>NC_082652.1:33276284-33579314 GCF_028023285.1 Balaenoptera ricei
TATAAACATGTGTATAAATATATGCACAATTATATTAAAAATATTTATATATAACTATACATATAATTTAACTATTATTTATTTATGTATTTATTTATTTATTTATGGCTGTGTTGGGTCTTTGTTTCTGTGCGAGGGCTTTCTCCAGTTGTGGCAAGCGGGGGCCTCTCTTCATCGCGGTGCGCGAGCCTCTCACAATCGTGGCCTCTCTTGTTGCAGAGCACAGGCTCCAGACGTGCAGGCTCAGTAGTTGTGGCTCACGGGCCTAGTTGCTCCGCGGCATGTGGGATCTTCCCAGACCAGGGCTCGAACCCGTGTCCCCTGCATCGGCAGGCAGATTCTCAATCACTGCGCCACCAGGGAAGCCCCTATACATATAATTTAAAATGTAATTAATCAATTCTTAAGAATGATCTGTGTGGAGATTAGCAGGACTGGTGTATGATTTGAGTGAAGGCCAACAGTAGCTGACTTCAGATTTCAAGGCCAAGGCTTTCAAGGTAGAAAAGTGGGCGAGAGGCGGGGAATGAATGGATAGGCATAAATATTCAGGAACATATGTACCGAAACACTGGAAACAAGTTTCTGGCTGGACATTGATGATTTCTTTTGGCTTTTGTCTAAAATAAACTAGATAACTAGCTTGAGAAGATTAGACCTTTGTATGATACTTTATTTTACATTACGTTAAGCTGTGTGGCCTGCAGTTTTAGAGGGCAGAAGCCACGTTGTCGTGAATAGTTGGTTTTTGTTTTCTGTTTTTTTTTTCTGTACCAGGAGCCCTCTGGGCCAGCAACTATATTTTCAACAGAAAAAATTTAGATTTCTGATGTTGAATTACAAACACAAATGTAGAAAACATGAGCAAACATGTTAATTACAAACATTCATTCTCCTCCGTTGCTTGAAAGTTATTCACTGGCTTGAACATTATTTATTTTCTCCAGAAATTTAATCCATTTTCAGAACGCATTGTTGTGGTTGAGATAATTACTCAGTTATACATGAAAAGAGGAGAAGGCTCCTGCAGTCGACTGGATGGATTACCTGTTTCAGAGGGCGCGGTACATGTAAATATGAGAAAATTGTACAGAATTTTAAAGTCATAACACAGTTTTGAGCCCCATCTCTTTGTTCTTTAGAAACAATATACATTTATTCGCATGACCTGGCGTACTTCATATGACATGAACATAATCAGTATGTAAATGAAACCTACTAACCATAGATATTAATGTTGAAATAGAGCCAAGATCTTCATCTATTATGATTTGACTTTTTAGATGAAAACCTTTGAACTGAGTAATGTTGGAGTGAAATACAAGTTGTTTCTTTTTTTGTAAAAAGAGACTAAACAAACGATTAAAAAAATGATACCTCAAATATATTTGCTAAAAATAAACATCTGGGGCTTGCACGCACTTACTCTGAGTATGAATGGACGGTAATATCCTTTTTCTAAATGCACTACTGTTTTCATGCATGTCATCAGTAACCCAGGCTGGAGCAGAGAAGACAGAATCGTTGATGCCAACCTTTGGTGCGTGTCCTGTTCCCGCTGCCTGCCCCATCTCTCCGTTTTGGGCTGTGGCATCACACCTGCGGCTCGTTTTTTGAGATTTTAAGGTCTGGAATGGCAGTTTCTGAGCAGGGCCTTCTGTCTGTTTAGTGTCCCTGTCGCCTCCCGATCCGCAGCCTCACCTACACCCAGCTCTCGTGCCGGCCTCCCCGGCTTCCCCATCCAGGGCTGGTGCACGCCTGGGGGGGCTTTTAGCTTCCTCGGTGCAATGTCTGCATGCACCCTGCGCTCCTCCAGACCTCCGTCCACCACGGGACAAACATCAATGTAAAGGATGGTGCCTCTGCCGGTTTATAATCTGCTGCCCTGACTCGCCTCTCCGACCTCGTACCACCTCAGCCTCAGCCGAGGACCTGGCCTCTGATGCGCCTGGGAGTCTGGAGGCCACCCTGTGTTCGCCCTCGACTCCTCCTCCCTCCGGCTTTGCCATGCGTACCGGTCACACATGCCTCAGAGAAAGCCGCCGCTTCTCTTTCCTGAGACGGTGTCACTTTATCCCGTCTCCATCCCGTTTCTTCATCACCATCTCCAGTCACTTTCTTTCTTTCTTTCTTTTTTTAATTTATCTTATTTATTTATTTTTGGCTGCATTGGGTCTTCATTGCTGCGCGCAGGCTTTTTCTAGTTGCGGCGAGCGGGAGCTACTCTTCGTTACGGTGCGCGGGCTTCTCACTGCGGTGGCTTCTCTTGTTGTGGAGCACGGGCTCTAGGCATGCGGGCTTCAGTAGTTGTGGCTCGCGGGCTCTAGAGTGCAGGCTCAGTAGTTGTGGCACACGGGCTTAGTTGCTCCGCGGCATGTGGGATCTTCCCGGACCAGGGCTCGAACCCGTGTCCCCTGCATTGGCAGGTGGATTCTTAACTGTTCCACCAGGGAAGCCCCTCCAGTCACTTTCTGCAGCGTCTCCCCATCACAGGACCGAGCTGTGCAGTCCTCACCACGTCCTTCCTGAGGAAGCTCCACTGCTGTGCCACCAGGGTTATGAAAGCGTGTCTCACACTTGTTTTCTTTCTTGTACCTACTCACTCTTCAGACCGAGGCCCGTCACCTTGCTGCGGCTGCCGTGCCCTCCCTGGGCATCGTAGGCTCTCCCGTGTCTCTCCTGTGGCCATGGCACAGCTGACCACACCTTGTGAACCAGCCCTCCCTCCCTCGGCTTTTCTTCACCGTCCTGTCTTGAATCTCCACCTTCTTGTCTTAGGGGCTCTTTATTGCTTGTCATTCCTCTGCCCACTTAGGCTGCAATTCCACAGGATTTCTGTGTAGACATCTCTCAGTCGGGATCCGAGGGCAGTTTATGACGTCCGGGGCAGGGTTGAGAGAAGCCAGTGAGGAGGGGCTGGCCCCCGGAGGGCCCAGGCAGGAGCCCGGCCTCAGGTAGGAAAAGCCACCGCCAAACGGAAGGAGGCCTGGGTTAGCATCCGCCTTCCTCTCCGCCTGTCCTTTTAGACTCTGCTGATACTTCTCATTGGCCAAATCCCAACCAGAAACCTGCGGACAGAGGCAGGTTTGATGCCATCCCTGATGGTCAGTTTCCTTGGCACCATGTGGATCCAGAGGGAAGAAGAGAGAATATCCCATCTAGCGCTGCCTATTTCTCTATGCATTTCTCACCTTGTTTCTTTGTCAATACATCACACCTGTGGCTTCTTCTGTCATCTCTGTGTTTATGACTCCTTTCTCGACCAAGATTCAGGAACTAATTTCATTTGTCTGCAAGACATTTTCACCTGAATATCCTGTAGACACTTCAAATTTAACAAAATCCAAATAGAATTCCCCTTCAATGAAAATAAATCAAACGAAACAAACACTAAAACCCTGCTTCTTTTCTTGTGTTCCTTATTTAGCAACGACAGAGACATTAACTAGGTTGTCCATCTTAGAGTTGGTTTTTACTTTTATCAAAGTTACACTTACACAAAGTGCAAAACCTAATTCTCCAAGTTTTGTTATTAAACACTAGTCCCAGGACCTCCATCTCCCACATTTCCCCCTCTGCAGAGGCAACCACTTTCCTTTATTTTAGCTAATTGTTATGGTGTTTGTCTGTGACTCTAAACATAGGCTTGTTTTGCAATGTCTTGACTTGGAGTGGGATTCTCTCTATGTAGATGGAGCCTCTTTCCGCCTCCCCGTGCCTTCTCCCCACAGACATGCTCTTCCTTCCATCCATCCTCTCAGTGTGGAGAGATCACAATTTTAGTTAGATCAAAGTTTTTGTTTACCCACAACACATTAGCCGTCATAACCAAGAGGCTCATGTGTCCCCTTCGTACTCCAAAAGGATAAATGGCTCAAAAGAAGTTTAAGCACTTTCATGTGTTTCAGTATCACCTTACTAGAAAGGAAAAAAAGTGTTGGTAGCTCAGAAGGTAGGTCTATAAAATAAATGGATAAGGTTTTGGTGAAACTTAAATGGGCTCTTTAGATATATTTGTTTGATAATGTTTACACAATTTGAATGGGGATATTTGAATTTATACATTCACTTGTTTGTTCATTTGTCCAACAAATAGAGTGTTAAAGTGCTTCAACAAATATACTCCAGATATTATCTGGTACTGGTGACAAAAAAAAATTAGAAGAAACTTCCAGTTTTGAATTCCACATGGAAGGAGCTTGAAAGTTGTCACTGTGTTCTAACAACAAGTAAAAAGTTGAACAGACTGAAAATCAACAGCTCTTCTTGGATCCAAAAGTGTGGGGAGGACACAGGGCAAACCACTCTCCCCAAGATTGAACAGACAGACAGGCGGACACAGGGAGTCGTGGCGTATTGGAACAGAGAATCGTGAGCAGAAGCCAACTTGGGAACCAAGGTTGGAGCAGGAAGACCTGAACCTTAATTGATGACTTACTGGAGGCTCCATGTGGACAACCCAGAGCGCAATACTCCTGGGGCCCAGTCATGGGCGGGGCACCCACGGTACTGTGAGATTTACCAATAGGAGCTAGACCAAGTTTGACCAGGAGCTCAACCACCACGAACACGGGAGAAAGTTCCCCTCACACATCTGGCACGGGGAGGGGCAAAGGAACCATTTTGGAATATATCAGAGCACTTGGTTCTTCTTAACAAGGCATGCCCTTAGGGGAAACTCATTAACCAGAGCCTACCCTGCTAGGGCATTATCAGAGCCTAACTGACTTGGGGGGGATGCAGCCAGGTCTAGCCACCCTGACCCTCCTGAGGGAGGGGAGCAAAACTGAGAACAGTGGAGAAGGTCACTGTCCAGAGGCACAGGCTCACTGACAGCCTAAGCTCTCAGCACAGGCTGTAGAATGCATCCCCTCCTCTCCCCCTCACCACCACATTAGTAAACACCTGTTTATAGCAGTTTCTTTTACCTGATACATTATAGCCATCTATCCCAAAAAAAAAAATTAAAAATTACAAAGTATACCAAAAGGCAAAAACCGCAATTTGAAGAGACAAGCAAGCATCAGAACCAGACATGGAGTGGTTGTTAGAATTATCAGACTGGAAATTTAAAACTAATTATTATTAATGTGCCGAGGGTCCTAATGGATAAAGTAGACAGCATGCAAGAACAGATGGGCAATATAAGCAGAGAGATGGAAACCCTAAGAAAGAACCAAAAGAAATACCAGAGATTAAAAAAAAACCCACTGTAACAGAAATGTGGAATGCCTTTGATGGGTTTATTAGTAGATTGGACATTGCTAAGGAAGGAATCTCTGAGCTAGAATATATCTCAATAGAAATCTCTAAAACTGAAAAGTGAAGATAACAAAGAAACTAGAATACCCAAGGACTGTGGGACAATTATAGAAGGAGTAACATATGTGTGATGGGAAGAGATAGTGATAAAGTTGTCAATTCTCCAAATTTCTACCTAACAACAGAGCATCAAACAACACCAGACAAAACTAATAGAACCACAAGGAGAAATGGATGAATCAGTATCATAATTGGAGACCTCAACACCCCTCTCTGAGAAGTGGACAGATGCGGCAGGCAGAAAATCAGTAGGGATATAGTTGAAACCCTGAATAAAAACCTTCAGTCAACTGTTGATGGACTATTTCATTCAACTACAACAGAACACACATTCTTCTGAGACTCACAGGAATATAGACTATCTCCTGGGCCATAAAACATACCTTAACAAATTTAAAAGAATAGAAAACATACGGTATCTGTCTCAGACATTGTATGGAATTAAACTAGGAATCAAAAACAGAAAGATAACTGGAAAATCCCCCCAAATACTTGGAGATTAAATAACACACTTCTAAATAGCACACTGTTCAAAAAAGAAAGCTCAAGAAAAAATTTAAAAATTATTTGGAACTAAATGAAAATGAAAGCACAGCTTATTAAAATTTGTGGGATGCAGTGAAAGCAGTGCTTAGAGGGAAATTTATAACATTGAATGTGTATATTAGAAAAGAGGAAAGATCTAAAATCAGTAATCTAAGTTTCCACTTTGGGAAACTAGAAAAAGAAGAGCAAATTAAATTCAAAGTAAGCTGAAGAAAAGAAATAATAAGAATTAGAACAGAAGTCAATGAAATTGAAAATAGGAAATCAGTAGAGATCAAGGAAACCAAAACTTGGTACTTTGAAAAGACGAATAAAATCAACAAGCCTTTAAACAGGCTAACTAAGAAAAAAAGAGGGAAGACACAAATACCAGAAATGAAAAGAGGACATCACTATAGATGCCATGGACATTAAAAGGATAATAAAGGAATACTATAAACAACTCTGTGCCCACAAATTTGATAACCTAGATGAAGTGGACCAATTCTTTGAAAGATACCATCTGCCGAAACTCATACAAGAAACAGATGAGCCGATAGGCCAGTGTCTATTAAATAAATTGAGTCAGTAACTAATAACCTCCCAAAACAGAAAGCACCAGGTTCACATGGGTTCACTGGTGAATTCTATCAAACATCTAAGGAAGAAATTATACCACTTCTCCACAGTCTCTTTCAGAGGATAGGAGGAAAGGGAATGCTCCGTAACTCATTTCGTGAGGCCAACATTAACCCTGATACCAAAACCAGCAATGACGGTATAAGGAAAGAAAACTCCAGACCAATATCTGCCATGAATGTAGATGCAAAAATCCTCAACAAAGTACTAGCACATTGAATCCAACAACATATGAGAAGAATTACGTACCATGACCGAGTAGGATTTATCCAAGGTATGTAAGGCTGGTTCAACATTGGAAAATCAATGTAATCCATCACATCAACAGCTAAAAAAAAAGGAAAATCACATGGTCATATCAATAGATGCGGAAAAAGCATTTGGCAAAGTGCAACATGCATTCATGATTAAAACTCTCAGTTATCTACATGACCAATTTAGGACTTCCTGCCAATAAAGTTGCTGTTGTACTAACAGGTAAATTATAAGAATAGATAGGATAAATATCTAATCCACCCATGGCTCAGAATTTTAGAAACAGTGCTCATGATACACTCGGTTCACAAGCACTCCTGTATGTGTGTGTTTATATACACATTTCCATTTTGCTGATACTATCCTGGTATCATTATTCATGCACTATGTCATTGCCCGTTGAGTTACTCAATGTTCCTAATGTATAAATGTCTGTACAATGAATTCCTATCAGTGGAAATTTTGGAACTTTTAGACTGACTGGTGTGTGTTTTTCCATATTGTAATTGGAATTGTGTACTGTTTCCCCTTTGCCATTTGTTTTCTGGGAATTATTTATTTGCAGCAATCATCCTTAGACAACCGAGAGAAATTACATATCCTGGCTTACCTGGGATAGTCCTGGATTATGCCTGTTGTAATTGTGTAATAGTTAATAATACTTGCTCCCTCTTACTCTTAAAAATGCCCCATTTCAGACTTCCCTGGTGGCGCAGTGGTTGGGAGTCTGCCCGCCAGTGCAGGGGACACAGGTTCGAGCCCTGGTCGGGGGGGATTCCACATGCTGCTGAGCAACTAAGCCCGCGCGCCACAACTACTGAGTCTGCGCTCTAGAGCCCACGAGCCACAACTACTGAGCCATCGTGCCACAACTACTGAAGTCCACGTGCCTAGAGCCCATGCTCCGCAACAAGAGAAGCCACTGCAATGAGAAGCCTGCACACCGCAACAAAGAGTAGCCCCCACTCGTTGCAACTAGAGAAAGCCCGTGTGCAGCAACGAAGACCCAATGCAGCCAAAAATAAATAAATAAATTTATTAAAAAAAAAAAAAAAAAGGTCCCATTTGGACAGTAAGTTATGTGGTGCCTCAAGACCTAACCAGTTTTTCTTCTCCTTCACGTGACTCATGTCCTACTACTCTTAACAAGAAATCCTATCTTCTGCTGTAAGCAGCTCGAGTCCCTTTTGGATTAGGGGTTTTATTATGCTTCACTTTATTGCACTTCGCAGATATTGTGTGTTTTTTTTTTTTTTTAAAGTACTCGAACTGTGAGTTTTCTTTTAATTTATTTTTATTTATTTATTTTTGGCTGTGTTGGGTCTTCATTTCTGTGCGAGGGCTTTCTCTAGTTGCGGCAAGTGGGGGCCACTCTTCATCGCGGTGCACGGGCCTCTCACTATTTTGGCCTCTCTTCTTGCGGAGCACAGGCTCCAGACGCACAGGCTCAGTAGTTGTGGCTCACGGGCCTAGTTGCTCCGTGGCATGTGGGATCCTCCCAGACCAGGGCTCGAATCCGTGTCGCCTGCGCTAGCAGGCAGATTCTCAACCACTGTGCCTCCAGGGAAGCCCTATTGTGTGTTTTTTACAAAGTGAAGATTTGCGGCAACCCTGCGTTGGTCAAGTCTACTGGTGCCATTTTTCCAACATCATAACTTTTTAATTAAGGTACGTGCAGTTGACCCTTGAACAATGCAGAGGTTGGGGTGCCAGCCGCTGAGCAGCTGAACTTCCACATATAACTTTACAGTCCTTTGTACCCATGGTTCTGCACCTGCAGGTTCAATCAGGGGGACACTGCAGGACTGTAGTACCTATTTAGTGAAAAAATATATATGAGTGGACCCGCACAGTTCAAACCCGTGTTGTTCAAGGATCAAGTATGTATTGTTTTTTTCAGACATAATGCTATTGTACACTTAAAAGACTACAGTATAGTGCAAACGTAAGTTTTATATGCACTGGGAAACCAAAATATTGGTGTGACAATTTATTGCAATATTCGCTTTATTGCTGTGGTCTGGAACTGAACCCAGGATATCTAGTAGGTAGCCTGTAGTGTGTGATTTAATAGAAAATCCTTGATAATTTGATATAGGATCCAAAGTGGAAATCCATCACATGAGGACGACTAAAGGGCACATGCTGAAACAGTGTCCACTGCGAAGGCCGGTGCCCCAAGTCGGGGGAAGGGTGGCAGCCTGGGGAAGGAGCACCGGGAACGGCCTTTACATTCACAGGGAACCTGCAGCCAGCACCGCCTTGGTGCTTAAAACTTTACAGATCTTACAGCAGGGCTTTTGAAAATATTTATGTTAGTTATAACCATAAACTGATTTTGAGATAGTTTGTCCTCACACAGCTTATGAAGGAGGTTTTTCTTCCTGAGACATTACCCACAGATCTGTGGCCATGGAGCCCCGAATGTGGCTGTTTTATGCACAACTCTGATGAAATATTTAAAGATCTGTTAACAAGGATTAAAGCCTTGGGGATGCTGTTAGAAATTTGGCATTTTTATTTCTTGCAAGAATCCTGTGGGAAAAACATATCTTATGGGAAAAACTAATTGTATTTGTTAAAACAGTAACCATAGAAATGGAGAAGTGGAAACATATAGACGTATTTATCACAAATGGAAACATTTGGAGTTGAATGTCCTCTGCATTATGCCCTCAACCACGTTTCTCTTGGACTAATTTTCTTACAAAATTTTCTTTAAAAGTCTATCACTTTAAAAAAAATTAAGTTATTTTGATTGCTTTGGCTATAATTGTGAGTTTGATGGCAACTTCAGTTGATTAACAACTTGTTGCCATGGTGACGCACTAAAGAGGCATTTCAAAAATTTTTATCCAAAAACCATCTTCAGCAGAATAATCTAGGATGTGTAGTTAAAAGTGATTTCCAGGCGTTATTCCTGACATCCACTCCCCCAGCCCCAAATTCAAGTCCTGGCAGGGGCAGGGAAAAGTTGGTATTTTGCTCATTTGTAAATTTTGAAAACCACTGCCCAAGAAATATGATGAATTGGGCAGTGGCCTTGAAAAAGAAAGAATTTTAGAATAGCTATAGTGAAATCATTGATTTTCCAGTTTAATGATTAAAAGTTTTTTTCGATAGTACTTATTATAGGAATGGACTAGATGAAAGATGAAGCAGTTGTATTTGTGAAAAAGCAGATGAGCTTTGGGGGCAGTTAGCAGGGAAGGGAATGGAGCTAATTTTCCAAGAGTGGGAAGGAACGTAGGGGCAACAGTTCCAACTACGGAGCAGTAGCTCAGGGGAGCCAGGGTTTTCAAATCACGATCAGTGACTTGGAAATGCCGGGCACATTTCTTAACCCCTGTGTATCTATGTCAAACAGAGCTAATATGCAGCAACGGTAGTTTTTTAAAGTATAATTACTCAACCATAAAAAGGAACGAAATTGGGTCATTTGTAGAGATGTGGATGGACCTAGAGTCTGTCATACAGAGTGAAGTAAGTCAGAAAGAGAAAGACAAATATCGTATATTAACGCATATATGTGGAACCTAGAAAAATGGTACAGATGAACATGTTTCCCGGGCAGGAATAGAGACGCATACATAGAGAACGGGCATGTGGACACAGGGAGGGAAGGGGAGGGTGGGACGAACTGAGAGAGTAGGACTGACATATATACACTACCATGCGTAAAATAGATAGCTAAGTGGTAACCTGCTGTAAAACACAGGGAGCTCAGCTCTGTGCTCTGTGAAGACCTAGATGGGTGGGATGGCGGGGGGAGGTCCAAGAGAGAGGGGATGTGTGTGTGCATATGGCTGATTCACTTCGCTGTGCGGCAGAAACTAACACAGCATTGTAAAGCAATTATATTCCAATTAAAAAAAAAAAGGTATATTCACTTTTTTATTGCAATTCTTTTCCTTCATGGTCCCTCCATGTCAGTTCTTGTCTGGATAGACACATAAGCAGATTGGCTCAACATGGAATTAATGTTTAATGTGTGAAAGTATAGGTAGTTCTGGACGGCAGTCCTGTGTTATTCCATGTTGCTTTGTTTTGTTATGAAAATGCCTTTTTATATTTTTAAATTAACTTTTATTGGAGTATAGTTGCCTTACAATGTTGTGTTAGTTTCTGCCCTACAGCAAAGTGAATCAGTTATACGTATACATATATCCACTCTTTTTTAGATTTCCTTCCCATTTAGGTCACGACAGAGCATTTGAGTAGAGTTCCCTGTGCTATACAGTAGGTTCTCATTAGTTATCTATTTTATACATAGTAGTGTGTATATGTCAATCCCAATCTCCCAACTCATCCCACCCCCTTTTCCCCCCTTGGTAACCATAAGTTTGTTTTCTACATCTGTGACTCTGTTTCTGCTTTGCAAATAAGTTCATCTGTACCACTTTTCTAGATTCCACATATAAGCAATATTATACGATATTTGTCTTTCTCTTTCTGACTTACTTCACTCTTGTATAACAATCTCTACGTCTATCCATGTCACTGCAAATGGCAGAAAATGCCTTTTTATATTTTAAAAATGTAATTTACCTCTGCTACAATAGATTCTTAGATAGAGTGTTCCCAAATAGCCTCACAATTTTTATTCTTGGGTGGTTCTCTCAGTAAACTGTTCTCAGCTTAAGTCTGGCTTTGCCGTTTACTGGCTGTCTGATCTCTGCAAACCTCCTAAAAGGTTCCTTTTCATCATCTATGAAAACAATGTATAGTGGTCATTAAATGAGAATATATATATATTTCACAACTATGCCTGGAATATGTAGGCACACAACAAAAGTGAATCCCTTTTCCTTACCAGACATGCCTGCTCTTACACTGTGGAGTGTTTTGAAGGCGCGACACGAGCATTCTTGTCCTGCCGCGAACAGATGTCTGTCCTCAGTGCTATTCCTGTGTCCCCCACCCGACCCACAGCAGAGCTCTTCACCATTGGAAGCAAGATTTACTGTGGTCTTATTAGCACCACTAGTTATGAGTAATGGGTATTGGAATAATATATGAAAACTCAGTTCTTCTTTCTAGAATGAAATTTAAGGCTAAGTCTAGTTAACTGAAAATGTATTCATTTAAAGGTAGAGGGGTTCAGGTGCAGTAGAACCTCTTTCTAAATAAGTTCACATCATACCTATAAGTGCTTATAATTCATTCACCATAAGCCTTTAAAAATAGATTTGAGGCCTCTGACAAAATGCACATATCTGGTAAGGCTGTTAAAATGGAAATTAAAAATTTTAAAACCATATAGCAGGAGCAAACAAGTATAATAATCACTTAGGCTAATGAAATTGTTGTGATTGAGCATTAAATTTAGCTCCCCTGTTCCTCGATAGATAAATAACTGCTTATTTTCCAACTGCCCAAAGGGGCAGCGAGGAGTGATAATTACCGTCGTGCATCTTACTCAGCTGATGGTTTTCGAGGTGTGACAGTGTGTGAGCCAAGGTGCCAGGAGTCTTGAGGGCGGCAGGATGACGGAGGCAGAGTGGCCAAGCTCCGGGGTCCGGGGAAAGTCCCTGGTGTGGGTTCTGGATGGGAAATGATGAGGCAGAGCCAGAAGGACAGTACCAGTCCAGATGATGGCCAGCTCTGGGTTTACACGAAGGATTCGCCCTTTGTTTTTTATATGCTGACCTAGTGCTTAAGTGTCCAAGTTATTTTACCAACCATTTGATAACTAATGCATATAGTGGTAATCCCATCAGGAAGCATTACTGTCTGTTTAAGGATAAGAACTTGAGACAGTGGCCAATTTGATTTTCTGACCTTTGTTTTCCAGTTTATCAAAATCTGAGCAAGAAGGCTGTCTATATTTACTTAGCTTTATGCAAACCCAAATACGTGAAAAATCATAAATGTATGAAATACAGTGCTGGAGATGATTTGGTTTTCAAAATTATTCTTTGCTTTACAAAAGGACTCTTTGTAAATATCCTTAAAGTGCCACTCTCCTTTAGTAACATGACCATCTGGTTAGAATTCTTAAAATTCGATTTTCCTCCAAAGTTATGAAGATCCAAAGATATGAAAATATCTTTCATAAAGACACATATGAATACAGAATTTGGTTATATATTCCAAGTTTAGATGGCCCTTGTAGGGGAGGGTGCCTCATATCATTGGATTAGGAAGGGGTATTTCAAATTTCCACTGTTTTCATTGTAAGTAATTACATACAGCCTTGGAAAGAATAATTTAATATTTCTTAATGAACATAAGGGGAAAATGTTGAATAGAGTACATAAAAAAATCATGTCTATCTGCTTTCGAAACATTTTTTTAAGATATTATCTTTTTACTGTTTCTGTTTTAGACCTAAAGTCCACAGTAGGATTCCCAGGTTCGGGTCCAATAGCTGAAATAGAAAGGCCTTGCTCTCCTGTATGCAGGATCTGGCTGGAGCGCTTGACCTGCCTTGTTTGTGTTTAGAGGTGGTTTCCTTGCTTTCGAAACATGAACAATTGCATTGCAAAATTAAAAGAGAAGGACATTGAAAGGGTTGAAATATTAAAGCTTGAGAAAATTTTCTCTTTCTCCTTCACTACATTATACACACTTACATAAACTTCTGTCTACTGGTAAATCCAAAGCAGCAGGCGTCATTCTGGAAAGGATGCCAGTTTTGCCCTTTCACAGCTGGACTGCTTAGTTGCCTGGTACTGGTAGTCACATGCAGTTTGGCTGTGTCCAGAGTGCTGAAATACCACCATAAATAAATATAGTACCAGATCAGAACAGCCAGCCCTGTATGACAGCAGCTGAATGTAGAAATATTTTAAATGTTAATAGCTCTATTGAGATATAATTTACAAACAATAAAATGTACAGATTTTAGGTGTGGATTTTGATGAGTTTGAGAAATGTATATCCTATATAACGACCACCCCAATCAAGATTTGGAATGTTTCCAATACCACGGAAGGTTCCTTTGTGCTCCTTTGTGGTCAGAGCTGCTCCCCGCCCCCTCCCAGACAGCCAGGGCTTTCTGTGACTGTTGTCAAGCTTCGCATCAACGGAAACACACCGTGTGCACTCTCCCGAGTCTGTCCTCTGTGCTCAACATGGTGTCTGTTTGACTGATGCATGTTCATGTGTGAATAAACAGTTCATCCTTTTTTATTGGTGACAGTGGTCATTGTATGCATATACCACACTTGTTTGTGAATGGATATTCACCTGGGGTTGGGCATTTAGGTTGTTTCCAGCTTTTGGCTGTTCTGAATGAAACCGCAAGGAACACTTGTTCACACGGCTTTGTATTTTCATCTGTTTTGGGTGGAATTTCCAGGCATCGCAGGGTAGGCACTTACTTAGATTTACAATTTAACGTTAGTAAACCATTTCCTAAAGTGATTGTACAATTTTACCGCCCCACTGACATTGTATGAATGTTCTGGGAGCTCCACAGCCTTGCCAGTAATTGGTGTTGTCAGTCATTTAATTTATGGTGTGTTAATAGCTGGTCATTTTGGTTTCTCTTATGAATAAGGATGTTGAGGATTTTTTAATCTGCTTATTGACCATTCATGAACCTTCTTTTTTTCCAAGAAGCTTCAAGTCTTTTACCCATTATTTATTGGGTTGTTAATTCTTTTCTACGGTAAATGTATTACAAATGCCTATGGCTTAGTTTTCCTTTTTATTAATGATGATTTTGAAGAACTTAAGTTTTTTATTATGATGACAATTGAATTTATCAGCTTATTCATTTATGGGTAGTGCTGTTTTTATGTTAAGAAATTCTTGATTTTATCTTAAGTTTCTTCCTGAGTTTGATAGTTTTAGCTTTTATGTTTAGGTCTATAATCCATTTCAGACTAATTTGTACGTGGGATGTGAGGTAGTTGTCAGCGGGTTCATTTTGTTTTCACTCTTGGATAGCCAGTGGGTCTAGTACCATTTGTTGAAAAGACTGGCCTTTCCTTATTGAATGCCCTTGTTGTGCTTGTTGAAGAGCAATTGACTGTATATATATGTCAATGTATGTACACTATTCTGTTCCAAAAATATATTTGTCTATCCTTATGCCAGAACAACACTGTCTTAAGACTGTGGCGTTACAGTAAGTGTAGAGCTCAGATAGAATGGATTTTCCTACTTTGTTCATTTTTTTCCCAAAATTGTTGTTCCACCTGGTAATATTTACATTCAGGCTGAAATATTTCCTGCAATATTTCTTGTAGTGCAAATCCGTAGGTAATTACTTTTTCAGTTTTTTCAGTAAAATAAAATTCCTTTATTTTACTCCTTTTTGAAGGATATTTTTATCAAATTTAAAATCTTAGGTTGACAGTTTTTTTCCTCTCAGTGCTTTGACTGTGTCATTTCATTGTCTCCGTGCCTCTGCTGTCTCCGATGAGAGGTTGGCTGACACTCCTGTCATGGTTCCTCTGTATGTAATTTGTTGTGCTTCTCTGACTGCTTTCAAGATTTTTTCCTTTGTCTTTCATTGTCAGTAGTTTGACTATGATTTGCCTAGTTTTTTTTTTTTTTCCTTTCTATTTATTTTGCTTGGGTTTTGCTGTTCTTCTTAAGCTTATAAATTGGCATTTGGGGACAAAATAGGGAGATTTTTTTACATTATTCTTTCAACTTTTGTCTTGTTTGGCCATTATTTATGCTTCATGTTCACCTCTCCTTCTGGACCCCAAATACCGATACATGTATGTTAGACCAGTTGATATTATCTCATAAGTACTTGGCCTCTTTTCATTTTTAAAAATCTTTATTGTGTATACTTGAGATTAATAATTTCTATGAATCTGTTTTCATGTTCACTCACCTTTTTATCCTGCCACCTACAGTCTGTTAAGCCCATCCAGAAACTTTTTTATTTTGCTTTGCAGTTGTAGAATTTCCATTTGTTTCTCTTTTATAGTTTTCATTTGACTGCCCAGATTCCCTATCTGTTCCCTCATCAAGACCATTTTTCCTTTAAACCCTTGAACCTATTTTGATAGCTAAAGTCCCAACAACAAATAGATGTTGTCTGCTAGTTACAACATCTGGGTCAACTCAGGGTCTCCTTCTATTGACTGCTTTAAAAAAAAATGAGTATGGTTCACATTCACCTGATTATTTGCATGTCTAATAAATTTTTATTCTACTTTGGACATTATGAATGATACAGTGTACAGAGTTGGGAGTATTTGTCTTCCTTTAAAAAGGGTAGTTTGTTTTATCAGACAGTTAATTACTGGTGGTTTCTTAATCTTGTTGAGGCTTAATTTTAGACTTTTTTAGGGCTAGTCTAGAGTAGCCCTTATGTAGGACATGGTTCTGACTCCGACACTATGGACTTTTTGGTGTCTCGGTCAAATTCTCATGGTATTATTGAGCTCTCTCCACTCTGGTCTCTCTACCTCCCAGTGATGTGTGTCCTCTAGCGTCTTTGTCTCACTCTCAGCTCTGTATCAGCTGCTCTCTGCTTGGCTTCACCAAGTCTCACCTTGCACATGTGCAGTCCAGCCCTTGGCCAAGGTCCTGTGAGTAGCCCACCTAGACTTTTGGGGTCCCCTTCTTGGAGCTCTGTCCTCTCCAGTCTTTGTCCTCCAATTTCCAGCTGCTTCCTCAGCTCTGAACTGTAATCTTTGTCTCCTCAGCACAGCCCAACTCCTTTTTTATGTTTCTCCTCCCTGTGCTGCTGGGAGGAAATGGTCTCCAGGCTGACATTCGGGGCTCATCTTGGTGCACTTAGGGATCACATTTCTGTGCTTCCTGTTGTCCAGTGTCTGAAATCACCACTTCATATATTTTGTCCAGTTTTATAGTTGTTACTCTGTCATGAGCAGAAGACTCAATGTGGTAGAAGTATTGTTTTGAACGTTGTTCCTAAGATTACTGGTTCTCAAACTTAAGCTTGCATCAGATGCATCTGGAGGACTCGTTTACACAGAGACCCTGAGGCCCCATCCTTTAGCGTTTCTCATTCAGTAAGATTGGATTGGGGCCCGACAATTTGCATTGTCCGGGTGATAACTGATGCTGCTGGTCTGGGAACCACACTTTGAGAACCACTTACTTGGAAAGATGGATCTTGAGAAAAAAATGTTGGGATTTTATTTGGCACTTACTCCATACAATTTTACCTTTCTTTTTGGGGGGGGTAATAATACTTACATCTCAGTTTATTATAACGCTATACATCTTGCTCTTTTCATTCAAAGTATGAATTTATGAGGAATTATTTTTTTGCACTGAGAAGGATAGATTCTCCATTTAATTGACAGAAACAGAAAATACATGAGAGAATAAGTAAAGTTATTTAACAATGAAATACTACCATTCTTTTTTTTTTTTGCCTTCACAAATAAATTTGATTCTTTCAAGTTATGAAACTTGTAGAACATGGAGTGTGATAAGTTTCAGAAGTAAATGCTTTTTGTTTCAGAAATTGGGTTTTATTTTAATTATTCTCAGACTTGTTTGTATATATGTGAAGTAAGTGTGTGTGTGTGTGTGTGTGTGTGTGTTTTGTAGGTGAAATGTGAAACAGTGATAACCAGTAGGCTTGCTGGACCAGGCTCTACCTTGTCGTGTCCTCAGGTTTCCTGACAACTTACACTTCATCCTTTAATAGCTGTTAAGATAGCTCTTAATCCTTTTACCTCAGCAGCACATATTATCTGCTTTCTTTGCCTCTTTTGGTTCAATGGCCCCATCTCTCATTTGTCAGGATTTTGACATTTATTGCTTCCTTTTACTCTACTCCATATATTTCCTGTCAGTGTAAGGTTTATACTGGTGTCAGAGTGTGACTCTCACTGTTGAGGATGCTGACATTGTTCTTGCAGTGGCTGCAGAACAGGAAGTGTTCTCTCAACAACATCATAGAATATCTTAGATGGGAAAACGGATTCGTCCTATCCTTTCAAATTCTAATCAATCCTTGACAGGTTTTTTATTTTTATTTTTTAAGTTTTATAAATTTATTTATTTATTTTTGGCCGTGTTGGGTCCTCGTTGCTGCACGTGGGCTTTCTCTAGTTGCAGCGAGCGGAGCCTACTCTTCGTTGCGGTGTGCGGGCCTCTCATTGCAGTGGCTTCTCTTGTTGTGGAGCACAGGCTCTAGGCACGTGGGCTTCAGTAGTTGTGGCCCGTGGGCTCAGTAGTTGTGGTGCACAGGCTTAGTTGCTCCACGGCATGTGGGATCTTCCTGGACCAGGGATCAAACCCGTGTCCCCTGCATTGGCAGGTGGATTCTTAACCACTGTGCCACCAGGGAAGTCCCAACAGATTTTTTAATGTAACAACTTTTTAAATTTTTTGGAAAAATTGGTACAACAGCCTTTGGTGGTTAGATTAGAAAGCTGTTTCATAGCACAGTTTCAATATTGTTTCAGCTGTAATGTGAGATTACAACAATTTTAATCTCAGTTTCAGAGATATGTTCTCTAATATTTTCGCACAGGCGTAGTGATATACTGATTACTAAGTTCTCATTTCCAACAGGTCCATTTTGATGGCTGGGACCACAAATATGACTACTGGATGGATACAGACAGCCCTGACATTCACCCAATTGGATGGTGTGACGTCACAGGTCATCCCCTGGAAGTGCCGCATCGTGAGTATCTTGCTCTTTGTGTTGTTGCTTTTTAAATACTTAGCCTGGAGCCTATCTTAATGCTGTTTATTTCATGTCATTATAAGTATTTTAAAGCTCAATATCACATAGGTGAATTGATTAATCAGCACTATAGCTACACTGAAAGCCATTTATTCACAGTTCAGCCTCAAAAGATATGCTGTACATAAAGAGTTATCAACATTAAGGAATTATTTTGATAATGTTGTCTGGCAGAATCTTTGTTTTCCACATTTTAGTTTGGAAAACTGAGCCAGGTCTAAATCCATCTAATTTTGGCCTTCGCTTTTAGCTGAAGTACTTTTTGTTTTCTTAAACATCTTATCTTAATTGATTTTGTTTTATAGAGTAGGTTTCAAAAAGTTTTAGAAGAACAGAAGTATTTTAAATTTCAGTAATTAAAAAAATTTTAGTTGTAAAAATTGGAAAAAAGACAACCTTCTGTTATATCGGTATCTTCATTATTTCTGTCTTTCTAGGTACTTAAAGTTAAGGAGGTAATTAACCATTCTAAATTCTAATAAACCTCCAACCAAAATATTTTATTCTTTCGTCTGCAGGATTCCTCTGATCAGATTAGGCTGACATGACTAATAACTAGCTTCAGACATTTTGCGAGCCCTCTCCATCCTTATGTTTGCTTTGTTCCCCCACTGCTTCTGTTGTCCTCCCTTTGGTTTCTTGGGGTGAAGGTAGCCATCTATCCTGTTAATGAGGATGAACCAGCCCAGTGGTGCTTGAACCTTAGATCTAAAAGGATTAACTGCGTCCTTGAAAGAATTCCTTAACTTCTTTTAGAAATAAGGAGAATTACTGACTTAATAACTTGACAAACATTTTGACATTGTGCTAGATTCTTCAAAAGCTACACATGGATGAGGTGCAGGTCCTCATGTAACTTGCAGTGCATTAGCAAGTGCAGGGTCTGCATACAGAGAATGTAAAACAGGGAGAACAAGGTCAGTTCCATGGAGGGGGGAAGGGGTAGCATATTTGCTTTGTGCTTTTTGCTGAGCCCACTTTCTCTTCTCCCTGACCTTGCATCCATCTTGCCAGGGAGGTGTCTCTCGGTTGATGTGAACCACCCCCCACCCACCAGCACGCACATTCTGTCCCTCATCCCAGTAAGATTCTCAAGTAGGGATTTCAAGGGAGGTGGGCCCGGATCAGCGTTTCAGGTACAGAGACAGCTGCCTTCACTCCGCCTCACCCATTACCTGTTCCTTGGTCAGGCTGCCTACCTGGCTTCTCGACCCAAATGTCTCAGAAGCTTCGCAAAGTCTATGGATCGGACCTCAGCTCCATCCCAAGCCAAAAGCTTGTCTTTCTACCGAGGTTGCTACTTGATTCCAAAGTTGCTGCTTCCCATGCAGTCATTCTAGACTCTGCTCCCTCCCTACCCCTCCCTCACCCCAACATACAGCCAGTCATCAAGTCTTGATGGCTCTCTTTCTTAATTTCTCAGAACCCATCTCTGACCCCTTCTTCCCCTTCCCAGTACCATTGCATTTGAGTTCTCATCATAGGTACAAATGGTTTGCAGGATATGGTCTGCAATTTGCTAGTTAGTGAGTCACACTGATCCTCCCAATCTAAAATTTCAGGCTCTAGAGGCAGGATTGCCTAGTGGTTGAGCGTGTGAAATCTGGAGTCAGAATGCTGAGATGTGAAGCTCAGTATCACTGCTTTGCTTAGCTGTGTGATCTGTGCCTGTTTCCTCATCTAGAAAATGGAGGTGATATTAGTGTGTCAGTCTCATAATCTGTAATGATGAAATGAGATAAATTCGTGCATAACACCTCAAAAACTGCCTGGCCCACAGGATGTGCTCAATTAGTGTTAGCTGCTCTCAGAAAATGATGTAACATTCTATAGATTTTCATTTTTACCTAAAGCTATGTGAATTATTAAGGATTACAAAATTCGAAATTGTGCTAAAATGAATAGGTGACTAGAGTTTTCCAAATATTTAAATTTAGTTTTCTCTTAAGTTAGGCTTTCATGTATTCCTGGCAATATTATAAGACTCCTGTTTTGAGTATGTGCACTTGAGTAATTGGAATCCCTATTATTTGGGGGAATTGGATGTCTTCAGTTGGTCATGATATTGTATTACTGCTGTGCTTGCTTTTTGGTTATAAATGTGTTTGTTTGGATTAATTATTATTAATACAGTTTATTATAGGTTACTTGTTTAACCCTATTTTTTGTAATTATTCATATCTGCATCATTAGTCTTGTTAATTTTTAAATACCTAGACTTTAAGACATGTTCATAGTGTGGTCCAATATATATCATCCATGGCCCCATCGTTAAAGCAAAAATACACACATACACACACACAATCCTACTCCAGTATGTATTTGCCTACTTATTTATCACAGAATCTTTTTCCACTGGAAAGTAAAGACAAATGGTTTGTCTAGGTCCTCCAGCAAAACAAAATTTGACGGTCTAGCGTTGATGTTGCAACAGCTTCCTAACTATCTTGTCTCGTTTCTTTGCTGTAATAGTCTGTGTAAAACCCAAATCTAACCTCTTAGCAGTGTCTTTAGACTTGAGACTCCTTCACATGTACCAGGCCTGTCGCAGTCTGTCCTCTGCTCACCTCGTGCCTTACCCTTCCACCATTTTCCACCAAGAACAGAATTACTTCCTTTATACTAAACAGAATTACTCATAGTGCCTTGAACGTTGGCCTCATAAGATTCTGAAGACAATACGTCAACTATACTCTGCTCTCTTAACTTTGTTTACAGAAAGTCACACCCTGCAGTCGGTGTCAGATGCCTGCGTGGTGAGGAGCTGGCAGGAGCACTTGCTCCGCAGTGCGGACCACGTGTAGCCTCTTCACTCCTGTCCCGTCTCTTGTGGGTGTATTTGTACAAACAGCCACGTCAAATCATCTTTTACTGCCCATGCTATTTTAAGTCAAAGCGTTGATCTTATTTACTCATACAATTCAAACCAAATTTGTATGTCCAATATCTTTGATAATCAGATCAAAGTAATTATTGGGTTGGCCAAAAAGTTCGTTTGGGTTTTTCGTAACATCTTACTAAAAATCTGAACCAACTTTTCGGCCAACCCAATACATTTTGTAAGTAGATCTATAAAACCACACAGAGCATTTTATCACATATGAACAGATAAAGTCATCTTACCAACATTAATTTTCAGATATTTTAAGGTATTTTCAGATATTTTAACTTTCAGACGTTGTTTGTACTCTGTTGTTTTACTTCTGTGATATTTATGTGATTCAACAATTGCCTTCAGTGCTTTATTATATATAATATGACAGCGTTATTAATCAAACATTGCAAAGACTACTAAACGTTTAGGGCTTGGAAAAAGGTTTAATTTTTATTTTAACTTATTTAATTTTGGCTGCATTGGGTCGTCACTGCTGCACGCAGTCTCCCTCCAGTTGCTCACTCCCTGCCACGGTGCGCATGCCTCTCACCGCGGCAGCCTCGCCCATTGCGGAGCATAGGCTTCAGGTGCACAGGCTTCAGCAGTTGTGGCACGCAGGCTCAGTAGTTGTGGCACACAGGCTCAGTAGTTGTGGCTCGTGGGCTCTAGAGCGCAGTCTCCGTAGTTGTGACGCACAGGCTTAGTCGCTCCGCGGCATGTAGGATCTTCCCGGACCAGGGCTCGAACCCATGTCCCCTGCATTGGCAGGTGGATTCTTAACCACTGCGCCACGAGGGAAGTCCCTGGAAAACGGCTTAGCGATCATGCAATCTACCCTATCATTTTGTGGAGGCAGAAACTGACTTGAGCTTTACCTGTTTTATTGATTTACTCTAGTGAATTTTCACAAAAGATAGCACAGCAGGTTGTCTACAAGGGGTGTTCTGTGAAAACAAGAGCAATCAAAGAAAGTATGAGGTAGACAGTTCTTTTTTTTTTTTTTAAGATTGATTGATTGATTGATTGATTGATTGCTATGTTGGGTCTTCGTTTCTGTGCTAGGGCTTTCTCCAGTTGTGGCAAGAGGGGACCACTCTTCATCGCGGTGCGCGGGCCTCTCACTATCGTGGCCTCTCTTGTTGCGGAGCACAGGCTCCAGACGCGCAGGCTCAGTAGTTGTGGCTCACGGGCCTAGTTGCTCCGCGGCATGGGGGATCTCCCCAGACCAGGGCTCGAACCCGTGTCTCCTGCATTAGCAGCCAGATTCTCAACCACTGCACCACCAGGGAAGCCCCGAGGTAGACAGTTTTTAAATCGATTCTTCTCATCCATTTTTCTTTATGAATATTTTCCTTTGACCCTTTTTCAGCAGATTTGTAGCTCAGAATTATGATAAATAACTTGGAAACAAAGGAATCAAGTATATAAAAATATAATAGATGAGTTTTTTCTTTCTTCAGCGACCTCCCAATTTATGTCTGAGGGATGTGCAGTTTAGAAGGGGATGAAATAGAGTAAAATCGCATAGCTGCCTATGGACGAGCAACACTAGGTGTAGATAGCTAATGTGCTTTTGAAAACAGAGCAGAATGACACAGGGCTAGTCTACCGAGGCTTTTAGAATGGTGTTGACCTGGATTCAGAAGAGCACAGGGGACTTGGGCCAGTGGAGGGAGAGCCCTGGCTCTAAAGATGGAAATGCCACAAGTAACAAGCACAATTAGAATTTGTTGGGTTCTCATGCACATTTTATTAGACTTAATTAAAAGTTTGTTTTTCTAAATGAGTTTGTATCTATTTCTAATGTCATTCAATCAACATATTTATACTCACTGCAGAAACTGAGCCAAGATGTAGTACATGCTGTATAGCCCCATGCTTCTGTAGAAATGTTTGTGCAGTGTATTTTGGCCAAGACCATGATATTTAATAATTCATAATATTCAATCACAAAGGACAAATATAAGTTCTTGAAAAGGTAACTGTGAAAAGCGTCTTGAGAGTGAAACTCGAATGTCCCCATTCAGCTGGGAAGAGTGCCAGCTTGTAGGATCAGGTGACGATGACTTCCTCTTAGCCTCTGTTACCAGCCAGGTGCTAACCGGCACTTCACCTTGTGTCCACTGCCAGATTGAGATCTCTTTTTCTTAGGCCACATGGGCACAATTTTCCTGTTTTATCTGACATATAATCCTGCATGGTGGACTCTTTCTACAAGTAGAATCAAAATTAAATACTTAAGATTTAGCACTAAGGTGTCAGGATCTTTCTGTTGCGCTTTGCATTCCCTGAATGTCCTTAAAAAGATACAAAAATATCAGAACCAAAAGCCCATGGCAACTTCAGGCAGCTACAGCATTGCCTTTTGGCAGTCTTTTTAGTCATAGCGTTTGGAAACTGTAATCCCAGTCACGTTCAATGCTAAATTTGTTTAAATAGAGCTCATTTCTTTTATTATATTATTAATCATTTACCCACAAATCCACCAGGCAATGGAATGCCCGATGTTTTTTGCTTTGGAAATTAACCGAGCTTGAGAAGCAAGATGATAGACTTCAGAGTTAGAAAAACTTGGGTTTACATTTCCATTCTGCTCTGACTGCCTGTGCCTTTGGGCGAGTTACTTCACCTCTGGGACTCGCAGGCTTGGGAGATGAAATGCCTTGACCACCGTAATGCCTGCTGCTGGTTGTCTGGGCTCAGTGACCCCACACGAAGGAGTGGGGCCGGGTGAAGAGCGCAGGCACATTTGCTTCCTAGGCCGCCGTTTCTCTTCATTGATCCAGAAAATTGGGAGTTGACTTTACTTCCTAAAACTTAAACAACCAGTATGGTTCTTTGTTATAATTGCACTGTCCGTAAAGGGGCTGCTGATCTCCGAGCGAATTTGGAATGACATGTAGGACAGTTTGAAAAATTTAGAATGACTGACTTAGACTTAAGAAAAGCAGGCCCCATAAGCCGCATGAAACTAAGAATGAAAGGACGTTGCTGTTCTTTAAAATAAAAATCTGAATATGTTTTGCACCCAGTTCCAATGTGCGTGTGGGTTTTTCACCCACACCGAGCAATTCTCCGACACCAGCCGGGTGTCCCACAGTTCAGCTCAAGTCTAACACTGTTTACTGGAGGTTAGGGCTCAGTCCTACATGCCTGCCCCCCCATCCCCATCCCCAGTTCACACACCAGTCACAAGTCCAGGTGGTCACCTGTGCTTCCAGGGGACTGGCTGTAGATCGGGAGGTTCCCACCACCCTCTCCTTAGGTTTGATTTGCTAGAGCGGCTCACGGAACTCGGAGGAACAGTTTACCTGCTAGGTCACTGGTTCATCATAAAAGGGTCTAACTCAGGAACAGCCTGTGGAAGAGATGTGCAGGGTGAGGTCTCGGGGAGGGGTCGGAGCTCCGCTGCCCTCCCCAGGCCCCACTCTCCCCCAGTCTCCAGGGTTTCGCCAACCTGGCCATCCTTTGGGGTTTTTGTGGAGGCTTCATTACGGAGGCACGACTGATTAAATCATTGGCCATTGGTGACTGAACTTGACTTCCAGCTCCTCTCCCCTCCCTGGGGTCGGGGCTCGGGGGGTTGGACTGCTGGAAGTCTGGAAGTTCCAAACCTCTGATGATTGGTTCTCCTGGCCACCGGCCCCCATCCTTCCATGCTTTCCAAAAGTCACCTCATTACCGTTCACAGAAGACACAGGAAATTCCAAGGATTTCAGGAGCTCTGTGCCAGGACAGGCATGAAGACTAAGTATATACTTCTTATTATAACTCACAATAGCAGTCGTAAATGTACACCACTAGAGACATGAAGTTATTCTCACCATCGTTCAGTAGCTTTCTGGTTGTTTGACGAGACGCATGTCAGCAGCTCTCCTCCGCGCCTTCCCCGGTCGGTCGGCACAGCTTACAGCTCCTTCACCCCCAGTGTGGGCCGTGGCCCTGTCCTCTGTCCTCCGGTCTGCTCCTGCCTCTCTCCTTAGTCTACAGGCGTGGCTCCTTGGCCTCTGGGTGGGCTCTGCGTTCCTTGTGCCCAGGGTTTATGCCGCAGCATTTGGGCAGAAGGTGAAGTTCTTTGCAGTCCAGGGTCAACTCCTCTCCAAAGCTTTGTCTCATGTCCTCAGGGAGGTGCATTGGCTCTGCATCCTCGTCATCCCGCAGGATTTTGTCCTCTGTTCTGTTGTGTTAGAGTGACATTTTTCTTGCCGCTCTCCTGCCCTGGAGTCCTCACCTGGGAGCCCTCACCTGGAGGCCCCTGGAAGCTCCTGCCAGGATTTTCACTCTTGTCCCTGCTCGCTCTCAACTGAAAAAATAACGCACAACATGAGAGTCGTGAGTTAAGTTTTATTTGGGGCAAAATGGGGAGTATAGCCCAGAAGACAGCATTTCAGATAGCTCTGAGAAACTGTTCCAAAGATGTAGGGGGAAGGTCGGTATAGATGTGATTTTGGTGAAGGGGGAGGCGTGCAACCAAGCACATGTTTTTTTGCAGAAGGTTACTGCTAATGACAAGGAGCAGACGTCACCATGAAGGATTTTAGTGCTTTTCTAGACACAAGGAGATACAAGAATTGGGCTCATAAAATCGGCTCCTGAAAATATCTAACTATCTGAAGACCTGTTGTGCCAGTTTTTCCCGAAGCACAGAGTTCACCCTGAACTCATTTCAGGGGGTGTTGAAGGTCAGCAGCTGCAGCGGCTCATGGTTTAATCCTCGTCGAGGTAGATGGCAGCTGCCGGTTTGTAGCTGGCATCGCCTGGCCCTGGCACTGCCCGCAGCACACCAGCTGTGTGTCTCCGCTTGAGCCACTGCTGTTCCTTGGCTTGCAGCTGGGTGCCACCGCATGCTACCTCCTGCGGCTCGCTCAGGTGTCCCCTCGCAGACAAGCCCCCTGCACCCTTTGGCCCCAGAGCCGCCTCTGTTTCTCGGCACAGTCACTGCGCACCGACTGGTGTGATGTGCTTCTGCGCCTCTGTGCTCTCTGTCCCGCTTTCTAGAATAGCTCTCCTGGGCAGGCAGGTCCCCATCGCAGGCTCACCCCGCCGCCACGAGCAGGCAGGCTCGGGCTGCAGACACAGGCTGAGGGGGGAGCGGTGGCTCCCGGAGACCACGGGTTCTGTGGGGCAGGCTCTTTGTATCACTCACCTCTGCTGCTCCGACTGTTCACAGCTCTTGCAGGTGGTGGGTGTGTGTCAGAAAAATGCCTGTGACGGGGCCAGAGTCAAGTGTGCTAATCGGCCACCTGGCCTGGCCCTCTGACCCTAGCTGACCTCCCCCCGCCACCCCACCCCGTGGACCAGGATGGCTCAGCCCCATCCGCCGTGCACAGTGGGCCGCTGAATATTTGACCCATCTGTTTGTCATTTTCCTGACTTCCTACACTTTATAAATGTCATTTGTCTATACTTATTTCACCCCCCTGCCCCTTCAGGCCTTGTTTTAAACACTCTTTTAGAAATCAGAGTTAAACAGAAGGAAATATTCGATTCATGGAAATGTTTTGTTCATATTTTAAAGTAGTAATAGAAATAATAAAATAGAAATATGACAGGTCCCAGTGCCTCTAATAAAGTAGATATAGCTGGAGACAAAAGAATCATCGTTTAAATTAAATGCAGATTTGGACGCGCCACGTGGTAACCAATAGACGTTTCTCACCAGCGTAAGTATAAAGTGTTTTTTTCTGAAATGACAAAGTACCGATGTGCCATGACAGGAGCGGTGGGGATGTGGGTGACACAGGGCCACCAGCCCTCCCGGGAGAGCATCTCCCGGCAGGTGACCCTCCCAGCAGACTGGGCTGGCCTCTGTGCTGGCGCCGTGAATGCCCCGTCCCAGCTTGAGAGGAACAAACCGCCCTCTCAGCAAGGGTACAGGACCCAGCAGGCGTAGGAGAGAGGATTTGATTCTTATTCTCGGAAAGTTCCAGCCAACTAGAAAAAGCGCTTTATCCTTGGGAGGCACCAACGATGCGGAGGTAGAACATAAACCTGCCAGAATCCTCTGAGCTCGTCAAGCCCCCAGCCATCATTCAGGGCCTGGAGACGCAGTGGTTTGCCCACCTTGTTAGAGACAAAGGTGGGCCTCTGGCCCTGGTCAGAACGTTCTTCCTGACTTGGCTGAATCCACAGCGTGTACCTTTATAATCAGGTCAGGCTCCCCTCCCGTCACCCCTCTTCAGATGGGAGGAGGGGGTGACCCAGCCGGTGTGAGGTTCCAGCCGTGGAGAGGCCTCCGGCACTGCTGAGCCTGGGTTTCCAGAAACGGACAGCACCCTCTGTTTTGCAACATCGGCAGCGTCGCAGGAGGCATGATGGGAAGTGGGGGGCAAAACATAGAAACAGGTGACATTGCATCCCAGCCTTATGCCTGGAGAGTCTGCAGTCAGAGTACGTTGCTCGTGAAAATCAGCAGCTCGCAGGGTGTGCAGCTGCTTCTAGGGAAAAGGCTGGATGAGCCTCGCTGCTCCATAAAGAGGAATCCTTCTTGGGCCTGGGGGGCCCCCCCCGGGTTCATGCCCCAAGATACTGCCCCCAAGTTGTATGGTCTGGCTGTTTTCTCTAGTCCTCAACTCTCTCTTCACGTGGCTTTTGTATCCTGACCCCAGGCCTCTGCTTACCCTCCAGCCCTTTCAGAGACCCCGAGCCTCCTCACTAAGGCACAGATGAACTTCTGGGTCCCTTGCGATCCCACACAGGCTGTGCTGAAGCAGAAGGACAGCCTTGGGCTCATTAACTTGGCCACTGGCCGCTGCTACACCATCACCTTCTGCCACGGGGGATCTTTTCCTAGTGATGCACAGCCACTCCTTAGTATACCAAAGGAGGCAGATAGCTGGCCCTCACCCAGCCTTGTCTGGGGGCTCCCTATTCATAAATAAATGCCCACTTCAGCATTTATTCAGCCTGAGGAGGGGGTGGGATGAGACCAGAGGGGGAAATGCAGGAAGAGAGAGAGAACGTGAGGTGAACACACACACCTCTGACCTCCTTGTCTTCCTTTCACCTCCCTCTGCTCCACTCACTCCTTTCTTCCCACTTCTTAAATGCAAATTCTTTCCACCCCAGGGCCTTTGCATATGCCATCTTCTCTGTCCGGAACGGTCCATCTGCTCTTGTAAGATATGACTCTTTCCCACCCTTTAGAGTTCATCTCGAATGATCCTGTCTGAGCAAGGCCTCCCGTGGCCACGTTACATCACTGTGATTTTCCATCTCACCGCTCCCTTTGCTCTTCTGTGCATATCACAATACGTAATTACTCTAATTGTCTGTTTCCATGCTTTCTGTCACTAGTCCCCATGAGACTGTCAGCTTCATGAGTGGAGTGTCTGTCAGCATTTCCCCAGTGTCTGGCTTCCAATAAATATTTATCTGTTTATCCACTTCTCTCTCTAAGAGTTGGTTAATCACTTATGCCAAAACAACAAGCATCTCAAGAGACCAGCCTGGGCTCTCGCCTGCAACCTTTATGGAGTGAGGTCTTGAGTAGTAGCTATGCAATTAGTCTGTTCAGGCCCTAGTAGGGGACATGTGGGCCAAACATCCCCCACAGCTAACAAAAGAATCTTTCATGAATAGGAAGTCGACAGGCAGAAAAAGGAGATTTCCTAGCTGGCTTCCATGTCTAAATAATCTTGTCATCGTTCTTTCTTTAGCTTCTGCTTGATTTATGTTTGGAAGTAATTATGATGCTTGATTACAAAATAAATTAAAACATTATTATGAAGTTAAAGTGTATATTAATAGTAGTACAAACTACTATAAGAATATCTATAACCTTTATAACTTATATTAAGGACCTTGAGAACATTGCTAATTTATTTAACTGTTAAACATTAAGCATAACAGAACATAACTTGATAGAAGATATAGCTCATTGTTATTCCATTTAGTTCATTACCTAGCAGATGTATAAATACGACAGAATGAATTATAAATACCATACCATATGGCCTGGCACATTGTTTATCCTGATAAGTGAGATAAATGACTTACATCTACATTAAGGAATAAATGATTAATAAAGCCCTCTTTGGGACCTTTGGGATTAGAAACATTTGGGACCCAATTTCGAATTGGGAATTAGAAAAAGTTTTATTCTGTCAGAGATGGAAATTCACTTAGATTATAAAATAGGAGTTAATGCAATTATAGTCCAGACATGGAATGATAAATATGATGATGGATAGATGTCTTTCCAAGGAAAAATGGAAGATTGTTAACTTAGCCAGGTAACAGCACATTTCCAATTTCATTCTGTTTTAAGGAGAATTTCATAAGGAATCTTTAGTACTCGTTCTTCCAAAATACAGCAAGCAAGTAATCAGTAGTTTTAAGAGTCCCTAAGTACTCATTGACTTGATAGACAATTAGAGCATATTGTGTTAAAAAAAAAAAAAAAGCTATTTTAGAAGTCCCTAATTACAGATTTACATGATGGACTTATCAGGGAAAAATAATACCTTTCAGAATGTACTTACAGTCTTAATGATATTACTGTTTTAAATGTTGCTTGTTGAAGTGCTCGTCCTGTATACTCTGCCTTCTGGAGGGCTGAGGGCAGGATTCACTCACTTTGTTCTAAAGCTTGGTCTCTGGTTCCCTGTGCAGGTTACCTGCTCCCCGTAGCCACACGCGGTTCACAGCCGAGGTGTCCTGTGACCAGGTGGTCTCAGTTGTCCATTACAGATGCTGGTAGATGGTGTCTGAACAAGGTATATCTCTGGGTAAAGTCACTGGCACTGAAAACAAATGCACACTGACTCCTAAAAGTCATGGAATAACCCAGTGGTTTGGCAGTGGGTGAAACCAGTCCTTACCCTGTTCCAGTTTATGAGTCACATCTGGCCAGGTTTGTGGATGTCAGCCCATGGATGTCCACCTTTCAGGATTTCTCTGACAGAGTTGTCACCCTCTTCAGAAGACCATCATGCCTTCAAGAAAAGGGGACAAGATGCAATTATTATACTCCTATTCCTTTGGCCCCCTACAGGGCCTGATTGATGGGCTCCTTGGGTGATTGACTGCCTGCCTGGGAATACGACTTGAGAGGGAAGGTTTTCCCTTCTTAGGGGGTAGTGTTTCTGTTGTCACTGCATGAAGGTTTACTTGGTATCACCAGTATACTGAGCACTGTGCCAGGACTTGGAAAGTCCTTTGGGACATAGTTGTGCACTGGTGACCAGGATGGCGAAGCTTGGAGGGAGAGCTGGCCCTGTGACCCGGCACCTCTGGGAGCCTTGGTGGAGGTCATGCAGGGCACTGCAGCGCTAGCTGGGCACCGGGATGCCGTGTGAGGAGGCAGAAATTCCTCCTCCAGAGATGCTTTCTCCTGTCCGCACCTACTTCTTCTCTCACACTTAGGGCTTGGAGGCAGGTGAGGGCAACTCCACAGTTGCTCTAAAGACAAGCTTAGTGCTGTTAGCGTCTTGGAGATGTTTCGTTCATTTGTCTTTCCTCGTATTAGAAAGATTAAAAAATACTTGTCCATTTTATTTTATAAGTAGATATATCTGTAAAGGACTCCATGGAATGATGATGGAATCAAGTATTTTTCATGTAAAATAAACACTATATATTTGCATTATAAAAGAAGCCATATGGAGATTATGGGTTTTGTTTTCCATTTCACTCTTCATGTTAAGCAACCAAGAATCAAGAAGTTGAAAATTTATACACAAACCTAAAATGGAATGAATACTGCAAATGACAAACTTACAGAACTGAAAATATACAGAATTATTGGGTAACTAAGAGCCTTTGGCTTATGCATTACTTTTCATCCATGCTTTGATACTCATTTTAAGCCAGAAAGTAAAAATTAGAATTGTTTTCCTTGGCAAAAGAGCGAGTTTCACTTCACATGAGATCACTGTGATTATCAGAGAGGGCAGAACACCGGCCACTTCTTGGGCTAACAGCTCTCCGTGCCTGCACACGCGGCAGCCCGACCACAGACCTTTCCTCCATGCCCTGCTCCCGGGACCCACGTGTCCGGGAGCTCCTTGAGCCGAGGCTGCAGACGCACAGTCAGAGCTGCCGAGGCCAGGCCAGCGGCCTGCTGTCCTCTCCTGCGTCTCACCAGCCCTAGAGCATTCTTCAGAATGCTCCTAATTTGACTGGCGTCATTCCTTCACAGACGTTGTCTCTCTGCACCATTATTTCTGTCTGCACCAAACAGTTGAAGGCATTGGGCAGGAGGACACAGCTGCTGATAGCCTGCCACTTGTCCTTCTGCAGTCCTGACCCTCTCCTTCAGGACACGGTGCCCTGGAATCATCCTGCGTTCTCCTTATTGCTGGTTTACTTGGCTGTTGTCCTGGACGTGAAAAGCCTTTATGTCCTGAGGAATTGTAGAGCTGAGTAAAAGAAACGTGGTTTTGCAAGTTTCTGTTCTTCAGTGTGCGTTGTGTTTTCCAGATTGGCAAGAACACCCTCCCTCATTTTCTCTGAAGTCATCGTCCTCTTTTTCACGTCAGTGGACCTGTTTTGTAACGAAAATCATCAGAATGGGAGGGGACTTTTTTAATATAATTCCTCTGACCAAATTGTATGCAATGCCAGGCGTCCAGGGAAAATTTAGCAACACAGTGGAGTCACTTCTTCTTCTAGGGGTAGCTTCTAAATTCAGCAAGTGAGGCAAAAAAAGTGTTCAGTCACAGTTACTAACGGGTGTGTTTGTGTAAGGCCAGCACGGGGGTTACCCTTCCATCAGCCAGCTAGACAGTCGGCAGGGTCGGGGAGGTGAGTGGTGGGTGTGAGGTGAGGGTCCTCTTGTGTGAAGACGGTACCACATTGTGGACACGCAGGCCATCATGAGCTGGGGCGTCTGCTCCCATTCTGAGGAGCACAGGGCGGGGGGCTGAGGAGAGAAGTGGGGTCTCTGACTCCCAGCTCGTGCTCCTTCCCACATCCACCCGCGGTGGCCTGGTGGGATCGCCCAGAGTTCATTCTGTTCATTTCAGGTGTGTGATGACTTTGACATACGTGGCTACTCCTGCTGTCTTTTAAAGCTAAGGATGGTTGATTAAGAAGGATTGTGTGTATAAACATATAAAAGTTGAGATTATAGCAGTTACTTATGGGGCAGTGTAGCAGAGGGAAAGAGCACAGATCTGCAAGCCAGGAGCCTTAAATTCTTGTCCGAACCGCCAGAATATGAGTTACGATCTAGCACAAATGATTTAAACTTCTAACCCTTTATTTCCTTCCTTGCAAAAATAACCAGATGGACTCGGTCAGTGGTTCCCAACTCGGTCAGTGGTTCCCAATTCCACTCGGTCAGTGGAATTCTGACTTTGTGAGACCTGCAGATTTATACATTTGAACACCTTTGTGCCCCTTCCTCCGTCCTCTGGTGGACTCCCCGGCTCTTGGGATCCTGCCGTGTCCATGGTCTCTGACCAGGTGTTCAGAGCGGACCGAAAGGGCAGTGAGGGTCCGTGCTCCGGGGACACTCGCCCAGCCAGAGGCAAGTCAGACTCGGGGTGGTCGGAGCCTGCGACAGGCGCCTTCTCTGAACGGAGGCCTTTGTGTCTGTTATTTGCTCTTTCCGTCCGGCAGCGCGTGGAGGCCCAGCCGATGGGGGCCCCTCCGTGGAGCTCCCCTCCCAGGGGCAGCTCTCACACACCCAGGAAGGGCTGTCGTCTCTCAGGTCTGAAATCCAGCCTGATTCAGAGCCACTGTGATGTGGGCCTGGGTCTTGGGGGGAAGGTGAGCTGCCTCCCGTTTCATCGGAACATCTGTTACAGACACGACGGAGGAGGGAGGCTTCCTTCCCCTTAGACACGTGGCAGTTCTGACAACGCTATTCTCAAGTCATTCAACGTGGGAACTTCATTAACTGTCAGTTTAGGGTTAGAGTAGGAACCGTGGGGAGAAATGTGATTATTAATAAATACTTAAAAGCGTTTCTCAAGCGACTCCCAGCATTTTCCATTAAGAATGTCCAAAAGCTCCGTGGTGAGGAAAGTTCTTAGTATGGGCACATGAGGCCAAGGCCAATTTGAGGAGGGACTGTGGACGCCGTGGTACCTGCTTTAGGTGTAATCTGCAGGTTATTGGGACGGTGTTCTAATCACCCCACTTTGGAGTCTTGAGTTATAGAGTGTGTTTAATTCTTCTAAATAACTTTTATATTTATACATGTTTGGTTATGAGAACAGACGACGTGTCTGTCAGCAACTAATCAGTTTGATTTTTTAGTCAGCAAATTATGTGTGACACTTTCAGTGAAAATGGAACTTATTAACTGATTTCCTCTTTTAGTAAAAGGGGAGAAAATTAGTTCAAGGATTGGGAAAGCCCAAAAACAAGTCATAAGCAACCGTGATTTACTTACAGTTTCAGGCCTGTCCGTTATCTCCCTTCATATGAATAAGAAAAATCCTGGGAATAAGGACAGCCTTGTGGCTTCTGTTTATTTAGAATCTTGTTGCACAAGGCATAGTGGGGGGAGAGGGGGGAAGAGAGAGAAGTAGAAACCAAGAAATGAAATAGAGAGTGGGAGAGAGAATCAGAGGAGAGGAGGGGGTGGACTTGAAGCATTTTCACTTGGATTAGGTGGGAGTAATCCATTTACATAAACCAAGCACCACTTTTGTCATTTAAAAAAAAAAAGCGGTTTTCATATGAAAGATCAGCTAAATTAGGAGTTTCAGAAAGTAAGAAAGTAGTCTTGGTTTTTTATATTATCTTTGAGAGAGAATTTGTATAAAAGTTAAGGTCTAGAAGACAAGTGCATCTGCTTTGATTTCTTTCTTAAAAATAATGAAAAATATGAAATAGGACCGTCTAGTGAAATAGTATTTGTATTGGATGCTTTTCGATGCTGTATTACCCTTCAGTTCCTCACAGTACGGTTATCAGTTATTGAAAGAAGTAGGTTTAATTCAATTTACTTCAGTTACGTGTAAACCAATTTCTCTGTGTGCCTGTGTCTCTACGACTCTTCTGCTCCTAAAATTCTGTGCTTCTGTGTGATCTCTGTGGACCCCTCCCAGTTTCCCCTTCCGTAAATCAAGGGTGTCACTTTCCTGAGTTTTTGAAAGGTTAAAAACGGGTTACAAGGCAGGTTGGCATTTTATGAAGGCCTGTGCTATTCAGTAATGAAAAAAAGAGCCTAGTCTTGTGTTTTTAAATAGTTGTGGTATAAATAGATGGTACAAATTCTTTACTTTAGAATGTTTGAAGGAGAGGTGTATGGGATCAAACGTGTATTTCTCCCTTCTGTCCTTGATGTCATTACATATGTCAGGTGCCATATGTCACGTACCACCACTCACACTTCCTCCCAGCCCTGTACCCTCCTCACGATGGCTCAGGCCAGTGCACGGCCAGGTCTAAGGTGCTTCATCTGGTCCCTTGGGCCAACTCGCCCCGTTTTCCAGCAAAGCCCTGGTCTCCCTGGTCCTGTGCCCGCACGTAGACAGGAGACCTTCCCTGCCCAGGATCCTTGTGTAGTTTACCAGCTGCACACTGTGCCATTCGGTCTCTCATTTAAATAACTCTACATGTGATAAGTGCATTTTATTATATTTTGCTAAGAAAATCTTTGCCAGCTACTCTGCTGTCTCCTTTTAAATATGGAGCAAAGCCCCATGTGACACGTTTCACTTTTCACCATGGCTGCTCAGAAGCTCTCTCGGGTCTGCTCTGTCCACGCTGCTGTCTCTTCTTACCCCAGGGCACTCTGTGAGGTGGAACCAGTGTGATTACTGTGATGTCCACTGGTCTTTCCCGACTCTACCTCCTTCTAAATGTTTTCCTGCCTTAGGTAGGTGGTTAGTTTACCCTCTTCTACTAATACTGCCCTTGTTATACCTTAAAGGTTTTTTAGATCAGCTGATATTTACATTTTTAGAATCCTTTTAAAACGTTATTTTACTGCATTCCCATTTCAGAAAATTATGGTTCTATTTCATTTATATATCATGAAATCTGACAGCCTGAAACCTAGTACAGGCAACCATGGTGTTTGGTTACATTATTTTCTTCTTCTTTTTGAGAAACTCATTATTATAGGACAACGGGTGTTTATTGTCCCTAATTTCATTAGGAGATGGAGAATAGGTATGATTAACCTATAATTTCAGTTTGAAAGATATGCTTATTATTTGCATCCTCCAACATTTGGGGTAATTATTTCATTAAATCTTTTTAGCAAACTATGATATAAATTTCCCGGGGGGTGGGGTGGGGAAAAAAACAAAACAGAACAGGATACTAACCTAAAAGTTTCCCATCCACAATAAAGATAGCGGAAGCTTAATTACTTGGAGTGAGAACATGTGCATATTTTAACAGTTTGCTTTATTTTTAAATTTTTAGTCCTAGATTTAATCCTGTTGCTCTCCTTGCCCTTAATCTCAGCTGATGATCTCACTGCCTGTTTGACTGAGAAAATAAAAGCTCGCGGTGGAGAAGCTGGTCCTCCCGTCCCCACGCGCTGCCTTCCTTCCCCGGAGGCCGGCCATGCTCGGGCCTCGCTGGCCGTGACTCAAGGACCTTTCCCCACAACTACACCCTCTCCTTCTGCATTGTCGGGTTCCTTCTACGGAAACATTCCCATCATCACTCGAACAGAAACAGTAAGGAAAACACCTTCTTGACCGCAACCCGCTTTCATATCACCTTTTCTACTAAAACTCCTCGAAAAAGTAGTTTATGCCATTGTCTCCGCCTTTCTTCTCTCCCTTCTCCCTTGAAGGTCAGTCTGGCTTGTTGGTGCCTGTTCACTGCAAGCCCCAGGCATCACAGCCTTCGTGCCTTGGCCCCGGGCGCGTGGCTTCCCGGCCTCCTCCCTCCTCCTTCCTTTTAGTCTCTACTGTTGTGTCGCCCAGAGCTCAGTCCTCAGGCCTCTCCTCCGTTCCACGGACGCAAACTCACTGTGGCATCTTAGGGAAGGATGTGGTTGAAATAACTCTTCTCCACATTGCTCCCCAGCTCTCAGTGCAGCTCGCACGAGGGAAATGCAGTTTCAACCTGCTCTGTATCCATCCGGCCTCTCCCCTGCATGCCGGTGCCTAGGGGTGGCATCCTCTGAGTCATGTTCATTCGGGGGTCGGGCCACGTGGGTAGAAACCGGAGCTCAGCACATCGCAGATCACTGGCTCCCACCTCAAGGTTCCAGACATCCCTTAACTACCAGCAGTTAAGAATCTCTCTGATCCTGGTCACAGCTTTAACGCCAGGCACGATGCCTCAACCACAGCGCAGAGCCAGCCTGTAGCTCTTCCCGAGCTCTGAGTAGAAGAAGTAAGCGCTGCTCAAAGAACAGGCTGCAGTAAGTTCAGTCCTCAGTGACTCACTCCCCACTCCGTCCTTCAGGCGTGCCCTGTCAAGCCCGGCGTCCGGCGGAGACCTCACCGTGGCCCTCGCCACCTCGCCTCTTGCGCCCTTTCCATTGTCCACGCGGCCCCGGCCACACCAGCCTTCCTGCTGTTGTCCCAGGACGGCTCGTGCCTTCACTGCACGCAGGATCGTGTCCGAACATCGGGACCTCTTCCTTGACGACTCTGCCTTGAACCAGGGTCCCCACTGCCACCCGGTCGCTTTCTCTTCCTCCCTCGCACTGTCACTGACGTTACACTGTTTCTATTTGTAGTTTACTCTGTCTCTGGCACCAGAAGGTGAGCTCAAAGCAGGCAGATCTTCTATTTAGTTCACCGTATCTCTAGCACCCAGGGTACACATAACAGGCACTTGGTGTACCTCTTTAAATGAATGAATAATCCTCAGTGGTTATTTTTATTTTAAAATTAAGAAGAAATAATGTATCTTGCTTGTCTGTTATCAGTGACATTTGAATCTGTTTTCCTTTTCTGTATCCACTCTAATGGCTGTTACCACCTGGTGCTAATGTCATTTCTCTATAAAACGCCTGCTAAGTGACTGGGGTTGAACTGCATCCTTTCCAGCAGCGGGTAATGAAGGTTGAAATAAGGCTAAGAATGTTGCTGCTCGATCCTTACTTGTAGTGCTGGCCGGCGTCAATCTGGGGCTCACTTACATGTTTAAGTGAATAGATCATCGTTTTGTTTTTTTTTTTTAATTTTTATATTTATATTTGGCTGTGTTGGGTCTTCGTTTCTGTGCGAGGGCTTTCTCTAGTTGTGGCAAGCGGGGGCCACTCTTTATCGCGGTGCGCGGGCCTCTCACTATCGCGGCCTCTCTTGTTGCGGAGCACAGGCTCCAGACACGCAGGCTCAGTAGTTGTGGCTCACGGGCCTAGTTGCTCCGCGGCATGTGGGATCTTCCCAAACCAGGGCTCGAACCCGCGTCCCCTGCATTAGCAGGCAGAGTCTCAACCACTGCGCCACCAGGGAAGCCCGAATAGATCATCTTAATTTGCTTCAGTCAGTGTCAGGGTTGTCATTCTGCTCTGGGGCATCTCTGTACCAAATAACAGTTGGGAGAGGAAACTGCTTTCTGCTCAGAAGGAGGGAGATGATTTCAGCTTCTACCCCATCTTGGGTGGGATGAGAACCCTTCTTATCCACATCACTCACAGTTGCCAGTTCAGGCCATTTTGAAATAAGGACAGCTCCCTTTCTCATTTTCTAGAGATGAGAACAGCCTCTCTTGTATTTCTTGATTTTGCCTTTGACCCCTTACATCATCTTTACGTTACAATAGGTCTACTACTCACATGCAACCCTAGTTTTTGTTTTAGAACAATTCCTTGATTTCACAAAAGGAAAAACAAAATACAATCGCTGTTTTATTCTAGGGCTTCTTCAGCCGCAAGTAACATAAAAATCTGTTCATAATACCTTCATCAAAGAGAGGGTTGTTTTTCCTACATGACAGACACTGATGTGCTAGGCCCACGCTGGCAGGTCCTGGGTCCAGGCTCCGTCATCCTTCATTCTCTGCCCTCTTCAACACGTTTGCTTCTGTCCTTGTGCGTGTCACCTCATGAGCCCTTATATCTACGTTCCGTGAAGATTGAGGAAGGGGGAAATGGGCAAAGCAGTGCCAGCAGCACCTAAAAGTAGGCAAAAAAAGTACTTATGAACATCCTACATTGCCCTTCCCTTAGACTGTACTCTCTGGAGCAGTGTCGAATGGCCACGTCCGGGTGTGAAAGAGGCTGGGAAAGGCAGCCGTATCAGCCAGGCATGGGCACGTTGCTGCCCTGAACCGAGGCAGGGCTCCTTAGCAAGGAGGGCTCGGGGAACGGGTGTTGAGTGGGCACCTGCAGCGTCCGCCCTGGCAGCTGTGGTAACAGAGGAACTCTGTGAGAATGGAGGTCCGTGAGCATGCTTTGCTGTGGTCTCGCGTTAGTACAAACATTGTTCGTTACTCAGATAATTTCCAGTTCACAGGGGTATTTTCCATTTCTTTTTTTCCCTTGCAGCAACAGGCCTACCATTAGATTTACTCCTGCCTGAGTAAAATTTTCATAGAAGACTTGGAATAAATTAGGAGCTATTGATGCTGCTAGTTTTCGCGAGTAGCTCACAGTAGTTAGCAGACTGAAGATTGATTTTAGACAATCTAAGCTCTGAAATGAGAATAATATGTGATTATCTCACAGCACCGTGGTCAGGATGTACCAAAACAGCGCTTAGAGGTGGTCAGTGTTGTCGTCTTTGTAGTTATTTATTCGTTCACAAGCCACACTCGTATTCAGCGTCTCCTGTGTGCCGTCCCTACTGCGGCAGGGGGAGCGCAGCAGTTAACAAGCTAGAAGAGGCGGATGTCCTCCCGCCCCGGACTCACCTGCCAGGCGACGAGCAGGTAGACTAGGGAGGGCATTTCAGGCAAAGTGGGAAAAAGAAGGCAAGAAAGGGTGATACGGTCCGCGATGCTGTCTCTAAGGAAGGGATTTCGAGCTGAGAACGTTTTTTCTTGAGACCTAATTCTCCAAATAGCCAAGTTACAAGTAAGATACTCTTGGCAAAAATGCAGTTATTTTCTAGGGAAAAGCATTAATTTTATCATAGGTTCCCGTTTTTCCTAGAGGCAATAACATGAACTATTACAGAATTTACCGGTTTCTTTTCACCAACAGATGGTTCTCTGTCTAATTCACCATCGAATCAACCCATTAAACTTCATCGTACAAAATTACCAAGAAAACTGTTAGGTTCTGTGCATTTTCATTGCATGTTCTCCTTGACTTCTTTGTTATGTCCTTGCTGTGGTTCTTAATGTATTAACTCTTCTCCGGTAGTCGGGGTCACGCCTCTCCTTACAGATCCTACAAGGAGAGAATTATGAAACCCATCAGGGATCTGGAGATAAATATGCATTGATAAATATTTGATAAAATTGATAAAATATCACTTCAAGCCTTGATTGAATCAAGTGCATTAAAATAGTCCTGAAATACTCAGTAGCCTTCATTGGGAGGCTGCTGAAACGTTGTCCGCACAGAGCTGCATCTGGGCTGGCAGGTGGGCACTGGCTTGTTGGCCTGTCTGTGGGTTTAGGTTCTAGGCCTTTGTGCTGGTGGCCTTGGGAGTGTGCTGTGAGGCACGGTTTGGAGAAAAGTCTCTTTATACCCTGTGTTTCTTTCTTTTCTCATAGATTTTTTTTTTTTTTTTTTTTTACTGTTTGACACAAGCATACTTCTTAATTAGGGGCTTGTTTACAATTTTTAAACATTCATTTGTTTAATAATTGTTTTCTTTTTCCAAGCTCTTTCTGAAAGCTGCCTTGGGGTAGGGCAGCTCTTATTTCTGCTTATCCCTCAAGGTGTTTCACAGAGTTGTGAGGGTATAATAAGTGTCTAAGGCATACCTTCCTGTTGTTCAGTAAATTTGACAAAAATCTATTTGAGGTGTAAATACTCGTTCTAACGTCATCATACACTGGGACCCAGCCTCGGTCAGTACTTCTTGGCAACAGAATCGTACTGTAATGCCAATTTCTGGTTTCCATGTAAGCCTCTCTTCTAGGCTCTGAGCACCCTGAGGGAAGAGCTATGGAAAGCTCATCGAGTCATTCAGTGAGCATGTCCCGAGCACTGACTACGTGACATACTAGGCAGTGCCGACACAATGGTGCAGTACACCCAGGCTCGCAGCTCATGATTCTAATATGAGAGAGAGAGAGACACTAAACAAATACATCACTTAATTTGTAGTTGAGGTGAGTGCTATTAAAAAAGGGAACCTAACCTACTCTTGGAAGTTAGCCTGAGGAAGTGAAATGTAAGCTGTGACCTGAAAGATAAGTAGGAGTTTTCCAGGCTGAGAGGTAAGAAGCTCATTCCAACATGCACGTGCTCTCAGCTGTGAAAGAACCTGGTGGGTTCAAGGGATAGGAAAAGGCCAGTATAGATGCAGAATATTGAGTAAGGAGAAAGATCAAGTAAGATGCATCTAGAGAAGTAGATAGGAGTTGGGATCAGGTAGGCCAGGCTAAGGATTTGGGACTTAATCCCAAGAGCCATGAGAAGCCATTGAAAGAAGCTAAGAGGGAGGTGATGCGGTGAGATTTGTGTTTTGAAAATGTCACTCTGGTTGCAAGATGGGGACTGGGACTGAATGAAGGATGGTACTGAGGTCCTTCAAGGGGGAGGCGATGATGGCTTGGGTCAGGGCACCCAGTAGTGATGGGAATACATTGGCAGGTGGAAATACTTAGGAGATTGAGAATTGGCCGGAAGTTGGGTGGAGTGAAATGAGGGCAGGAAAGATGTCAAGGATTAATGCAGTTTATTGAGACGAATGGCTCTAGAGGAAAAGAAGTTTGGGGACCAGGCGGTGACTTCAGTTTTGAACATGTTGAATTTGAAATGCCTTTAAGAGATTCCCAACAGAGATGTTGGGTGAAGAGTTGGATGCATCGGTCTAGAACTGACAGAGTGTCTGGGCTGTAGCCTTTGAGCATCTATAGTACACATTTGGTGAACGAAGAAATGGATGGCCCAGGAGCAAACCTTGGGGTTCTCCGACATTTTAAATTTCACCAGAGGATGAAAAGCTGGCCAAGAAGAGAATGCCCACGTGCTGATGGCGAGAGTGTGATGTCACCAAAGGCAGTGGACAGTAACGGTTCAGGAAGGCGGTAGCCAGCTGTGGTCAGCCTAGCACCAAGGCACCGAGTGTGGTGTGCTCTCAGCAGTGCACGTTGGGCCTAATGCAGAGAGGTCACGGGTGACCTCAGAAGACAGGCTGATGTGGTTCAAGAAATGGGATGTGAGCAAGTAGAGGGAACCTCCTGAGAAGTCTGGCTGTGAACGGGAGGAGAGGGGACACCAGCTAAAGGAGATGTGGCTCCAGCGGGGGAAACTGGAGTATGTTTAAGTGTTGGTAGAAAGGATTCAGTAGTCAGGGGGCAATTAGAATATTTGATAGCCCAAAGCTCCTGAAGAGTGGGAGGAAGATGAGACCCAAGCCTGAACGGCGAGGATTCGCTCGGGGGAGGGCACAGAGCTCCCTGCTCTGTGATGGGAAGGAAGGGGTCATAGGAAGGCACACAGGTGACCAGGCTCCTGTTTTCCGGTGAAGCAGCAGGCGAGCCAGCGACTGGGTCCCGGAGGATGGAGGTTAGTGGGCGGTTTGGGAGAGCCTAGAGGGCTCGGGTGACACTGAAGACAGACGTTTTGATAACACCTAATCCACACTGCTGTGTAGTTTTTACCAGGAAGAGTTAGTTATGTAAAACACAGAGCAGCAGGATAACACAGCTGATTCATGGCTGGCTTTTTTTTCCACAACCAGATGTGATAAAAGGTCAGAGAGGCAAGAGAGTTTATGTCATGTGCAACAGAAGGTCAAACACTGGTGGATAGACTCAGGCAAGGGAAGGGGGTCGTGATGCGAGGGGACTGATGGTGGGAGAGAAGGGAGATCAGTGGCCTGGAAGTTCACATGATGTTGAAAAGGGTCTCAGCAGGGGGGCTACCTGAGCAAGCAGCCCGACTACGAGATGATTTGGGAAACGGTGCCATTTTGGGTGACGACAAGATCCGGAGGGTTTCCTTTGCGTGTGTGGCCCAGCCGGGTTTGGGGAAGCGGCCCCTGGGGATGCGCCACTTAATGATCTGTGAGGGCAGCAGATGGGGTAGGACAACCGGGAGGGCGGGTGTTGGGGCCGCCTCGGGTGACAGTGGAGCAGGGACTGAGCGGCACCCGGGGAGCCGGGGCCGAGGTCTTCCTGAGCGGCGCGGGGTGATGGGGGCCTGGGGGGTGAGCCACGAGGGGCCAGCATTGTCGGGGCCTGTTGCATCAGGAGTCTTCGAGGAGCAGGGAGGAAGCACAGTCCGGGGGGGGTGCCGGGAAAAGAGGGCACTTGCCTCTCTGCCAATCCCGGGGCACGTGGAGTGTGAGAAAATGCACGTCTTTTCCTGAAGAAACTGCAGGGTGCAGCGTCTTCACCCAACAGGCAAGTTAAATTAGAGCTGGGAGTCAGAGAAAGTTTTGAGACGAGGACAAGGAGACAGGAGCTTGAACAGGAGATGGAAATCTAAGAGCTGGGGAGGGAGGGGGAAGGTGTGGGATCTTCATCGAAACGAGGCCCAGAGCAGCATGACAGGAGGGGGTAGAACATTCCAAGAACCAATGTGTGTGTGTGTGTGTGTGTGTGTGTGTGTGTGTGTAGGGGGGAGGGGAGGAGAGGGAAGGGGCAAACGAGACTGAGAAAAATCACAGAACAGAGCAAGGGGGTTTCAATCCTGATAATCTTTACATTGCCTCTTGCGCTTGACAGAATTCATCTCTGGCCTGGATTGGTTATGTATTGTTTAGTATAGTATATGTAGTATACTGTAATATTGTATATATATTGATAGTAAGGTATAGAATAGTATAGTATATATAGTATAATATAGTATATATAGTATTGTACGGTATAGCATATAAAGTATAGTGTATATAGTTTAGGATAGTGTAATACGATATAGTATAGTGCAGTATAGTAGAGTATGCTATATATATACAGGATGGTACAGTACAGTATGATATGGTCTGTATAGAATAGTATCCTATAGTGTATATAGCACAGCACAGCCCAGTACAGAATGGTCAGGCAGTTGGCTCTTCAGCCGCTGGGACACACTTGAGTGGCACAGGGAGGGCCATGTCACTTCTCTGCGCCCCATTTGCTGGTTCAGTTTCTGTCCACCCTTTGGGGGAGGCTTGCTGTGGTTGAGTGGGAGTTTCATGGGAACCAAAGACCAGACCTCACCCACTCACCTGCTCAGCTCATGGCTGTGTTGCCTTTGCCAATGTTACTCTGTGAAAGACATGTCATGTTCTTCTGGTTTTTTTTTTTTTTTTTAATTTCTTCAATGCATATTCATTTTGCTCAGCCTCTGATGTTAGTTGCTGTTCTTATTATCTATTACAGCACTGATATTTTCTGCTAAATCATTTTATAAAACATCACAAGTACCCAATAAGTGTTTCCGGTGACGGTTTGTTTTTAATTTGTAAAGTCTTGATGAATATCATTTGCATATTTTAGCCTTTCCAGTTCTTCTTTGCTGAGGGTGTTTTCAAGGTATGTTCTTTTACTTCCTGAAGGGGCAAATGATGTGAAAATCCTTCCAGGTCAAGCTGTTTGTCCCACTCCAGGGTGCCGAGGGATAGGCCATATCCGTGGTCCGCGGTATTCAGGACATCACAGGTAAAATTTTTTCTTATTTAAATTATTTCAGGGATAAACTGAAACATGATGCAGATTAGCAGCTGTAGGAAGCATCGTAGTGACCCTCTGGGAGCCAGACACCTCCCCATCATACTCCCCCATCCCTGTCCCGAGGCCCCTCTCCAACATTTCCCGTGTCTGCCCAGCCCGCCTTCCTCCGGGCCTATTGGTCTCCTGAGGCCCGGCCCAGACCACCAAGCTTCCCAGGGCCTCTGCCCTCTGACACTTGTCTCAGCAGGTGCACACATGCCCCACCCTTCGTCCCTCCCGCTCCTGAATCCTCCCCACATAGCTGCCCATCTCGCCGCCTTCTCAAGAAATTCCAGAACCTCCTGCCGCTTCAGCCCTGGCTCTCACCGTGCCTCTGTTTCTTTTTCTCTGTTTTTTATTTATTTGGGGATGAGGTAATTCTGTTATATGATAAAAAATAGTGTGAAGTTATGTTTCAGAATATGCATGTGTTTTAAATATGTGATAATAGTATGGAGAGGATAGCGCTCATAATGAAAAATAAGTACAAATAAGTGTTGAAGTCCTCGCTGCTTTTTCTGTCACCATTAAGTGGTAAAGTAACGTATAGATAAATTATTCATATTGGTGATCTAGTTACAGAATATGTAAATTAAAGCTGAACAGAACTGACATCAGATTTGTCCAAATACACAAACAGATAAAACAAACACGTAGATAACTATGAAGAGAAAAGGATAAATCATATATGTGAAACAAGCAAATGTTTGTTTGGATAGAAGAGATCCACAGAGAAGTTGTCGCTGTGTTGGGTGCTTGCAGTTCTGGAAACCAGTGCTTCAAACAGCTCTAAATGAATCAAAGCAAGTGTTACTATAAGAAGTAATGCTGATGTACGTAAATATGTTATATGTGTAAATATAATACTAACACTTAATTGAAAGAGTTCCAAGTCTTTTGTCACAGATATTTAAAAATCAAATACCTACTCTTGCACATGTTTGAAAAAGTGACACAAATTGGTTAATGTATTACATAAGCTTCTTTGCATTCAAAATCAGACCCTCGTGAATCTCCGTTTGACTTGGCATTCTGGATGCCCATGTTTTTCCACACAACACTTGTATCATTAAGAACCTTGGCGGTGCAGCATTTCTTGAGTTCTCCACTCAAAAATGGGGCTTCCAAGGTGTTGATAGTATTGTTTCTTGATCTGGTGCTGATAACCAGGGGTGTATTCAACTTGTGAAAATTCATTGAGCTTAAGTACACTAATAATACTTGTACTTTTCTTTATGAATATATTATACATCAATAAAAAGTTGAAAATTTAAAAAAAACACTAACACTTAAAAGATTATAATATAGCAACCATAAAAAAGAAAGAAATTGAAGACATGTAGACACCTTGGTTATTTGGACAAGTGAAGGACTCGCGGATTATAAGAGAGGCCCTGGTGGTGAAGCTGGAGTTCTGTACGAGGGAAGGGAGGAAGAGAGAAAAGGACATGGGGGAGCGGGTGGGGGAAGAGCCATCCCATCATCGGGTCGGGGTCTGTGTGAGGTGAGGACCCTGTCGATAGAACCACTTTCCAGACATTACTAGGGGTGTGTGGCTGTGAATAATCTTCTTCAGGCTCTTCTTGTGTGTTTGTATTAGTTTTTAAAAACCTAGAGCTGCAAAGTCCAACATGGTAGTTGTAGTCATATGGGTCTGTTTACATTGAAATTAACTACAATTAAAAATAATGAAAATTTCAGTTTCTCAGTCACAGTAGCCACATCTCAATTGCTCAGGAGCCGCCTGTGGCTCGTGGCTGCCGTATTGGACGGCCCAGAAAGTTCCTCTGGACAGCCCTGAGAGAGCGTACCAGGTTCTGCCTCCTCACGGTGGATTTTTGAGTGCCAGGTATTTCTGGATGGATAGCTGGACATCCTAGTGCCTCCTTCAAAGCTTGAATCATTATCCTCAGAGTGAGCTGGCCAGTACGTGGTGGTCGGTCTGTTCCTCACTGTCCTCTGCAGTTGCCCGCCTGTGGCACCAGGGCTGGGGTCACAGACATCACCCAGGCAGCTCCTGGGACCGCCGAGGAGCTCACTCACCCCAGCTGACTTGCCCCCCTCCTCCCCGACCACAATTCTTATGTGTAGGTTATTCACTTTCCCCTACTTGGATTCTGAAAACATGGACCAGATCCCAGTGGGCACACTCCGCTGTGTTTCAGCAGCTTCCCTGAACTTTCTCATCCAGTATGGCCCAAGTGGGTCTGATTGCTATTCTTAGTTATAGTATCTAATTATGAATAATGTGAGAATACCTGACATGATTCTCTCCAGCAAGTAGCCTTTACCGGGTTGGCATCAGAACTTTGGAAGAAACCAGAAAAATGTAAAAATAAAGAAATGTTTTTTAAAAAAGGCATTCTATGAAGCTTAGAAAAAAATGAGATAACTGAACACGTGATAGAAGAATGGGACTTTAAAAAAATATTTTTACTTTTTTTATTAAGATATAGTTGATGTGCGATATTATATGTTGCAGGTGTACAACATAGTGATTCACAATTTTAAAGATTATATTCTATTTATAGTTATTGTAAATACTAGCTATATTCCCTGTGTTGTACAGTTTATCCTTGTAGCTTATTTATTTTATACGTAGTTTGTACATCTTAATCCCCTAACCCTATCTTTCCCCTCCCCACTTCCTTCTGCCCAGTGGTAACCACTAGGTTGTTCTCTATATCTATGAGTCTCTTTTCTTTTTTGTTATATTCACTAGTTTGTTTCAATTTTTAGATTCCACATATAAGTGATATCATACAACATTTGTCTTTCTCTGACTTACTTCATTTAGCATAATGCCCTCCAAGTCCATCCATGTTGCTGCAAATGGCAAAATTTCATTATATATATTCCATACAATTATATATATATTCCATTGTATATATATATATACCACATCTTCTTTATCCATTCATTTGTTGATGGACACTTAGGTTGTTTCCATGTCTTGGCTATTGTGTTTTTGAATTTTATTTATTATTTATTTATCTATTCATGGCTGTGTTGGGTCTTCGTTTCTGTGCAAGGGCTTTCTCTAGTTGCGGAGAGCGGGGGCCACTCTTCATCGCAGTGCACGGGCCTCTCACCGTCGCAGCCTCTCCCGTTGCGGAGCACAGGCTCCAGACGCGCAGGCTCAGTAGGTGTGGCTCACGGGCCTAGCCGCTCCGCGGCATGTGGGATCTTCCCGGACCGGGGCACGAACCCGTGTCCCCTGCATTGGCAGGCGGTTTCTCAACCACTGCGCCACCAGGGAAGCCCGTCTTGGCTATTGTGAATAGTGCTGATACGAACATTGGGGTGCACATATCTTTTTTTTTTTTAAACATCTTTATTGGAGTATAATTGCTTTACAATGGTGTGTTAGTTTCTGCTTTATAACAAAGTGAATCAGTTATACATATACATATGTCCCCATATCTCTTCCCTCTTGCGTCTCCCTCCCTCCCACCCTCTCTATTACCACTCCTCTAGGTGGTCACAAAGCACCGAGCTGATCTCCCTGTGCTATGTGGCTGCTTCCCACTAGCTATCTATTTTATGTTTGGTAGTGTATATATGTCCATGCCACTCTCTCACTTCGTCCCAGCTTACCCTTCCCCCTTCCCGTGTCCTCAAGTCCATTCTCTAGTAGGTCTGTGTGTCTTTATTCCTGTCTTGCGCCTAGGTTCTTCATGACCATTTTTTTTTTAGATTCCATATATATGTGTTAGCATACGGTATTCGTTTTTCTCTTTCTGGCTTACTTCACTCTGTATGACAGACTCTAGGCCCATCCACCTCACTACAAATAACTCAATTTCATTTCTTTTTATGGCTGAGTAATATTCCATTATATATATGTGCCACATCTTCTTTATCCATTCATCTGTCAGTGGACACTTAGGTTGCTTCCATGTCCTGGCTATTGTAAATAGAGCTGCAATGAACATTGTGGTACATGACTCTTTTTGAATTATGGTTTTCTCAGGGTATATGCCCAGTAGTGGGATCACTGGGTCGTATGGTAGTTCTATTTTTAGTTTTTTAAGGAACCTCCATACTGTTCTCCATAGTGGCTGCATCAGTTTACATTCCCACCGACAGTGCAAGAGGGTTCCCTTTTCTCCACACCCTCTCCAGCATTTATTGTTTGTAGATTTTTTGATGATGGCCATTCTGACCGGTGTGAGATGCACATATCTTTTTGAATTAGTGTTTTCATTTTGGGGGCATATATACCCAGGAGTGGAATTGCTGGGTCATATGGTAGCTCCATTTTTAGTTTTTGAGGAACCTCCATACTGTTCTCCACAGTGGCTGCACCAGTTTACATTCCCACCAGCAGTGCGTGACGGTTCCCTTTCCCCCATGTCCTGGCCAGAATCTGTTATTTGTGGTTTTATGTTGAAGGATGGAACGTTCTTAGGGAACTATGAGGCAGGACATGTTTTGTATCCAGACCTCACATCCACGGGGCAGCCCCTGGTGACGGCGCTATGACTGAGAGACTGGGCCGCGGCTCTTCTGCTGGCTTAGACCTTGTTATGCTGGAGCAGGGCTCCTGTAAGAAAAAGGAACATCTTCAAAACCTTAGTGATTCCATTGTCTCAGAAAAGAAAAATAAAAAGCGATGAGCACCTGTACTTGGCTTGTCTCTAAAATGGAAAAAGGCAAAAATTAGAGAACTGAGTTTTCCTTGGACTTGCATTTTTATATAGAATTTATAAAGCGTTTAGACCATCAGGTAAATAAATTCTGACTTACCTGTGAAAAGCTTTTCTTACGTTGAACACTATGTTGTGCTCAAGGAAGGGGGAGGAACTTCTTGTTGGAGGAGTGGTGACCGCAAGGCAGTGTAGGAGGGTGGGGTCGCAGGTGATGGCAGGTCGGCTCCTGCAGGCACCGGGCGTTTCTGTCTCCTGCTTTAATCACTTTCAGTGATGGTCTGTCTTTGCCAATTTTACCTTTGAGGTGCTCGTTACTCATTGACTGACTGATTCCATTTTCAGTTAATACACTGATTTTTTTTTAACAACCAAATCTGTTTTGTTTTGTTTTTTTATAAATTTATTTATTTTATTTATTTTTGGCTGTGTTGGGTCTTCGTTGCTGCATGCGGGCCCTCTCTAGTTGCGGCGAGCGGGGACCACTCTTCCTTGCAGTGTGTGGGCTTCTCATTGAGGTGTCTTCTCTTGTTGCAGAGCACAGGCTCCAGGCACGCGGGCTTCAGTAGTTGTGGTACACGGGCTCAGTAGTTGTGGCTCATGGGCCCAGTTACTCTGCAGCATGTGGGATCTTCCCAGACCAGGACTTGAACCTGTGTCCTCTGCATTGGCAGACGGATTCCCAACCACTGCACCACCAGGGAAGCCCAAATCTGTTTTTAATTCACTCTAGGTCATGACATTCTGAATGTCATTTCCCAGGTTAGTCAGTTTACTTATGTGACTATGTGTATAACTTAAGAATTTATTTAAGTCCTCTTGTAATTAACTGGGTAAAAAAATTTTTATATCATTCATAATCTGTGGGTTCTGTTTTCATGTTATTTCTTTCATGTTATTGTAGTCTAAATCTTACATAGCTGTAAAAGATGAAGAATATTATTCTTCAGTGCATGTCTTGGTGGTATCTGTTGAGCATGTCACACACACACACACGCACGCACGCACACCCTTACACGTGCTAGAAATTTGCTGTAACACGCCCGAGGTTATCATTATACATTTTGCTTCTTATATGTCGAAGCAAGAGATGAGAATTTTAAAATGTTGCTGCATTCTCCCAGAATCCTAGATGTACTATTATAATCATGTCTAGCTTGAGCTTCCTGAAGAATTTAAATTAAACATTCTAAAATGAAAGTTTTTATTTAACTTGTCTCAGATGTGTACCTTTACCAAAGAGTCAGCATTCTATAAAATGCTTTTTACAGTCTCTAGTCCAGAAGATTCTTAAGCAAATATTTTTATATCTTAAAAAATGAAGAAAAAGTAAAACAAGAAGCCCCCCTGCAGTTTCATACAAAACAACTCAATTGACTTGTGCTCCCAAAAAGCCTTCAGGAAGCTGCTTTTAGGAAGGTGGCTGTTTCAACTGCTTTTCCATGAAACTCTCCCAGGCAGTGAAGTGCCTGCAAGGAGTGAATGTTGTTTTCACCATTTCATGTCAGAATTTCTCATTCAGATGTTGAAGGTTTGGTGTTTTGAAAGGAAGTAGACAATATTCTTAAAATAAGTTGTCAGCATCTTGTTTTGTACAGCTGACAAGAACGGTGACATGAGGATGTCGCTGAAGACGTTTGAAGGAACATACCACTTTCAGAGATCAGGCAGACCCCTTGGTATCCTTTTTAGATGAATTTCAGACAGGTTTATTTTCGTTTTCACGTAAATAGTCAAGGGGTTAAAAATAATATTCAAAGCTGTTTAGAGTTCATGTAGAAGCTGCATAAACCATTATTTGAAAGAAATTGCATCAGTTCTTATCTGTATGAAAATAGGACTTTTGGCACAAAATTATCACACAATTTACATGTTATTTGAATGAATTTACATAGTGAATAAAAAGAAGTAGGTGTATTTGTTTACATAGAAATATTTAAAGATGACAATACTGGGACTACAAGATGTAAACCTACTTTTAAACCAGGGTCCAGGATTAGGTATGTTGTTTTTTCTAAATGAGCAGAACATAGACTCCGGAAGACTTGATCTACCTCTGTGCCATAAAACATACAAGGGTAATTTACTTATGAAGTAAAGATTATTCTTTACACAGAGAGCCAGGTACCGTCAGGGTGTAAGGAGCCCTGCCCCGGTGCTCCGGGTGGGATGCAGGACCCGAATCGCCAGTGTCACGCCGTAAAGAACACGAACAGAAAGGAGCATCTGCTGCTCAGGAGTGAGGGGTCAGATAAATCTAAGGCGTTTGGGTGCTCTTCATGGAACCTTCTAGCACAACTCAGCCTCTATTTTTGGTTTGCTTGGAACTATTTTGCCAACTCAAGAATTATGATGGAAATTATTTCAGGTTGTTTTCTTCTCTTCACCTCTGTTCTCCTACAGATGTGTGGTGTGTGTGGTGTATGTGGTGTGTGTCAGTCACTGTGTTAACGTCTGAGGTTTTAGACTGGCCTGAGTTGGACTTGCAGACCTGCCATTTACTATAACTAGGAGGCAAACGACCACACTAGGCTTAGCCTCAGTTTCCTCATCTGTAATTGGGAGGTCTTTGCAATAGAAAAGGTTAAATTCCATAATGAGACTAAGACACATGTAAGTCTTAACGCACTTTATGATACAGTATCATGTTACTGAAAGCATAACTGCAGGAAATATACCGAGAAACACAATAACATTAGGAGATTTTAACTCATCCATTTGAGACTATGATAGATTAAGGAGGGAAAACAAATACAGTTGTATAGAATCTGAATAACATGATTTTAAAAAGACGAAGACTGACCAGAAGATATATATCCAACTGAAAAAAAAATAAACCTACTTAAAAGCACTTTTCAAAACTCAACTATTAGGCCACAGACAACTTATAAATTCTGAAAACCAAAACAATTCAGACCCATTCTCTGATCAAATGCAATAAAACAAGAAGTTGTTGGGGGGAAAGCCAGTCACCTAGAAGACACGCAAAAACATTCACAAATACAGCTTAAGCAATCAGAGGGTCAAAGGAGACCCAAACCCGAATCTTAGAAAATCCAGATGGAGTCTAGTGACGACACTAAAGAGATAAACGTTTGGGACGTCCCTGTGTGTGTTCAGAGGTAAATGTAAACCCTACACAGCAAGAAAGAGTGAAAATACATTACTTAAATACTCAACTAGAAAAGTTGACTAACTTTTTAAATGAGTAGAAAAAGGAAAGCAAGAGCAAACTAGAAGTTGAAGTGAATGAACTGGAACACAGAAAACAAGTAAACGGGTCAGAGTATCTTGAAACAAAGCAGCGACACTGCAACAGTAGACCATCCATGGGGGTGCAGTGAACAGTGCGGTGTTCTGAGAGGTGGGGTCCCCGAGACACAGCTCTTGGGTTTCTTGTTCCTTCGTTTGTCCGACCTTCCGTGTGATGTTTTCTTTTAAATGGTTGATCTTCCTGGTGGGTTTTGGGTGAACACAACCTGGTCGTATCACACTGCGTCAGGACTCTCTCCTTGCAGCCCAGCCCTGGCTGGCCTCAGACTCCTGCCTGGTCACCCCTCACCTGCGAAGCCCTTCTCAGCTGCACCGGGCATGTCAGGTGGTCCCCTAGCCGACACAGCCCCTGCAGGTGACCCTTCTGGAGCCCCCTCTGCTCACCTCCCAGTCTGAGCCTGTTTCCTGCAGGTGGGCTGCACAGCCGTCTTCTTGGGACCTACCTGCCTGCTGGAATCCCCTCCAACTCCCTCTGTCAGATCCTCCCTGGATTCTGTCTTCATTTCCCTGGTTTATTTCTCCTGGCTTTGGGACATAGGGTTGTGGGAGATAGTTACTCATTTATTTTTTTGTGTGTTGAAATACGTGTTCTCTCTCCTCAACCACAGTTGTTTAGTTGTGGATAGAATTCCAGTCGGAAAACTTTTCCTTCAGAATATTGAAGACATTGCTGCGTTTTCCTTAAGTTAGTGAGAAGTCAGCTGTTGTTCAGATTTCACTTCACAGAAAGGATTGTCCTTCCCTCCCACCCACTACGAGAATCTCAGCCCGGACACGGTCGGGACTTTCTGTGTGTTCCCGCTGTGCTGGAATGGGCCTTCCTCGCTCTCTGGTTCAGTCTGGAGACTCACACCTCTTATTCCCAGAAGCCCCTGTGTGAGTTCTTCTTTCTGCCATCTTTTCTCTTTGCTTCATTTGTTTTCCTTCACAGATGCTCAAATTTTCTCTCCTATCTTTAAACGCCTTGTCTTTTGTTCGCTTCCTTGGAATAGCTCCTCAACTTTGTCTTACAATCCTTTGATTTTTTTTTTTTTTTTAACCATACTATGATTTTTTTTCAGTCTCTGAGAACATGTCCTTATTCTCTGATTTGTTTTTTGCTGCATCCTGTTCTTACTTGCTGGGTGAATTTAACCAACATTGACTGATTAAGTTAATCCAGCATTGACTTTTTCCCCAGGTACTTGTGTTTTGATTTGTTTTCCAGTTAGGTTGCTCGGCTTCTTTCTGTCATGTGAGAGGCATTTCTCAAGTCCTGGTGGTCTTTCTCCATGTTTACTCTTTTTGAAAAAATTTATTTATTTATTTATTTATTTTTGGCTGTGTTCGGTCTTCATTGCTGTGCATGGGCTTTCTCTAGTTGAGGCGAGTGGAGGCTACTCTTTGTTGTGGTGCGCGGGCTTCTCATTGCAGTGGCTTCTCTTGTTGCAGAGCACCAGCTCTAGGTGCACAGGCTTCAGTAGTTGTGGCTCGCGGGCTCAGTAGTTGTGGCGCACAGGCTTAGTTGCTCCGCGGCATGTGAGATCTTCCCGGACCAGGGCTGAAACCCATGTCCCCTGCATTGGCACGCGGATTCTCAACCACTGCACCACCAGGGAAGTCCCTCCAAGTTCACTGTTGAGAACAAGGCACCAGCAAACCTTGCCTGCATGCTCAGGGTCTGCCAGCTGGTGGGATTCAGGGGCAGTGGTCAGCAGGGGACTGGCCAATGCCGAGGAGCCTGAGTCACCAACAGGGACCCCTTCTTCTAGTAAGTTCCTTCCAGCAGAGACTTGCTTCCAAATGTTTCCAGGTGGGTTTTTGTGGCATCTTCTCTCTGCAGACTCTTGGCTCCCAGCCTGCCCATTTTCCAGCCTTGAAACTGCATGAACCTCTGTTATCTGCTGTCATTTCTTCTCTCGTGCTTTGTCCTTGTGTATTTATACCCTTTCATTCATTTATTACTTTTTTTAGTATCAAGAGAAAGGATTGATTATCAAGGAGAAATGATAAATTCAATTTTCCAGTCTGCCATTTTTTCTCTAACTTATATTTTTTTCAGAGTTTTTTCATGTACTTTATTTTTTATTTTTTTAATAGATCTTTATTGGAGTATAATTGCTTCACAATACCATGTTAGTTTCTGTTGCACAGGAAAGCAAATGAGCCATATGCATACACATGTCCCCATATCCCTTCCCTCTTGAGCCTCCCTCACATCCTCCCTATCCCACCCCTCTAGGTCATCGCAAAGCAGCGAGCTGATCTCCCTGTGCTATGCTGCTGCTTCCCATCAGCCAACTATTTTACATTCGGTAGTGTATATATGTCGATGCTACTCTCACTTCGCCCCAGCTTCTCCCTCCCCACCCCATGTCATCAAGGCCATTCTCTATGTCTACTTCTTTATTCCTGCCCTGCAACTAGGTTCATCAGTACCATTTTTTTTTTTTTTTTTAGATTCCATATATATACATTAGCCTACGGTATTTGTTTTTCTCCTTCTGACTTACTTCACTCTGTATGACAGACTCTAGGTCCATCCACCTCACTACAAATAACTCAATTTTGTTTCTTTTTATGGATGAGTAATATTCCATTGTATATGTGTGCCATATCTTCTTCATCCATTCATCTGTCAATGGACATCTAGGTTGGTTCCATGTCCTGGCTATTGTAAATAGTGCTGCAATGAAACATTGTGGTGCATGTCTCTTTTTGAATTATGGTTTTCTCAGAGTATATGCCCAGCAATGGGATTGCTGGGTCATATGGTAGTTCTATTTTTAGTGTTTTAAGGAAACTCCATACTGTTTTCCATAGTGGTTGTATCAATTTACATTCCCACAAACAGTGTAGGAGGGTTCCCTTTTCACCATACCCTTTCTAGCATTTATTGTTTCTAGCTTTTTTGATAATGGCCATTCTGACCAACATGAGGTGATAACCTCATTGCAGTTTTCATTTGCATTTCTCTAATAATTAGTGATGTTGAGCACCTTTTCATGTGCCTCTGGGCCATCTGTGTGTCTTCCTTGGTGAAATGTCTATTTAGGTCTTCTGCCTATTTTTTAACTGGGTTGTTTGTTTTTTTGATATTGAGCTCCATGAGCTGTTGCTATATTTTGGTGATTAATCCTTTGTCTGTTGTTTCATTTGCAAATATTTTCTCCCATTCTGAGGGTTGTCTTTTTGTCTTGTTTATGGTTTTCTTTGCTGTGCAAAAGCTTTTAGTTTAATTAAGTCCCATTTGTTTATTTTTGTTTTTATTTCTGTTACTCTAGGAGATGGGTCAGAAAAGATCTTGCTGTGGTTTATGTCAAAGAGTGTTTTTCCTATGTTTTCCTCTAAAAGTTTTATAGTGTCTGGTCTTACATTTAACTCTTTAATCCATTTGGAGTTTATTTTTGTGTATGGTGTTAGGGAGTGTTCTAATTTCATTCTTTTACATGTAGCTGTCCAGTTTTCCCAGCACCACTTATTGAAGAGGCTGTCTTTTCTCCATTGTATGTTCTTGCCTCCTTTGTCATATATTAGGTGCCCATATGTGCGTGGGTTTATCTCTGGACATTCTATCCTGTACCATTGATCTATATTTCTATTTTTGTGCCAGTACCATACTGTCTTGATTACTGTAGCTTTGTGGTATAGTCTGAAGTCAGGGAGCCTGATTCCTCCAACTCCATTTTTCTTTCTCAAGATTGCTTTGGCTATTTGGGGCCTTTTGTGTTTCCATATGAATTGTAAGATTTTTTGTTCTAATCCGGTGATGAATGCCATTGGTAGTTTGATAGGGATTGCTTTGAATCTGTAGATTGCTTTGGATAGTATAGTCATTTTCACAATATTGATTCTTCCAATCCAAGAACATGGTATAATTCTCCATCTGTTTGTCATCTTTGATTTCTTTCATCAGTGTTTTATAGTTTTCTGAATACAAGTCTTTCACCTCCTTAGGCAGGTTTATACCTAGGTATTTTATTCTTTTTGTTGCAGTGGTAAATAGGACTGTTTCCTTAATTTCTCTTTCTGATTTTTTGTTGTTGGTGTACAGGGATGCCAGAGACTTCAGTGCATTAATTTTGTATCATGCAACCTTACCAGATTCATTGATTAGCTCTAGTAGTTTTCTGGTGGCATCCTTAGGATATTCTATGTATAGTATCATGTCATTGGCAAATTGTGACAGTTTTACTTCTTCTTTTCCAATTTGTATTCCTTTATTTCTTTTTCTTCTCTGATTGTTGTGGCTAGGACTTCCAAAACTATGTTGAATAATAGTGGCGAGAGTGGACATCCTTGTCTTGTTCCTGATACTACTGGAAATGCTTTCAGTTTTTCACCATTGAGTGTGATGCTCGCTGTGGGTTTGTCATATATGGCCTTTGTTATGTTGAGGTTGGTTTGCTTTATGCCCATTTTCTGGAGAGTTTTTATCATAAATGGGTGTTGAATTTTGTCAGAAGCTTTTTCTGCATCTATTGAGATGATCATGTAGTTTTTATTCCTTAATTTGTTAATGTGGTGTATCACATTGATTGATTTGTGTATACTGAAGAATCCTTGCATCCCTGGGATAAATCCCAGGTGATCATGGTGTATGATCCTTTTAATATGTTGTTGGATTCTGTTTGCTAGTATTTTGTTCAGGATTTTTGCATCTATGTTCATCAGTGATATTGGTCTATAATTTTCTTTTTTGGTGATATCTTTTTCTGGTTTTGGTATCAGGGTGATGGTGGCTTCGTAGAATGAATTTGGGAGTGTTTCTCCCTCTACAATTTTTTGAAAGAGTTTGAGAAGGATCGGTGTTAGCTCTTCTCTAAATGTTTGATAGAATTTGCCTGTGAAGCCATCTGGTCCTGGACTTTTGTTTGTTGGAACATTTTTAACCATGGTTTCAATTTCATTACTTGTGATAGGTCTGTTTATATTTTCTAATTCTTCCTGGTTCGGTCTTGGAAAATTGTACCTTTCCAAGAATTTGTCCATTTCTTTGTGGTTGTCCATTTTATTCACATGTACTTGTTTGTAGCAGGATCTTACAATCCTTTGTATTTCTGCAGTGTCAGTTGTGATTTCTCCTTTTTCATTTCTAATTTTATTGATTTGCATCCTCTCCCTCTTTTTCTTGATGAGTCTGGCTGCGGGTTTATCAATTTTGTTTATCTTCTCAAAGAACCAGCTTTTAGTTTTATTGATCTTTGTTATTGTTTTCTTCATTTCTTTTTCATTTATTTCTGCTCTGATCTTTATGATTTCTTTCCTTCTATTGACTTTGGGTTTTCTTTGATCTTCTTTCTCTAGTTGTTTTAAGTGTAGGGTTAAATTGTTTATTTGAGATTTTTCTTGTTTCTTGAGGTGAAATTGAATGTTATAAACTTCCCTCTTAGAAGTGCTTTTGCTGCATCCCATAGGTTTTGGGTCATCCTGTTCTTGCTGTCATTTGTTTCTATGTATTTTTAAATTTCTTTGATTTCTTCAGTGCTCTCTTGGTTATTTAGTGGCACACTGTTTAGCCTCCATGTATTTGTGTTTTTTACAGTTTTTTTTCCTGTAATTGGTTTCCAATCTCATAGCGTTGTGGTCAGAAAAGATGCTTGATACTATTTCAATTTTCTTATACTTTCCGAGGCTTGATTTGTGACCCAAGATGTGATCTATCCTGTAGAATATTCCATGTCCACTTGAGAAGAAAGTGCATTCTGCCACTTTTGGGTGGAATGTTCTATAAATATCAATTAGAACTATCTGGTCTATTGTGTCATTTAAAACTTGTGTTTCCTTATTTATTTTCTGTTTGGATGATCTGTCCATTGGTGTAAGTGGGGTGTTAAAGTCCCCTGCTATCATTGTGTTACTGTTGATTTCTCCTTTCATGGTTGTTAGCATTTGCCTTATGTATTGGGGTGCTTCCATGTTGGGTGCATAAACATTTATAATTGTTATATCTTCTTCTTGGATTTATCCTTTGATCGTTATGTCGTGTCCCTCCTTTCCTCTTGTAACAGTCTTTATTTAAAAGTCTATTGTTTCTGGTACGAGTATTGCTACTCCAGCTTTCTTTTGATTTCCATTTGCATGGAATATCTTTTTCCATCCCTTCACTTTCAGTCTGTATGTGTCCCTAGGTCTGAAGTGGGTCTCTTGTAGACAGCATATATATGGGTCTTGTTTTTGTATCCATTCAGCCAGTCTGTGTCTTTTGGTTGGGGCATTTAATCCATTTACATTCAAGAATATTATCAATATATATGTTCCTATTACCATTTTCTTAATTGTTTTGGGTTTGTTTTTGTGGGTCTTTTTCTTCTCTTGTGTTTCCCGCTTAGAGAAGTTTCTTTCACATTTGTTGTAAAGCTGGTTTCATGGTGCTGAATTCTCTTAGCCTCAGTTTGTCTGAAAAGCTTTTGACTTCTCCATTGAATCTGAATGAGATCCTTGCTGGATAGAGTAATCGTGGTTGTAGGTTTTTCTCTTTCATCACTTTAAGTATATCCTGCCACTCCCTTCTGGCCTGCAGAGTTTCCACTGAAAAATCAGCTGATAGCCTTATGGGGATTCCTTTGTATGTTATTTTTTGTTTTTCCCTAGATGCTTTTAATATTTTTTCTTTGAATTTAATTTTTGTTAGTTTGATTAATATGTGTCTTGGTGTGTTTTTCATAGGTTTTATCCTTTATGGGACTCTCTGTGCTTCCTGGACTTGGGTGACTATTTCCTTTCCCATGTTAGGGAAGTTTTCCACTGTAATCTCTTCAAATATTTTCTCAGACCCTTTCTTTTTCTCTTCTTCTTCTGGGACCCCTATAATTTGAATGTTGGTGTGTTTAGTGTTGTCCCAGAGGTCTCTGAGATTGTCTTCAATTTTTTTCATTCTTTTTTCTTTATTCTGCTCCTCGGCAGTTATTTCCACCATTTTGTCTTCCAACTCACTTACTCATTCTTCTGCCTCAGTTATTCTGTTACTGATTCCTTCTAGTGTATTTTTCATTTCAGTTATTGTGTTGTTCATCTCTGTTTGCTTGTTCTTTAGTTCTTCTAGATCTTTGTTAAACATTTCTTGTATTTCCTCAATCCGTGCCTCCATTCTACTTCCGAGATTCTGGATCATCTTTACTATCATTACTCTGAATTCTTTTTCAGGTAGATTGCCTATTTCCTCTTCATTTATTTGGTCTTTTAGGTTTTTACCTAGCTCCTTCATCTGTGACATATTATTTTGCTGTCTCTTTTTTTTTTTTTTTTTTTTTTTATGAGTGGCATTGTGTTCCTGTTTTACTGGTTGTTTGGCCTGAGGCTTCCAACACTGGAGTTAGTAGGCTATTGGGTAGAGCTGGGTCTTGGTGCTGAGATGAGGAACTCTGTGAGACCTCACTCTGATGAATATTCCCTGGGGTCTGAGGTTCTCTGTTAGTCCAGTGGTTCGGACTCGGAGCTCCCACCGCAGGAACTTCCCCCCAACCCCGGGCTTGCGAATCAAGATCCTGCAAGCCGAATGGGGTGACAAAAAAAAAAGAAAAAAAAAAAGAGAGGGCTTCCCTGGTGGCGCAGTGGTTGAGAATCTGCCTGCCAATGCAGGGGACGCAGGTTCGAGCCCTGGTCTGGGAAGATCCCACATGCCGCGGAGCAACTGGGCCCGTGAGCCACAATTACTGAGCCTGCGCGTCTGGAGCCTGTGCTCCGCAACAAGAGAGGCCGCGACAGTGAGAGGCCCACGCACGGCGATGAAGAGTGGCCCCCACTTGCCGCAACTAGAGAAAGCCCTTGCACAGAAACGGAGACCAAACACAGCCATAAATAAATAAATAAATAAGAACAAAAAAAAAAAAAGAGAAACATAACAAAATAAAAAATAAAATTATACTAGGAAACTAACAGATATGTTAGAAAGAATGTAAAAATAAAAATATAGATGAATCAACAACCGGAAGGTACATCAGTACCACAATAGTAAAGAAGAGGAGGAGGGAAAGGAAAAAAACAAAAAAGTCGGGGTGGGGGAGGTTTTGGCTGTGGAGAGCAGGGCCTAAGCAAGGGCAAGGTTTGGGCACTGGGCAGGGCCAATGCTCAGGACCCACAGGGCTGGAAAAGGTCCTGGGGGCTGTGGGGGATGCGGCTTAGGCTCAAGGAACAGAAGGGGCCCAGGCGTGCCTCCCATCCCTGGTCTCAGAGGGCAGGGGACCTCACCTGGGAGCCTAGCAGGCTTCCTGGGCTCGAGTGGGCAGGGCAGATACCCTCCTGTCCTCTCCTGCTCCTCCGATAGGTCTTGGGTCTGGGAGGGCCCCTCCCACCTGCCTCTCCTGCTCTCCCCAGCCTCCCTCCTGTGCCCCCAAGGACCTACACAGCCTGGAGGTGGCTTGGAGGGCAGGGGACTGGCCTGAGAGCTCAGCAGGCTCCCCGGGCCCCAGTAAGCTGGGCAGTCACCCTCTGCTCCTCTCCTGCTCCTTCCAGATGGTCCCTCCCGCCTGCCACTCCTGATCTCCCGGCCTCCCTCCTATGCCCCCAGGACCCACGTGGCCTAGATGGGGCTTTAGAGGTGAGGGAACTGGCTTGGGAACTCAGCAGTCTCCCCTGCCCAAGTGGGCCAGGCAATCACCCTCTACTCCTCCTCCGCTCTTCCCGGACAGTCTGTCCCACTTGCCTCTTGTGTGGCCTCCACTTCTCCTCCCCGCTTGGTCCCCCTACATCCTACTGGTTCATTCTGGGGTTCCTCCCATCTCCTTGGGGGTCAGAGTCCCCCACCAGTGGCCGGCAGGCGCCCTAGTTGTGGGGAGACGCTAACTCTGGGTCTTCCCACACCGCCATCTTGACTCCTCCTCTCTAACTTATTTTTAAAACTTTGTTATCCCCCAAGTAATAATTCAGCTAATAGCATATGACTTTATTTCTAACTCTCTGTGGTTGTTCTGCCCCGTTATAACAGCACCTGCCTCTTAATATACATACAAAATAAAAGATTTTCTATGGTGACTTTTTGTTTAGCTTGGCTGTGTAAATTTTATGAATTTATAATGGCTGATTGAAATACTGTGTTCAAAAGGATCCTCAAAGTCATGGTCTTAATTTGATATGCACAGAACTCCTGAATTTATTGTTGCCTTCAGTTAAAACTTTTATCCTGCCAAGAGAATTCCTTAATGACATGTGTTCACAGTTATCTGATTCCTTTGTCACTTGGCCTGTCATTTGCTCTGACTTTATGTTACCACATAGTGAAATTGAACTGGGTGAAAATTTAAAAATACATTTGCAGATGTGTTTTTACTTTAATAAGTAAGAGGAAAAAGAGTATCTGACTTCAGATAACACTTTTACTTCTCAAAATGACATGATTAATTACCCAATTTAGTAAAATCATTGATAATGTAGCAAAAGATCAGCCATGGGTCTTTAAATCACTTCTATCCATTACTATAAAATTCTTGAAGGTTAATGTATATGTCTGATTTCACTGAACTGGAACATAATTATATGAGAATTCTATGGTTTTTTTCAATCTCTAAGGAAGAAGATTGCATATGGAACACTTAGTTTTATAGCAACTGGGGCATATTATTTGACATTTTAAGCATTTAATTAAGTACAAAATTACAAATTATGTGAATTGCCAATATTGTAGAAACTGTATCCTTACTATATTTCATTTTTTTAGGCTTTTTCCTCTCATATATATACATACATATTTTTTCATGAGTAGCATCAGACAGGATTTACAATTTTTTATCATTTGTTTATTTAATAAAATGTCAGGTCATTTCTTGTGTTGCTAAAAATCCCTCAAATATGGTAATCAGAGAGTACTTGGTGCATAAATTTCATGACCACTGTGTCTCTGTGTCCTGGATTCTCTGGTATTTAGAAATGACTCTTCCTCCTTATTTTTCCTTGACCTTTGCATTGTCTCATATCAGTAGTGCCAAATAGAATTTTGAGTGTTTAGAAAATCTTTGCCTATTCTATTATTTTTTAGTATTTTTTGTCATTTTATTTAGCTGTGCTTTTTGTGAAAAGCATATAACTATCTTAAAAATAAAATCTCATCTTTTCTTGATGGTAACAGTTTGACCTATTTGCAGGTATTGATACAATTATTATATAAATTGTACACATGTCAACTTGTTTTTGGCCTTAAATATTTTCTTTTTTTTATGATGATGGTGGGGCAGGTGAAGGCACCTTCCTTCCTTCCTTCCTCTTTTAGAACATTTAGTTTGTTGATAACTTGTACTTTGGAAGAAAGGCTTTTAATAATCCCAATGGTTATTCTAAAGTTTTTCAAATGTATTCTTTTTCTTTTTCTTTTTTTGAAGTTTTAAATTTTATTTTATTGTTTTATACAACAGGTTCTTATTAGTTAGCCATTTTATACATGTTAGTCTATATATGTCAATCCCAATCTCCCAATTCATCACACCACCGCCCTCCCTGGCCACTTTCCCCACTTGGTGTCCATACGTTTGTTTTCTATGTCTGTGTCTCTATTTCTACCCTGCAGACTGGTTCTACTGTACCATGTTTCTAGGTTCCACATATATGCGTTAATATACGATATTTGTTTTTCTCTTTCTGACTTACTTCACTCTGTATGGCAGCCTCTAAATCCATCCACGTCTCTACAAATGACCCAATTTCGTTCCTTTTTATGGCTGAGTAATATTCCATTGTATATATGTACCACATCTTCTTTATCCATTCGTCTGTCGATGGGCATTTAGGTTGCTTCCATGTCCTGGCTATTGTTAATAGTGCTGCAATGAACATTGGGGTGCCTGTGTCTTTTTGAATTATGGTTTTCTCTGGGTATATGCCCAGTAGTGGGATTGCTGGGTCATATGGTAATTCTATTTTTAGTTTTTTAAGGAACTTCCATACTGTTCTCCACAGTGGCTGTATCAATTTACATTCCCACCAACAGTGCAAGAGGGTTCCCTTTTCTCCACACCCTCTCCAGCATTTGTTGTTTGTAGATTTTCTGATGATGCCCATTCTAACTGGTGTGAGGTGATACCTCGCTGTAGTTTTGATTTGCATTTCTCTAATAGTTAGTGATGTTGAGCAGCTTTTCATGTACTTCTTGGCCATCTGTATGTCTTCTTTGGAGAAATGTCTGTTTAGGTCTTCTGCCCATTTTTTGATTGGGTTGTTTGTTTCTTTAATATTGAGCTGAATGAGCTGTTTATATATTTTGGAGATTAATCCTTTGTCCATTGATTTGTTTGCAAATATTTTCTCCCATTCTGAGGGTTGTCTTTTCGTCTTGTTTATAGTTTCCTTTGCTGTGCAAAAGCTTTGAAGTTTCATTAGGTCCCATTTGTTTCTTTTTGTTTTTATTTCCATTACTCTAGGAGTTGAATCAAAAAAGATCTTGCTGTGATTTATGTCAAAGAGTGTTCTTCCTATGTTTTCCTCTAAGAGTTTTATAGTGTCCGGTCTTACATTTAGGTCTGGAATCCATTTTGAGTTTATTTTTGTGTATGGTGTTAGGGAGTGTTCTAATTTCATTCTTTTACATGTAGCTGTCCAGTTTTCCCAGCACCACTTATTGAAGAGACTGTCTTTTCTCCATTGTATATCCTTGCCTCCTTTGTCATAGATTAGTTGACCGAAAGTGCGTGGGTTTATCTCTGGGCTTTCTATGCTGTTCCATTGATCTATATTTCTATTTTTGTGCCAGTACCATACTGTCTTGATGACTGTAGCTTGGTAGTATAGTCTGAAGTCAGGGAGCCTGATTCCTCCAGCTCCATTTTTTTCCCTCAAGACTGCTTTGGCTATTCGGGGTCTTTTGTGTCTCCATGCAAATTTTAAGATTTTTTTGTTCTAGTTCTGTAAAAAATGCCATTGGTAATTTGATAGGGATTGCATTGAATCTGTAGATTGCTTTGGGTAGTATTGTCATTTTCACAATATTGATTCTTCCCATCCAAGAACATGGTATATCTCTCCATCTGTTTGTATCATCTTTAATTTATTTCATCAGTGTCTTATAGTTTTCTGCATACAGGTCTTTTGTCTCCCTAGGTAGGTTTATACCTAGGTATTTTATTCTTTTTGTTTCAATGGTAAATGGGAGTGTTTCCTTAATTTCTCTTTCACATTTTTCATCATTAGTGTATAGGAATGCAACAGATTTCTGTGCATTAACTGTGTATCCTGCAACTTTACCAAATTAATTGATTAGCTCTAGTAGTTTTCTGGTGGCATCCTTAGGATTTTTTATGTATAGTATCATGTCATTGGCAAATAGTGACAGTTTTACTTCTTCTTTTCCAATTTGTATTCCTTTATTTCTTTTTCTTCTCTGATTGTTGTGGCTAGGACTTTCAAAACTATGTTGAATAATAGTGGCGAGAGTGGACATCCTTGTCTTGTTCCTGATACTACTGGAAATGCTTTCAGTTTTTCACCATTGAGTGTGATGCTCGCTGTGGGTTTGTCATATATGGCCTTTGTTATGTTGAGGTTGGTTTGCTTTATGCCCATTTTCTGGAGAGTTTTAATCATAAATGGGTGTTGAATTTTGTCAAAAGCTTTTTCTGCATCTATTGAGATGATTGTGTGGTTTTTATTCCTTAATTTGTTAATGTGGTGTATCACATTGATTGATTTGTGTATACTGAAGAATCCTTGCATCCCTGGGATAAATCCCAGGTGATCATGGTGTATGATCCTTTTAATATGTTGTTGGATTCTGTTTGCTAGTATTTTGTTCAGGATTTTTGCATCTATGTTCATCAGTGATATTGGTCTATAATTTTCTTTTTTGGTGATATCTTTTTCTGGTTTTGGTATCAGGGTGATGGTGGCTTCATAGAATGAATTTGGGAGTGTTTCTCCCTCTGCAATTTTTTGGAAGAGTTTGAGAAGGATCGGTGTTAGCTCTTCTCTAAATGTTTGATAGAATTTGCCTGTGAAGCCATCTGGTCCTGGACTTTTGTTTGTTGGAACATTTTTAACCATGGTTTCAATTTCATTACTTGTGATAGGTCTGTTTATATTTTCTAATTCTCCCTGTTCGGTCTTGGAAAATTGTACCTTTCTAAGAATTTGTCCATTTCTTTGTGGTTGTCCATTTTATTCGCATGTTCTTGTTTGTAGTAGTCTCTTATAATCCTTTGTATTTCTGCAGTGTCAGTTGTGATTTCTCCTTTTTCATTTTTAATTTTATTGATTTGCATCCTCTCCCTCTTTTTCTTGATGAGTCTGGCTGAGGGTTTATCAATTTTGTTTATCTTCTCAAAGAACCACTGTTAGTTTTATTGATCTTTGCTATTGTTTTCTTCGTTTCTATTTCATTTATTTCTTCTCTGATCTTTATGATTTCTTTCCTTCTACTAATTTTGGGTTTTGTTTGTTTTTATTTCTCTAGTTCCTTTAGGTGTAAGGTTAGATTATTTATTTGAGATTTTTCTTGTTTCTTGAAGTAGGCTTGTATTTCTATAAAGTTCCCTCTTAGAACTGCTTTTGCTGCATCCCATAGGTTTTGGATCATCGTGTTTTCATTGTCATTTGTCTCTAGGTATTTTTTTATTTCCTCTTTGATTTCTTCAGTGATCTCTTGGTTATTTAGTAATGTATTGTTTATCCTCCATGTGTTTGTATTTTTTGCAGATTTTTCCTGTAATTGGTATCTAGTCTCATAGCGTTGTGGTCGGAAAAGATACTTGATACAATTTCAATTTTCTTAAATTTACCAAGGCTTGATTTGTGACCCAAGATACGCTCTATCCTGGAAAATGTTGCATGAGCACTGAGAAGAAAGTGTAATCTGCTGTTTTTGGATGGAATGTCTCATAAATATCAATTAAATCTATCTGGTCTATTGTGTCATTTAAAGCTTGTGTTTCCTTATTAATTTTCTGTTTGGATGATCTGTCTATTGGTGTAAATGAGGTGTTAACGTCCCCCACTATTATTGTGTTACTGTTGATTTCCTCTGTTATAGCTGTTAGCAGTTGTCTCATGTATTGAGGTGCTCCTATGTTGGGTGTACATATATTTATAATTGTTATATCTTCTTCTTGGATTGATCCCTTGCTCATCATGTTGTGTCCTTCCTTGTCTCTTGTAACGTTCTTTCTTTTAAAGTCTATTTTATCTGGTATGAGTATTGCTACTCCAGCTTTCTTTTGATTTCCATTTGCATGGAATATCTTTTTCCATCCCCTCACTTTCAGTCTGTATGTGTCCTAGGTCTGAAGTGGGTCTCTTGTAGACAGCATATATATGGGTCTTGTTTTTCTATCCATTCAGTGAACCTGTGTCTTTTGGTCGGAGCATTTAATCCATTCACGTTTAAGGTAATTATCAATATGTATGATCCTATTACCATGTTCTTAATTGTTATGGGTTTGTTTTTGTAGGTCCTTTTCTTCTCATGTGTTTCCCACTTAGAGAAGTTCCTTTAGCATTTGTTGTAGAGCTGGTTTGGTGGTGCTGTATTCTCTTAGCTTTTGCTTGTCTGTAAAGCTTTTGATTTCTCCGTCAAATCTGAATGAGATCCTTGCTGGGTAGAGTAATCTTGGTTGTAGTTTCTTCCCTTTCATCACTTTAAATATATCATGCCACTCACTTCTGGCTTGTAGAGTTTCTGCTGAGAAATCAGCTGTTAACCTTATGGGAGTTCCCTTGTATGTTATTTGTCGCTTTCCCCTTGTTGCTTTCAATAATTTTTCTTTGTCTTTAATTCTTGTCAATTTGATTACTATGTGTCTCAGCGTGTTTCTCCTTAGGTTTATCCTGCCTGGGACTCTCTGTGCTTCCTGGACTTGGGTGGCTATTTCCTTTCCCATGTTAGGGAAGTTTTCGACTATAATGTCTTCAAATATTTTCTCGGGTCCTTTCTTTCTCTCTTCTCCTTCTGGGACCCCTGTAATGCTAATGTTGTTATGTTTAATGTTGTCCCAGAGGTCTCTTAAGCTGTCTTCATTTCTTTCTTTCTTTTTTCTTTATTCTGTTCTGTGGCAGTGAATTACACCATTCTGTCTTCCAGGTCACTTATCCGTTCTTCTGCCTCAGTTATTCTGCTATTGATTCCTTCTAGTGTATTTTTCATTTCAGTTATTGTATTGTTCATCTCTGTTTGTTTTTTCTTTAATTCTTCCAAGTGTTTGTTCTTTAATTCTTCTAGGTCTTTGTTAAACATTTCTTGGATCTTCTCGATCTTTGCCTCCATTCTTTTTCCGAGGCCCTGTATCATTTCACTATCATTATTCTGAATTCTTTTTCTGGAAGGTTGCCTATCTCCACTTCATTTAGTTGTTCTTCTGGGGTTTTATCTTGTTCCTTCATCTGGTACATAGCCCTCTGTCTTTTCATCTTGTCTGTCTTTCTGTGAATGTGGTTTTTGTTCCACAGGCTGCAGGATTGTAGTTCTTCTTGCTTCTGCTGTCTGCCCTCTGGTGGATGAGGCTATCTAAGAGGCTTGTGCAAGTTTCCTGATGGCCGGGACTGGTGGTGGGTAGAGCTGACTGTTGTTCTGGTGGGCAGAGCTCAGTAAAACTTTAATCCACTTGTCTGCTGTTGGGTGGGGCTGGGTTCCCTTCCTGTTGGTTGTTTGGCCTGAGGTGACCCAACACTGAAGCCTACCTGTCTCTTTGGTGGGGCTAATGGCGGACTCTGGGAGGGCTCACGCCGAGGAATACTTCCCAGAACTTCTGCCGCCAGTGTCCTTGTCCTCATGGTGAACCACAGCCACCCCCCACCTCTGCAGGAGACCCTCCAACACTAGCAGGTAGGTCTGGTTCAGTCTCCTATGGGGTCACTGCTCCTTCCCCTGGGTCCTGATGGGCACACTACTTTGTGTGTGTCCTCTAAGAGTGGAGTCTCTGTTTCCCCCAGTCTTGTTGAAGTCCTGCAGTCAAATCCCGCTAGCCTTCAAAGTCTGATTCTCTAGGAATTCCTCCTCCCGTTGCCGGACTCCCAGGTTGGGAAGCCTGACGGGGGGCTCAGAACCTTCACTCCAGTGGGTGGACTTCTGTGGTATAATTGTTCTCCAGTTTGTGAGTCACCCACCCAGCAGTTATAGGATTTGATTTTATTGTGATTGCACCCCTCCTACCGTCTCATAGTGGCTTCTCCTTTGTCTTTGGATGTGGGGTACCTTTTTTGGTGAGTTCCAGTGTCTTCCTGTTGGTGATTGCTCAGCAGTTAGTTGTGATTCCAGTGCTCTCGCAAGAGGGAGTGAGGCAAGAGGGAGTCCTTCTACTCTGCCATCTTGAACCAATCCCCTCCAATTCTTTTGTATGTTGAATAGACTCCATATAAAGATGAATCAAATGTATTCTTCAATTTATATTTTTTTAACTGTCAAAATCTTTAGAACATTAATCTTTGGCTTTCTTTTGTGAAACTTGAGATGCTAAATGCTTTTCTTTTTTCCCTAATCCAAACCACCCACTTGTATTAAATGAATTTTAGGTTATATACTTTATTCTTTTCTTTCTTTCCAGTTTTTAAGCAAAGCAATCAACTCTTGGGGGAAAAAAGTGGGCAAACAACTTTGTGATCATACTTAAAACAACCATGTATCTTTATTTCTATATATTTCACTGGTTCCAGTGGTGACCTCAGTCCTTTCCAGCTATAGCTTCCATCTTTCTTCTTGAGTTAACCTCTTTTATTCTCTGTTCTGGCACAGTTCTTTTCAAGGTTTGTTGTAATTTTTCACTGGTGCCTGCATATTGTGTTTACGATCTTCGCGTATCAGAGACTGCATCTCCCCCAGGAGCCATTCGAGAGGAGACAGAGGTTGTAGCCCAGACCCTTCTCTCTCAGAGCTCTGTCCATGGTGCCTCCTTCATCCTCTGGTTCTTAACTGTGGTGCAGGCAGAGTCTGGTCCAGCCCAACCGATGGTCCTTCACAGTAGCCCGCTGTCCCTTTATCAAGGTTTCCCATGGGATACTTTTATGTCTCTGCATGTATATAAATGAAATTTAAACTTCCCTGCATATGTCTAGATATGGTTTTCTTTTCACTGAGTTCACCTATAACACTATGTACTCTCGCCATTTTTAGGCCGAAGTCCTAAAAAAGTCATTTTTTTCTCCGAGTATTTTTTACAGTTTTCTTTGTGTTCTGACTGTATTCCTCTCTCCAAAATTTCTATCTCACGACACAGGATCCCCTGCATCCTCTGCAGTCTCCATCCCCTCTCATCACTTGCATTTCCTCACCCTTCCCTCTGAGAGGTGGGGAAATCGCGTGAGTGTGTGCTCTGTGTAGCTGGCAGGAGGCTTTGTGCCCTCCATGAGATCTTCCACGCGGTGACTGTGTTACACCTCCTGGGAGCTTCCTACGTCCCCACTGCCATCTACCGCCTTGAGTGGCACTGTTTTAAGTGGGTGTTGAGGGAGACATTTCAGATACAGTTGATCCCAACACACAAAAGTCCCTGCAATGGAGAGCATCTTTTCTCCGTTTATTCTTTCAAAATAAAAAGTTTCATGTGGTCTTACCCTTAATTTAATTTAAGAATATTCCTTATAATTTTAGGTGGTTGGACACAGGGTAAGTTCCCATCATCTCAGGGTCTCATTTTTTTCATCTGCAAAGCATGACAATTGGACTAGGTGATTTCACATTTCCTTTTTAGTTACAACATGTACAATATTATTTACATATCAACCATCCCAATGCAATTGTCTTAAGATCTACTGCACACTGTCTGGAGAACACTTATTCCAGTTGCAAGTAACTTACCCATATGTGGATTTCAGTGTTTATTAAAATGTAAATATCTTGAGTCAAGGATCTGTATTCCAAATGCAAGGCACCTAACTGCAAAACTGTTGCTAGCAGAAGGAACTGGGTTGGAATCACCCCTTTCCTAAAGATGCCTCAAGAATCAAGATTAGGGATCCTTCCGTTATTTGCTAGGCATAGGAAAAATATACAATTCCATTAATTAACTTGCTCTGATTTCCTAGAGTTACTCAAATTCTTGAAGAATTTGTCCTAGCTGATCTGAACACATGGAAAACTCTGTAATGTGAATTAAAATGTGTTATTTTTTTCCCAAGAGATAACATCCCTAAGCCTAGGAAGTCTGTCACTCTCTATAGTTTCTTTCTTATAGATGAATTAAGCTTACAAATATCATTCTTTTGGAGACTGTGTTTTCTTAATTTTTAGATAAACATGATTATTAAAAGGTGATGGCTAATATCCAAGGAGATGACGTGGCCAGGGACCGTCTGCCTTTTTTGAATGAGGATAGGGTTGGTAATACAACTTATTTCTGGAAGTTACTCACAGTGCAGACAATAGGGTGAATGAAGTTTATACAAAATTTGAATGTTGACGTTTTTCCTTTGGAAAAATTCTTTTGTACAAGACAAGAGCAATCATAATAACACGTTATATTTGCATATCGTTTAACCCCTTGCAGAATGTTTCCACATGCCTCATCTTACCTACTGCACACAGCAGCCGTATGATGCAGGTTTTATTATCCCTATTTTACACAGGAAAAAAGTGAGTCTTTGACAAAGTGTGTCTTCTTATCACAGCACAGCGAGGAAGAGGCTGATTTTACACTGAAATCATGAAATCCTGACTACTTGTCTGCTGCCCTTTCTCCTACTCCCAGAGACATGGTGGAACTGACGTGGTAGTTGAAATTATGTCTCTCATGTGCAGATTAGGAAGACTTAAGGTCAGAAAGGGAAATTGATACTAAACTACACACAAACCTACATTTGGATCATCAGCTGTTAAGGAGATTGTTAAGAAATGTTTTCTCACTTGAGACAAAGGCAAACAGGACTTCCAGGATTCCTTTCAAACTAAACTTTTGCTTCTCAGCTCCAAAATAAACACACACACACATACACACACACACACACACTCACTCTCCCTGTCTCTCACAGACTCTTACAGACAACGGTAGTTGTTACTCATAATTTTTTTATGGAAAACAAGAATAGAAGCTATCTGAATGTCTCTTTCCACTTTGGTACGTAGAACTGTTAAATCCTTGTAAAACATGAACTATCAATAAGAAACTTACAAATCAGAAATCTGAAATAAAACCTCTAGTTATGAAAGTACTAAGCTAGATATGATGATTTTAATTATCTCTTTGTCTCGATTATTCTCATTTTGATGAAATAATAAATACAGCCTCATACTCCAGTTTCTGTTATTATAGTTCAGTGCCCACATATGTCAGATTTAATATTCATTTGCCTGTCTTTGTGTGGAGCCAGATGGAGAGGTGTATTGTCTATTTATAAGAACTAGCTGTTACTACTGAATTTTCCAAATTACTTCAGCAATAACAGTGGGCGTGTTGAGGATCGTTTAGGATTGCATTAGAAATGCCAGAGCAAAAGTCCAAAGTAAATAACATGGTGTCACGTATCTATAAACGATGACCCTGGTGACTAAATCAGACATATGGCGTTGACCTCAGTTACAATAATACATGCCCCAGAGGCGCGAGTGTGAAGGAGAGCACATAGCTCTGCCGGTAATAAGCGGAGTTTGATCTTGGAGGCCTTTTATAGAATGTCGTAAGCATCAGTTATGCAGTAAAGAGCAAAATTAATTTCACAGGATAACAATTCCATTCCTGGTTAAATGCCCAACAGAAATGCATGCATAAGTTCACTGAAAGACATGTGCCGGAATGTTTGTAGCAGCACATTTATAACAGCCCAAGCCTGAATCTTCCCAAACGTGCATCAGCAGTGAGTGATGAACCGTGGCTCCTTTATACAGTGGAAGCTGCGCAGGGAGGAGGTGAAGGAACAGACTAAGCACACAGCGGCACAGATGAGGCTCATGGACCCACGGTGACTGAAACCTTTGAGCCAGACACAAAGAGCAAAGACTGAGTGATTCCATCAATGAAAGGGACAAAAGCAGGCAAAACGGACTACACTCTAAACTGCAGGATGGGGTCACCCCTGGGGGGTGCCCGGCGGAGGGGGAGGGAGCGACTCAGTTTCTTCATCTGCTGCTCCACCAGCATGTGTTCAGTCTGTGAAAACAACTAATAATCCGGGCATTCTGTGTGTAAGGTCTACGTCAGTCAAAAAAAGTTTGCAAACAATTACCTCAAAAATATTGAAGTAGCCCTCCTGGCTGACATTTCTCCCAAGTTTCTACAGGCCGAACCTCTGTGTTTGGTGGACCTTGCGACAGTGTGACATGGCCCTCCCATCTCTACCTCTCCACGGAAATCTGACATTTCCAGGGGAAACAGCCGCAGCCCGGCCCCTGGGCTCAGGGACCAAGTCCAGGGCCCCCCCCCCCCCCTTCACTGATGTCCAGATGCAGCTGGGCTATTTTCAGCTCTCACTGAAGTTTCACAGCCCACAGGGCTCATCTTAGGTTTTAATCTGCTTTGCGTGTCTCTATCATGGATTAAAAATGAACAAACAGAACAGAGTAAAATGTGGACATTTCCCTGAGTTAGGAATTAGGAGACCAGCTTTTCTGCCCTGAGGGTTGCATGCATTCCCTGGCCGATGGCCTGTTCTTGGTTCCCTTGACCTGACTTCGGGTCGGGTGGAGAAATGACTTCTCCTGTGAGACAACAGGTCTGGCAGAGAGACATATCAGGATAGTGATGCTGACCTTAAGTTCCTTCTAGTAGGATTTGTATTTTATGAAAAACCACTGTTTCATCCTGGAATTAAGCCTGGGACACATCCACCTCCCACACACGTGAAAGAGGCATGGAGTCTGCTGTCAAACGGAAATTGGCCAGGCTTCCGTGCCATTTAAACTAGATTGTAAAGTAGATGATACGTACGATCTTAGGAAGAATGAAATAGCGGCAACCTACCTGAGCGTCTCCTGAACCCTGACCCATGAGCACTGACACTCGGCCTCCTTCTCTCATCCCCGCTGCCCGCGCGTTGGTCTGAGAATTCTTTGCTGGTCATTCACAAACACTAAAATATTTTTTGAAAGGGAAGGAAGAGCCAGTCTTTGTAAAGCGGCAAAGTGATGTCACGTGGGGGCACAGGAGCGTCCGGGGTGTCCGCTGCCCTCGCTGGCCGCCCTCATGCCCCCGTGCCTTCCGCAGACCCAGCCTCCTCTGGAGAATCGTCCCAGACAGGTCCAAACGTGTTTGCAGACGTAAGTGAAATAGGGATTTCAGCGCAGTATCCCTAGCTGCCCGTTTCTAAAAGCTCGAGCTCGCTGCTGCTGGCGAAGGAAACCAGCGCTCTCGCTTTCCTCAGCTGCGTCGTCGTACAGTGAATGTCCTTAGTAACTGGCGGGAATTCCGCAGCAGGCTTGCTGGCTGCAGCTCCAGGCGAGGCAGGGACCAGCCTCGTGGAGGAGGCTCTTTGCAGGGAAGGGTGCTGTTCTGGGCAGAGCTGGAGGTGCTCAAACGTGTAACTGCACCTCGATGGGAACATTTGTGCCAGCTGATCAAAGTCCTGCCCTTCTGTACTGTAATCCCCGAAGGATGAGGACGCCCTTCACGTGGTCAGTCACTTCCGGCATTAGTTACTAGACAATATTTAAAAATAAGGTACATAATTGGCGGGTGAAATTCTTATGTGTTTTAAGGGTTTCTTCTGAATAGAATAGCTAGGTACTTCAGAGAAACGCACTGTAGAAATTTATGACTTAAAAAATAGTTAAAACAAAAATTTGCATTTATCGTCAGTAAAACATAAAAGTCTTTAACAGAAATATATCCCTTGGAATGGCTTAGGGGTCTTTTTTTTCTCACAGTTTTTATTCGTTCGTTGAACTAGCCTTTATCGAATGCCCTTTATATGCCCAGGGTTGTGCTCTGTGTAAGATCTACCCCGTTTCTAGAAGCTCACAGTCTAAAGAAGGAGATGACGTTGACTAAATGACATGAGAAAGGTCTGTTTGGGGAGCCACGTGCAGGTGGTCCTATGAGGGTCTCTGAAGCTGGTCGAAGAGTTTCAAGAAAAGTTTCCCAGAATACATACCTTCCTGTGTCCTGAAGAATGAGTAAGAGTTACCCAAGCAAAGGCGGGAAGGAGGGATATTCCAGCTGAGACACAGAACATGTGTGTGTCTGCATGTGCGTGTGGGTGTGTACAGGCGTGTGTGTGTGCGTATGTGTGTGTGTGATTGCACTTAATTTTAATCTCGCGTACCTAGAGCCTGGACTTGGGTGGTGATAATGGGGGACAAGGGGGGAATGATGAGGCCGATGGGGTGGCCGGCTCTGCTCCCATTGTGGTCCTTTCCAGCTGTCCTGGCTGTGGGCCTTCTTAGGCACTCACGTAAGAGCTGCGAGTACGGACGTTTCATCTTGCCTTCGGGTCTGAGCCTGTTCAGCCTGGCTGCGGTCTGTCCTCGGGTTCCTGGGCTGGAGGCCGACTAGTGCCTGTCACTAGCACGTCTGATGTAGTGAAAGGAAGGCCTAGCTCTTCCTTCTCATGTTACTAATACAGCATATTAGACCTTCTTTCTGTGAGTTTATTGGACGACCTCCAGCTCACTGGTCCAGGATGTGGCATCAAGAACACATCTTTTCTAACAATGTCCCAGTGGTTTTATTGTTAACAATCCACTGAGAAAATTTTTTAATGACACTTCAACATTGGGTTTCTGTTGTATGCCAAGATTTTGACATATGATGCTGAATTTAATTATCACAACACACATTTTACGAGAGACCTGATCTCCATTTCATAGCTGAGGAAACTGTGGTTGATTTTGGAGGGTTGGCCGTCTTCCTGATTTCCGGGGAGCGGCAGAGCCAGAGTTTGAACGTAGATTGCTTGAGCCCATCATGACGCTAAGTCCCACCTCCCTCTCCCGCTGTTGAAACAAGGATGCGACGCAGCTGAGGGACTTGTAGCCCCAGGGACTTGGTTGGGTAGTCAGACCCTCGCACGGGCTCAGCTGTCTGGGAAGTGGGCGAACCTCCCTCACAGCAGCTGTTCCATGGACTTTCTGTGCTCCTTCGTTCCCTGCTTCTCCACCTCTTCTGCTCTCTGCTGCAGGCTGGCCTCAGCTCCTACTTCACTGAGAAAGTAAGAAGCATCCGATCGTGACTCCTTCCCTCCTGGTGAAACAGAGGAGTCCTTCTCTTGACGGTGCTGATCTCTGAACCCACCCCTGTCCCCCGTCCATCTGTAAATCTGTCCCTCTTCTCCACCCTCAGCCTCTTCCTTTTTAAGAGCATCTTCCCCACGAGACCCAAACATGCTTAGGGTATCCTTGGAGAGAAAAACTGTACAGCAGTGGCAATAAATAAACTACACGCAAGGAGGTGCCTGAATCTCACAAACATCCTCATGCTAAGTGAAGAAGCAAGGCCAAAACAATGCATCCAGCATGATGCCAATTCTATAAAGTTCTGCAGCAGGTCAGAGCAGGCAGTGTTGTATGGCGATCCATGCACAGCTGGAAAAACTAAAGAAAAGCAAACAAATGGTGGCGGGAAGGGGCTGGGGCTGGTGAGGGTACCTGGGGCTTTTGCAGTGCGGGCAGTGCTCTCTTTCTTGGCCATGATGCTGGATAAGTAGGTGTTTGCTTCATAATTGTGTTTTAAACAGAACACACATATATTTTGCCCTTTTATATGTAGGATTTTCCAACAACAAAAAAAAGCATACTAATATTTAAACATGCCCAAATCTATTATATTTTTAAAAAATCTTTTCTCAACTCAGGTCCCTCTGTAACGTTTTCCACGCCCCTCCCTTCAGCCCCGGGCACTCTGAGGGGTGGCGTGTGCGCCCACCCGCCCCTCCAGCACCCCTTCTGGCCGCTCTGCCCACTGACATGCTCTCCTAGGTCACCCTCAGCCCCCCTTGCTGCTGAGCACCGAGGTGGTAAACCCCCCCAGTCCTGCCTTTCTGCAGCACAGCCGGTTGTGTTGTTACCCCCTCTCTGTGCGGGTCCCCACGGCATCAGCTCCTCCCGTCCTGCTCTTCCTCCTCAGTCTCCCTTGGCACCTCTACTGGACCTGCTCGTGAAAGGCTCTGCCTCTGGGTCCTTCCTCGGCTGCCATCCCCCTGGCTCCCCATCAGGAGCCGTGATGCCGGCTGTGGACCGGCCACCAGGAGAGCTCCGCCTGGGCCCCACCTCCCAGAGGGTAAGGCTTTCCTGACATGGGGTGGGACCCAGGGCTCAGGGGGGCTTTCAGGTTCCCCGAGGGTCCAGTGCCCACGGGGCTGAAACCACTTCTCCCGGCTCCCTCGGCAAACTCTCCTGGTGTCACCTCGTGGACGGCTCCAGCCCGAGTCACTCGGGCAGAGACCTGTGTGTCCGGCTGCCCCGGCGAGCAGCGGCTTCTGGATGATTGCTTGGCTCCTCAGTCTTGTGTCCAAAGCCTCCTCTCCCACCAAGGTTTCCATGATGGGGGCGGGGGGGGGGGGTGCTCCTTTATCCAGTTACCCAGCTAGCAAAGTGAGAAGTCATTCTTGACCCAGTCCCCCCTTCCCCCCGGTATTCAGTCATCCACCCAGTCTTGCCCATAGATTCTGCTTCCTCCGTGCTCTCAGATGGGTCTGTGTGTTTGTGTCTTCACTGCTGCTCTGGCTCGTGCTGTTCTTCCTCAGTGACCTGCCCGGCGCCCTCCTGGTTGGACCAGCACCTCCACTCTGCTGCCCTGGCTGTGGTCAGGCTGGTCCTTCCCAAATGGGGAGCTGACCCTCTCATCACTCTGCAGAAGCACCACTCAGCGGCTCCCCTTTCCTTACAAAAACAATTCAAACGGCTTACAAGGCCCACTCACACTCCAGACTGGTACAGGTTCCAGCCTCGCAGTGTCCCCCCATGTTTCTCTCGCTGCTGGAAACCCTCTCGTGATTCCTGTTCCCAAGCTCCCTTCACTTGGTGACCCCACTCATCACAGGGCAACATGGACATCACTCCTTAGACAGTTTCCATGGCTGCCCCCCTCTCTGTGCCAAGTGCGACCTCCTACGTGCCCCTCAGCACAGGGTCCCAACCCCCGGTATACCTGCCACACACTTGCAGGCCCTTGGCTTGTCTTTCTCCAGCACTGATGGCATCCCTGAAGGCGGATGCGTTGACCATCACTGAGCCCTGCATCCCAGCCAGGTGCCTGGCACACATGTGATGGAAAGTGATAAAACAGCTTTCATAAGTTTGAAAAATATATATTTAAGAATTATAAAGAAATAAATAACAAAAGACATTTTCCAGGTAAATCAAACAGCAGATATTTATTGAGCAAGGAGCGATGCAATTCTGGAAATTGGATTTTGTTTCAGTGAGCTTCTTGACTGTCTTAGTCCATTTGTGCTGCTATAACAAAATACCACAAACTAGGTAGCTTATGAACAGCAGGTATGTATTTCTCACAGTTCTGAAGGCTGGAAGTTCAAGGTCAAGGTGCCAGCGCAGTTGTAGCCTGGTGAGAGCCTTCTACCTGCTTCAGGCTGCCATCCGCTGGCTGTGTTCTCACCTGGTGGAACAGGCCAGGCATCTGTGCAGCCTCTTCTGAGAGAACTGATCCCTTCACCAGGGCTCTGCTCCTGTGTCCTGAGCACCTCCCAAAGGCCCCACCTCCTACGGCATCATGTTGGACGTTAGGATTTCAACATATGAACTGGGGGGAGGGAGACACAAACATTCAGACCACAGCACGGACTAATTATTTATTCCGAAAACGTTGTTGAAATACTGCTGTGTCCCAGGCACTACGGTAGAAGCTGCAATAAGTGATAAAGGGAGTGTAAGACTCTCAAAAGGACCTTGTTGTCTAATGAGGTTGAAAATATAGGAAACATATGAATACAGATGAATTAATACAAAGTAGAGAATGATGAGTCTCTTAGAGGAAGCACAGATGAGTACTTAGGGTTTCACGGGAGGGAGAGATTAATTAGTGGTGGAGCCGTCGCTGAAAGCTTCCCAGAGGAAGCGATGTTCAGACTGTAACGTGACTGGAGCCAGCCAGGTGCGCCTGTGGGGGAGGTTGGGAGGGGGAGGGGGGGACCAGAAGGTGGGGAGGGGGAGGAGGGGCGGGGGGTGGTTTCTTGGCAGAGGGCACATCCCAAACACGTGAGCGTCGCCTCTCTCCCCAGCTTTATTTACCTGCATCAGAAATACATATTTATCGTGTGTGTGTGTGTGATGTGCACCACTGCACCTCCAATGCCTAGAACAGTTCTTGGCATATGGTAGGTGCTCAATTAATATTTTTGGAAGGAAGAAGGAGAGAAGACAAGGGGGACAGGATCTGCATTTGAATTTGGTCTTCATCTCCAAGTAGGTAGACCGTGGATATTACAGAGGTGATGAAAACGTGTTCCAGATGGCAGGGTCCTCCATACTTAGCTTAAGTGTGCACTGGAGCAATTTAAAACGCCTTGTTTCATATTTACTATTATCTGGGCATTAAATATCCAGTTTTGGAAAAAATAATTGTGACGGTAAAGTCAAGTTGTCTTTGAGCTGTTCATGATTGGTAGGTCAGGAAAAGAAAACTGCCCCAGGAGTGGCACAGAGGAAGGCAGTGGTTTAGTGCTCTTGAAACAGATGCATCAGTGAACACCTCTGAGAAATCCTTTTCCATTCCTCTTGTTTGTATTTACCAAAAAAGGAAAAATAGCAATCAGAGGACTCCAAGGAGCCTGTGAGAACCACTATCACATATTTACTTGTGATTCCTCCAGTATTTTGGAAGTGAAATGTTCCATAAATACAAGTTGTTACTCCTTGGTTTTCATTTGCTTTTTTTCACACATCCCTCCAGTTTTATCTGTGTCATAGCTTTACTTTAAATGCGACAAAGCTCTATCGGTTTTTGTGGTTATACAATAGCATTTTTGAACTATTTTGAATACGCTTTCTTTTTTGAGCCTTCGTTCTCTTCTGTCACAGTTTCTGAAAACAGAAGGAGCAATTCCCATTTCAGTGTATGACTATGTTAGCCTTTAATTCTAATCAGATAAAACTCAGACACGCATAAAACATGAGAGAATAGTCTTTGTTCCTCCAAAGACTCATGTCCACCTTTGTTTTGTTATCAGTATATCCGATTCTATAAAGTATTTTCTCATAATTTTATCTCTCCTGAAATTGCTTTTTGGGAAATATCGAGTGAAAAATACGATAAATATACAAACAAATTGAATTAAAGATGAAAGACAGATGATTTTGGCTCTGTTCTTCTGATGTGCTGGGGAGTTAACCAGGCACAGTTCATTAACACTAATGGAAAAATTCGTCATTTACCATGAGCATCTCCAGACATTGTAGGGCAATTTCTCCCCCTAATTCGCTATATAACTCGGTTACTTCTAAATGTACTAAGATTCAAAAGGAGATATTTTATCAATCATGCATCTTAAAGATTACTTCTCATTAATTTAAATATGAATTCCTTTGAGAAGAGACATCCTCTCCAAAAACCAATTTTTTCTGTAAATATATCTATGACATCCTAGGCGCTATAGTCTTCCTTAAGTTTCCAGATAATAGCGTTTACCTGCCATATTTTTTTTTTTTTTTTAATAAATTTACTTATTTATTTATTTATTTTTGGCTGCGTCGGGTCTTCGTTGCTGTGCGCGGGCTTTCTCTAGTTGCGGCGAGCAGGGACTACTCTTTGTTGTGGTGCGTGGGCTTCTCATTGCAGTGGCTTCTCTTGTTGCGGAGCACAGGCTCTAGGCGCGCAGGCTTCAGTAGTTGTGACACGCCGGCTCAGTAGTTGTGGCTCGTGGGCTCTAGAGTGCAGGCTCAGTAGTTGTGGCGCACGGGCTTAGTTGCTCTGCCTGTGGGATGCATGTGGGATCTTCCCGGACCAGGGCTACCTGCCATATTTTAAATATAACTTACATTCTTTTTGTGTTTTAAGTACTGCTCAAGATTCAGAAAAAAAAAAACTTTTTCTTAATTTGACTCAGAAATCTATACGAAGTAGAGATTTCAAAATATGCGCATCCTCTGCAATGCGGAGATAGAGTTACTCGATATCAACGTAGAACAAAGCTCAGACAGAGAACGTGGGCAGGGAAAGGCTTTCGTGAAACCAAATAGTGTGCACACGGCCCGTGAACGTTCCCTATAGGCTCTAGACTGTGAAACACTCCACTGAGATACTTCTGAAGACGTGGTCAAGCACTCGTGTATGTGTGTAGAAACTGACTCCTAAATGTGCTGATATGACATATCAGAGATAACATTTATTTGCTCTATCTCCAAAGGTTAAAGTTTGAAACCATAGGGGTCTCGGGCATAAATAGGATTAGAGTTTTCCCTCTGGAAACAGAGACACTCCCAGCCTGCAAAGGACTTAGTGAATACTGAGCTATCATACTTCACCACCTTCAAATCATCTCTTTGCACTTGAAGTAAAAATTCACCTTAGGACCCATCTCGGCTCTGCAGCCCAACGCCTAAGAGGGTCACCCCTCCGTCACACTGAGTTTGCAAACTGGTTCTGGATATAGATTCTGTTAGCAGTGGCGCCCGTGGGGTACCAACAAGGCACGGTGGCCCTCTGCTTTTCTTCTCTTTGCTTCAGTGGAAAAAGAAAATATTAGAAAGAGACCACAGGAAAGTATGAAAAAGTAATGAAAACCTCTGCCATTTCTAAAGAAAACGAGAAGGTCAGGAGAACCGAATCTGTTGGCGACCCTCTGTATGCTGAGACTCTGACTGGCCCAGGCATTTTCTGGACGCACGGCAGCCTCTGGGGGCTGTGAAGTTAGTGAAAGTATGCGCCACGCTTGTTTGTATCTGCACATGTGCATCTGTCAGCTAGGGAATCTATGACGTTCGGCAGATTCTCAAAAGGATTTCGACTTCAGACCGGCTCTGGAATACTATTTATTAATCCCTCAAAAAGGACCTGCAGGGGAGAGAGCACATCTCAGAGAGTGAGGCTGGTGGGAGGCGGGTCATCCCGGACAGCGAAACGCGAGCTCCGTGACAGTGCTGGTGACGGTGACCACATCCCTCTACCGTGCATGGACACACTTGCATCAGTCACGCCCGCAGACATGGTATAAACAAGAAAACCAGAAGGAAATAGAGAAAAATATTGATGGTTTGCTATGGGAAAACATCTACTAACATTCTGTACTAGAAAGTTTATCATTTGTAAATTATATACGATAACTTTTCTAAAAACATAAACTTCAGTATATAGTGTACAACCTAAAATAAGGACAAGTCAAACCTTGTTCAGGTCCTAAGGTAGTAAAATTCCTAGTAATTTTCATGGTCTAAATAGATAAGTAAACCTTGCATGTGGATAGAAAGCATGGAGTAGAAATTGAAGTCTGACACACTGTCAAAAGTAAAAATGAGTCAGTAGAGATTTAAACAATTTTTAAAAACCCAACAAAGTGAACATTTAGAACCTGAAGTTTCAAAGAAACTTCAAAGAATAACCACCTCGAGGGTAAAGTCATGGGTTAATTTCATCCTTTCATCTTTCCTGTCAAGTGCTGCTTTAAAAAGTGGCCCACGACTGGTCGAAAAAGGAACCGAGTCTTTATCAGGGAGAAGCCAATGTATGATACCACTGAGAAGGGTTCATGTTTTAGACTCAAAAGAAACTCTGAGTTACCGGCACTAGTTTCCTTCCTCCGGAACATCTCTGCCTTCAGCTCTCCCCCAAAAACATGCATCTGCACAGACTCACAGTCCCTTGGAAGCTTCAATAACCAAGCACAGGAGGAGGCTGGGAGGGGAGGTGCCTCCCCAGAAAGCTCCGGGGAGGGAAGGGAAGCGACCAGCACAGCCCTGCTCCGCATCCGAGTCTGGGAGCAGCCCACCTGCCCTGAGACTGACTCTGCTGCACTCGGTTCTCAGGACGGGCTGCCAGTCAGTGCCTCTAGCTCTGAGATCCGGTTCTACAGAATCACACTGAGAGCGGTTTATGGGCCTGAATAATCTGTGCTATTGCAAACTGGACCTAGTTTCAGCTTTCTTAGATTGCAGAACTAATGCATATATAGAGCTGAAAATGCCAGCTTATCTAGACAGATTTGCCAACAAACACATACAACTGGAACATTTCTATTGAAACTATGTTTGTACGAGCAAGTTTTTAAAAGATGGTAATTAACAAAAATAAAGACAAAAGAACATTTTTTCGGCCTTTTCAAATACTATCTACCCTCAGGGCCATGCCGGAGCCCCACCTCCTGCCTGGACCCCTCCCCGCCCCCCACCGGCCTCACCAGCCATGTCTCTCTTGTGTGAAGGACGCTCTTCAGCAGGAAATCACACATGCTCACACCACCGTAAGGCTGTTAGGAAGTCTGTCCCCAGCCTGCTGCAGCTGGAGGCTACGGACCACTCGGACTGTTCCTGCGGTGCCTGGCTTAGCGGGGGCAACGTGGGAGGGCCAAGGCCTCCAGCTCAAAGCAGAAGACGCCCGAAGTCCCGGTGTGTGTTGGCCTTCTCACTCTGAGAGGCCGTCTGTCCCTGCTCACCTGCAGAAGGAGTCCAGAAGGATCCCTCAGTCCTGCGGTTTAAAATGTTAGCAACAGAGGACATTATCTTAGCCCCACCTGTACCATCACACTCAAGACATTTATGTTTCAGTGTTTGACTCCCAGATTAAATAAGTGTCCGAGCCCCACTGGCTATTTTTCTACAGTATGAGTCAGAACCAGCTCTTCCTGCTTGCTGTTCACATCCCGCCCCCCTCAACCCCCATCCCTGAGGCTGGCCCTCTCGGCCAGAGCTGCCAGGATAACCTTCCCGACCTTTGACCTTTCTTTCCCAGTTCAAGAACCTCCCACATCTCCAGGCAGCTGAAACCCTTAGGGCCCCCATATGGTGAGGAAGAGTCTCCACAGCTCTGCTTCCCAGCCCAGTTGGTCTCCTCCCGGGATCGTGCATCTCTGTCTCCACGCTTGGGACTGATGGAGGCCAGTCCTATTTCAAGAACCTAGCCCTTGTGCCCTCCTTGGTCCTAAATTAATAAACAACAGCAGCAACAGCAAAAACAATTTTATGAAAATGTTCCCTCCCCAGATTTTATTTATTTAATGAAATAATGCATATAATGCGATACGCACTTATCATGCCTGGATACATATTAAATGTTTAAGAAGTATATATTCCTGTTGTTATGGTTATAGCAGTATTATACATGTACTGTGCATAATAACAATAAACCACAATATAATATCCACTGCTTTTGCGTTTTAGAATTTTTTTTTTTTTTTAATAAATTTGATTGATTGATTGATTTTTTTTTGGGTGTGTTGGGTCTTCGCTTCTGTGCGAGGGCTTCCTCTAGTTGTGGCAAGTGGGGGCCACTCTTCATCACGGTGCACGGGGGCCTCTCACTATCACGGCCTCTCTTGTTACGGAGCACAAGCTCCAGACACGCAGACTCAGTAGTTGTGGCTCACGGGCCCAGTTGCTCCACGGCATGTGGGATCTTCCCAGACCAGGGCTCGAACCCGTGTCCCCTGCATTGGCAGGCAGACTCTCAACCACTGCGCCACCAGGGAAGCCCCTGCGTTTTAGATTTTTAATTCATTTGTTTTTGACCCTCAGGTCAAAGTCCCTTGGGGTGGGCGCTTTACAGTACTCTGGGTTCCGTAACGGGTAGTAGAGAGCTGTGCACACAGTGGCGTCCGGTCAGTGCTCACGGATGGAATGAAGCGGCCGCAGCTCTGCCTCGTACTCCTGGCCTCCACGCACACAGGGGGCTGCTTGGACTCTTGTGTAGCCGGGTTAGGTGGAATGTTTTATTTGGCTGTGTAGATGGAATGTTTGTGTGTATGTGGGTATGAATATTTAAATTCTCATTTAAAAACATGCTAGGATGGAATTCAAAATCTTTTGCTGGCAGAAAATCAAGCCTGTCTCTTCTCTATTTTCTTCTCCTTTCTCATGATTTTATAAATTACAGCTTGTCCCAATAAAAAATTATCCAGATGGCCAGTTCTTCACGTTACATTTTATTCCATGCAGAGAACGTGTCTTTGTTTCTAAAGAATTCCTTTCTTACCACATGTTCTATTCTTGCAGCGACTCAGTAAATTTTGGAATGAAATTGAAAAAAAAAAAAATTAAACAGCTTAAATTCTCTCAAAGTGTTCTCATTTCCCTACTTTTTTTTTTTTTTTGTATAATCAACAGTGCCAAAGATGTTATATAAATTTATTAACATCATCAATATCCATTTGGGAAAGCACCCACCACGTACAAGGTGATGTCAGGTATTCCATCATTTTTATTTGTGTTTAATATATTCAAAGAAAAGTCTAGGGACTTCCCTGGTGGCGCAGTGGTTAAGAATCCGCCTGCCAATGCAGGAGACACAGGTTCGAGCCCTGGTCCGGAAAGATCCCACATGCCGTGGAGGAGCTAAGCTCGTGCACCACAACTACTGAGCCTGCACTCTAGAGCCCACGAGCCACAACTACTGAGCCCGCATACCTAGAGCCCATGCTCCGCAACAAGAGAAGCCACTGCAATGAGAAGCCCGCGCACCTCAACGAAGAGTAGCCCCAACTCACCGCAACTAGAGACAGCCCGCGTGCAGCAACAAAGACCCAACACAGCACTAAATAAATAAAGAAAGAAAAGAAAAGTCTAATCCCAGAGGCGGTTTGGCATAGTATTTCAAAGCCTAGATCTGGCATGAGGCTGCCTGGGTTTCAACCCCATCTCTACAACTCCCTAGCTCTGTGGCCTTGCATGACTTACTTCACCTCTCTTTGCCTCAGCTTCTTCATCTATAAAATGCAGATAATAATAGTACCTATTTTGTGGTATATTGTGAGACTTGAAAGAGTTAACATATAAAGAGAGCTTAAATCAGGGTATAGCACAGAGTAAAAACTGTAGAACTATAGTCTATTATAGATATTATTATGAATATTAGACTAATCAAGTTGTGTTTTGATGGCATTCTCTCTTTAAATTTTTAAATAATTTTACTGCCTAAATTTAGTAGAAATAAAAAATTTACGTATCTAGTTTAGATTAGTCTGGTCATCTTATGTAAAGTATTCTACATGTTGATTCTCACTAACAGTTGAAACAAATTACTCAAACAGTATTTCAGAATAGCTTATGGCAGAAAAAGTAGTATTGAATCATATTTTCTTGAAAGAAATAAGTGTTCATCTTTATCCACGGTTACATGGATGCCCCCAGTCTTTAATATCTCAATGTTGTTTATTTAAATAAAAAAACACAAGTTTTTAAACAGCTCCCTTCAAGATTTAGTGAGATTCCTAATGTTGGTTCTTATTTCTAATTAGGATGATATTGCTTTACACACATTAAATTACAGTAGACGTTTGCCTTTGGTGTGTTAACTAATTTAGGGGGAAGAGAATTGACAATATCTTCAATATGGAGCCTGCCTATATGTGTTTGAACCTACAGAAGAGGTTTTATTTGCAGACTGTGGAATGATAAAAGGTCACCTCTTAAAATAGCGATCCAAAATGTATGCTCTGTAATTCTCCAAAAGACTCCTTAATGCATCGCTTACAGGGGAGGGAGGGGCAGCAGGACTCTGGCAAATCCTCTTGTATCTGTTAGAGTTTGGAGGACTTAGGTCGAAGGATGCTTTGTTCTCTGATGTGGGTTAGTTTGGTTTTCCTTTTCCATCACACAGACTACACTCCTAAACTTAGCTCATAGGTTTGTCAAGTTGACTGAATTGTGACTTGAGACCATCTCAAGACAACATGTGAATGCCCTGTTGATACTGAGTCAATATTAGCATTTAACATATGGGTTAGATGCATGTGGGTATATGTAAATGTACACATATGTAAACATATCTTCATGCATACCCAGATAACTTTTACAATTTCACTTAAATTGAATTTAAAGCCATCCAAAAGATGGGATTATTTCCTTATGATCCATAGCCAAAATACACACCTTTAACTTATGGATAATTTTTTTAAATTATGCTTGGAGCATTTTTGAGTTGAACTGTTCTCCAGGTGCTCCTCAGACAACTGTCCTGAAAAAGACTTTCACTTCTAAGAGAAATTTTGTTTTAAAACAATGCATATTTATAAAAAGAGAAAAAATACTTTCAAGACCTTTGCAGAAATTAAATGTATTTCAAACCAGAATATTCCAACTTAAAATGCATTTGACAGTTTAAGCTATAAAAAAATAATATTGACATGTTCATACCACTTAACCAAAATATTAAAATTAAAAGGGTAAAAACAACTGATAGTAACAGAAACACTCATCGTAATAATGGAAACATACACTTATCACTTGAAATTGTTTTGATTGAATTAATAATGTAGCACATTCATCACTTTACTATTTAATTTACTGCTTAATGTTAACTATGTTGATAATATTCTGTTAGAAATTTTAAACAGTAGATTCTGTCTATCAGATCTTCTCCATGTACAGATTATACAAATTACTTAGTACATTAAGCTTGTTACAGCATAAAATTTTAAAGGCCATTAGTGTGCTATTTAGTATATGATCATATTCCTTGAGAATAGTTTATACCTTGGAAGTTTCTAGTAACAATACACTAAAGTACTTTAGAGGAAAGAGACAGACACACACACTTTAACCTTCACTCTTGATGCATTTTTCCTTCCCTGTGTAGTTTACTGAAAATATTACCTACAACAGAACAGTTCAGATAACATTTTTGCACACACTCAATCAAAGGGTATCTCCTAATGCATACCAAGTAAATGTCATATGTTGGATCTGACTTTTTGGTATTAGAACTGACATTAATGAAATGACTAAGCTCATGTCTCTAATGAAACAAAAATAAGTGTAGATTGCATTTAATTTTTATCTATTTCTGTATACACCAACAGGGTTCATAACCTTGGGATGTACTCTAGTCTTTATCAGTTTAAAAATCTGTGAATATTCCAAATACCATACCAGGATCCCAGTAGGATAAGTTGTGATGGGGGCTAAGTCCTCTCCAGGAGGGGGCTGGTTTTCCACCTCTGCAGCTGGGCCTTTATTGTTTCATCTGGATGATGAGTAGAGATGCCAGGAAGCAAAAAGGGCCAGATGTTTTTTTCTGTAAGGACAGAAGCAGCTCCTAGGAGGAAAGATTCAATCTGGGATAGCTAAATAAGGAGACTGGAAAGAGAGGAGCCCACGTGGGATGACCTGGGGGACATTGATTAAGGTAGGAGGATGAGAAATTGAGAGCAAGTTCTGTGATGATTGAGATATTCAGGTCTTTTTTTTTTTAAGTTGTATGCTTGAACAGTTTTATGACTTATTTCTTTAGAAACTGATATGCTGCTTAGGCACAAGATAGCCCAGGTTTATTCAGTTCACACTGATGTGAACAATAACTGTAGCTATAGAAACTTGTTATGGATACACAATATAAAAAGATGTAGATTGTGACATCAGTAACATGAAAAGTGAGAGGAGAAGTAAAAGTATAGTTTTTATATGCAATGGAAGTTAAGTTGTTATCTGCTTAAAATAGGCTGCTATAACTTTAAGATATTTTATGTAAGCCTCATGGTAATCACAAAGAAAAACCTGTAGTAGATACAAAAAGATAAAGTAATCAAAGCGTACCACAGGGGGGGGAAAAAATCATCAAATTGCAAAGGCAGACAACAAGAGAGGAAGAAAGTAACAAAGAAAATATAAAACCTTCAGAAAACAATTAACAAGGCATTAATAAGTCCTTTCCTATCAATAATTACTTTAAATGTAAATGGATTAAATTATCCAATCAAAAGACATAGAGTGACTGAATAGATAATAAAACAGGCTCCAAATATATGCTGCCTACAAGAGACTCACTTCAGCTTTAAGGACACACATAGGCTGAAAGCGGAGGGATGAAAGAAGATATTCCATGAAAATGGTTATCAAAAGAGAGCAGAGGTGTTGTACTTATGTCAGATAAAATAGACTTTCAGTCCAAAGCTGTTGTGAGAGACAAAGGTCATCATGTAATGATAAAGGAATCAATTTATCAAGAAGATATAACAATTGTAAATATATATGGAGTCACCATTAGAGAACCTGAATTTATAAAGCAAATATTAACAGAAGTAGAGCAAGAAATAGATAAATAGAAATTTTAGAATGAAAAATATAATAACCACAAATAAAATGGATCATTAGTATTATATTTTGCATCAGAATGACTTTTTTAAAATTAAAAACTCATGAGTATTTAATTTGTGCCGGTCACTATACCAGGACCTTGCCTAGATTTTCTCATTTAGTTTTCACAAAAATCCCTGTACTGTCACCATTTTATAGATGAGGAAATGAAAAACAAGCCTCTGGTACTAGTAGCTTTAATACAGTTTTCTAGTTCTTATATCTGTGCTTTTCAACGCCTAACTTGAGTAGTAATTCTCTTCTAACTTCCTAATTGGCCATGTTAGCAAGTTTATAATATATAGGATGATTTTACAGGCTGAATTACCCCAGAGAAAAGTACTTTTATTTATTTATTTTTTATTTTAAATTTTTATTGGAGTATAGTTGATTTACAATGTTGTGTTAGTTTCAGGTGTACAGCAAAGTGAATCCGTTATACATATACATATATCCACTCTTTTTTAGATTCTTTTCCCATATAGGCCAACAGAGTATTGAGTAGAGTTCCCTGTGCTATATAGTAGGTCCTTATTAGTTATCTGTTTTATATATAGTAGTGTGTATATGTCAATCGGAAAAGTATTTTTAGAGTCAAATTTGTTTCATCCAACTCTTTGAAGTCTGAGTTATATAGATGTAGACTTCTTTTAACTCTACTTATGAAACTTTTGTTCTTAATATTCATACATTTTTCTTACTGTGTGCATTAAATTTTCTAGTATTTTTAATGACAATTAAGTGACAATATCAGCTATTTTATGGACAAAAGTTAGAAAGTTTACCTGTAGTATATCTTGGGTAAACTCACTTTACTATATCTTGGGTAAACTCAGTTTTTTCTTTTTTTTGGGGGGGGGGGTCAGGTAAACACATTTTAAAGCCTCAGGAATTTGAAGAGAATTGACTCTGAGACCTTAGAATCTTACATATACGAGTTGGGTTTTGCTCATCTCTGTATTTGAGAACAATGTAATAGAACTTGCATTATATCCTCAGTAGATATTATAATGTATTCTTGGAAACTTCCTGGTCTATATCCCTGGTCTCTCTCTCTCTCTGTATATATATATATATATCTCATTTATACTTGCTCACAATCCTCATAGAAGTAAAATCGGTAACAGTTTAAGTCCTATGTTAGCTTTTAAAAGTTTCCATAGAAAGTATTACAGATGTTCTATAGTTTCAGTAACCTGCATTTCAGTGTTTATCATGCCTTTCGATACCATTGGCCAAGAAATCAATATTTTCTTAAAAATAAAAGATATTCATTTAACATACTACGTAAGTTTAAGCTACCCACGTATTAAAGTTAAATGGCAGTGAGGACAAATGGTCTTCTGTTCACCAGGGACCATCGTGGGTGGGAGGTGGGTGCTGCTCTTAACGCGATAGGTAGGATGTAGGACCTGCCAGCGGGCTGGGGATCTTGGTGTCATCAGGGCCCAAGGCCAGGCTGCAAGGCAGGCAGCCTTTGCTTATCTCGCCCCCGCCCGTTTCCTGGCTGACCCCCTTCTCGGAGAGTCGCAGCCCCTTACCCTCTGGCAGCGGCAGCATCCAGGACTGTCCTGCCGCCTTTGCTGTGGGAGGCCAACCCCTCAGACAGTCTCCTTCCGGGCGCGCTTCCCAATACGAGGCCCCCACTCACTCCAACAAGTAAATTCTTACCTTTTGAACCTAAGCGAAGAGACTTGAGCGTGTCACCCCCCAGCTCAGATGTGTTGTCTTATCTAGGTCTTAGAAAGAAAAGAATATAACTGGATAATAAAATAATGGAGACTAAAATACAAAAGGCAGTGGGCTTCCCGGAGGGGTGGCTTAGTTGCATTAGAGAACTCTTTACAGTTTAACTACATCCCTAATTCCTGGGCTATGTGAGGGCATATTCCTAGATCAGGGCTCCTCCTGGGAGCTACTTGCCTTTTTTGGATGACTTCACTTTTCTGGATCAGCAAAAAGGTTGTCAACGACCTGACACTCTTCCTGAAATATCGCTGACCTCTGTGTTTGTATTTATGTTTTGAAGTACAGCACCCAAGGGGCTCTTTCATCTTTGCCATTTTGCTTAAATTTGTAATGCCTCCCTACCCTTATAACGTCATGTCACAGAGAGAAAATGCTAATCAGTACTTGGGAAGGGAGGGAATTCAGAGTCTGGAGGAGGCCGCTGTGGCTGGAAGGACTCTGGTGCCTGAGGCCCCTCCGGCCACCCTGAGGGCGTAGCTGCACAGGGGTTGGGAAGCTACCAATTAGGTGTGTGGTGACAGCTTAGTAATAACCTCGTGGTCCAGACTGTCCACCTCCCAAGATTTGACAGTTCATGGCCCATTATTTTCAGCAAAACAAAGTAGTCAGAGACAAGCAGGAACCACACTTGCTGCTTGGGTATGAGGAGATGAAAACATTGTAGATACAAGATGATCATACGGTTGGATGAGCAGAACCTGGAGTCCAGGGGGTTTGGAAATCAGCAGGTGCTATCTAGACTCTTGGAATTGGAGCTGCACGGGAAGAATCCAAAATGAAGGTGGGATCCCAGCCAGTGGGTAAAGCACAGTAGGAGAGAATAATTCAGGGGGAGAAGCACATAGGCGACTGGCCAGCTGGTATCGGGGAAGTGGGGGGTCCTGGCTGCCTAGGTTGGGATTAGGAGGCAGAGGGCCTCCTAACGGGAGATGGCCCGGCAAGAAGCAAGTAGGAACGTAGGGCCTCTGTCCCTCGGATCAGGACTGGTCCTGAGAGTATGAGGAAACTGCACCAACCTGTGGAATCAGGTGCCCCTGCTGTGGAAGGAAGGAGAATTCAGAGGCCGAGGACCCTCCCGGGCGTGACACCGCCTGCCGTGATTCAGTGCCCCCTCCCCGCCCCCTGCCCCATTACAACCAGCAGGGGGGCAGCCAAGGACGCTGCTCCTAAGAGGAGTGCACGACAGTTTTTAAGGAAAAAAATATATACTGATACAGTTTTATTTTTCTATTTCTCCTCAGATGTTAAAAATTCTACTTAAATATTCTGAAAAGCAAAACTAGTATTTTTAATGGCAGCCATTTTTATGTTTCCTTCTATTTATGAAGAGGGCTACTAGGATCTCGGTTTTTAGCTCTCTCCAAAAATCTCTTTTAAAGTTTGTCTGCAGCTGCCTAGCAGTTTTTTGCTTATTTAGCATTCACCCTCTATTCATCTGTCTTGCTGATGAACTTGGGCCTGACATATTTTATAAATTACTTGGTTGAACTGTATAAAATTCCCAATATTCTACTGTCTCTGACTTTTAAAAACTGTATAGTTCCTGCTATCTCTTCCTTCTTTTCCTGCCAACAGCAAACACATGTTGAATTAAGGAGGGATGGGGAGCTGGTCTGCTCGATCAGAAGAGCCCCGCCTCCCCCAGGACGCCCGCTCAGGCCTTCCCTCCTGGCCTGCAGTTTTCATGCCTCCTTATCTTCGTCCGTTATGAGCTTAAATTTGAATATGTCACTTCCCTATCCGTCAGAAGCTATCATTTTACCTTGACCAACAGAGCCTTAAGTCATAGAAATTTCAGCTTATGTCAGCAATTTTCTAAAAAGACTGTGTCTTCAGAACCTTTTCCCCCAGTATTTGGCTAAATCAAAAGTAAGCTTTAAGTAGTTGTATCACACCTAGGACAACCATTTCAATCAGTTTTTTCCTATGTGTACAGATTTATGCAGTCATGTATGTTCTTCCAAACACACATACATACACACACACACACGCATGAGTAAGGGTCTGCATGTGCAGGAGGGCAGGCTGACATTTGGAATGTCATCTCTTTAACAAAAATATTTCTCTGCATTGAACATAAGTAAGCACAGTGTTGCAATCCAGAAGCTTGTTCACAGCAGAGCCCAGGTTGAAAATGGTGCAGACAATGCAACCGAAAGCCCCCTCATCACGCTCCTTTCGTACCTTCCTTTGTCTCCCATCATTATCTTCTTTCAGGTTCTTCACCAGCATCTTCTGCAAAATATGTTTTTGTCATTTAATATTGGGTTGGCCAAAAAGTTCGTTTTGGATGTTACGGAAAAACCAGAACGAACTTTTTAGCCAACCCAGTATATTGTTTTGAACTTCATGCTTTTTTCTGATCTGTATAATCCTGAGATACTTTCTCATATGCGTCGCCTCCCACAATCGAGAAATATTCCATTCTAATGATGCTCCGAGGCATTGCATTTAGTTTTGCATGCCTGAGTACCCGAGAGACAAAGAAGAGCTAGAATGGGATTAGGAAATAAATGAATGTTTAAATGAGTAAAAGGATTGATTAATGAATGAAGATTGAGGGAAACAAAATTTCTCTCAACTTAAGCAAGTACTGAACAAGAGCATGAATGGTAGCTTCTACAATACTGGATAGATAAGCCTGAGGAAGAGACAGCATGAGTGTCATGCAGCACTAGTCATGTGCGGTAATTATATGAAATTTAGAAAATTCATGACCATAATGATCATTAAAAAACCTCAAATTGGGAGTATGTATTAGATGGATAGCAAAGCTTCTGAGTGATAGTGTCTTCATGAAAACTCAGCTGTGCTTAAAATAAACATTTCCCCATCTCCCTTAGGTTAGCCTAATGCCTTTCAATTTTCATCTGCGGAAAGTTCTTTCTAAAAATCTCCCTTAAATCTCATATGCTGCAGCCTAAACCAATTGGTCCTGCTGGAAACTGCTTTATCACCTCTGCACTTCTCATCCAGGACCCAGCATGGGCTGACTTATTTTCCCCTAGACATTAACCGTGGCAAACCCTGTACTGCTTTCCCTGTGAATGCTTGCCTTGGCTACACTTTGCGCAAAAATTACATTCCTTTTTTTTTTTGATGGTGCTAAAAATGTTTTCCCACTTCTGCCCACGTGATTGATGCTCATAATTAAGTGATTTATTTTGGGGTTTCCCAAGAAGGTGCCAGGTAAGTTTGGGAAATTGCTTATCCTGTGTGAGCCTGTTTTCTAACCTAGAAAAAAATAGGTCAATACCATCTTTGGGTATTTAGTACTAAATATTAGAGATGATATATGTAAAACACCTTGTATTGCAATGGGTCCATGTAAACACTCAATAGGGGTAGCTTTTGTTCTTATTATAAATTGTATTTTTTTGGTACATATCCCAACTTCTTCACTAGATTTATATTCTCCAGAGTGCTTAGCATGTAGCACATGCTCAGTTAGTGGGTTGTTGAATCAATAACGGAATAAACTAAGAAATAGTGCCAATTAATGTTAACTACAGAACATGCATCCACAGGGGCGCCCCTGTCTGGCAAAGTACAGGTCCACCCTGGCATGTTGGGCGAGGCTGGTGTTATCAGAACCACCCCATCCCAAATTCCATAAGGCCCGTTTTAGATACAGGTTGGTACTGAAGTCCTCTGAGGTTAGACTGTGTATAAGTGCTCCCTGGAAAATTCAGTCTGCTGTAAAACAGAGGGAAACTGCATTGCTCCCTGATTTTATCATGACTTTAAAATAGCAAAAGCAAACTTTCACGTATCAGAAAGGATGTATTATGCACCGTATACCAGCAAATTTATAGTAAGCAGGAAGCGAATTCCTAAAAAAAGAGCCAACTGCCAAGATACTGATGCATCTGAGTCTGTGCTCCCCAAATGTAAAGGATGGCAGCACTGTCGTAATGAGAGCAGCTACCACTAGTGTGTGTGTGTGTGTGTGTGCGTGTGTGATTCCTCGTGGTCACAACAGCCCGTAGGAGCTGGATCTGATTTTCCCATTTCACTGGAGGGGAACCGGAGCTCGGTGGACCAGCTCCCTCAGGGTTGTGGGCGGGGCGCCGTCCTGCCTGGTCGGCCCCTGACAGCATCTGCCTCGTTCCCGGCAGCACAGAGATTGGGGGCCTCTGGGGACAGGAACGTGGGCACAGAAATCTACCGGAGACAACTGATCACCTGTGGCAGGGGCCAGAGCCTCTGCCCTGAGCCTGCTGTCAGCCTCCTAACACATCCTGGAGTCAGGATTCAGCCTTGACTGTGGTCTCTCCTCTTTCACCCACAACTGGCCCTTCACGTTCAAACACAAAACTTCCTAGCTGGTTTCAGGAGGATGAAGCAGTCATCCAGATACACTATTTCTGGATACATGAATGATAAGAAGTAAAAGCATGATATTCTCTGATACTGGTAAAGATGTTTAGTTACCCCATAGTATTTTGTGATACAGGTAGTCAAATTAGAGCTTGAATATTGGAGGATACAAACTGAATTAGGTGTTTACATGACATTTTCGTTGCTCCATTGGATGTACATCTTTAGGTTGTTCTTAGATTTTTAAGTTGTTTTTTTTTGGCCTCACGGCATGTGGGATCGTAGTTCCCCGACCGGGGATCGAACCCGAGCCCTCTACGTTGGAAGCACGGAGTCTTAACCACTGGACCACCAGGGAAGTCCCTTAGATATTTAAGTGTTTTAGATTGTGAAAACCGTATTGCTGATGACTGTACCTGTAATGTCTGCTGACTGGTGTCTATGGTCTGGCACCTGAGATCTTCACAAAGGGCAATATGAAAAGAAACTTAACCTGAGTGTGTTCAGTGAAAGGAGAATGTCTCTATTCAGCTTTTCAATATTGGATGTACGTCTGTTCCAATGACAGTACAGCCCTGATGTATCACCCTAAACTGATGCCTGTGCTCTCATTTTTATACAAACCAGTGCCTTTGGCTGCCCGTATTCGGACATGAACTTGAAAAAGGAGGCAACGCTTCACGATCGTCTGCGAGAACAAACACAGGCAAATGTGGACTCAGACTCCGCACATTCAAAATCGAAAAACCTCTGTAGTTTGAAGTTCAATGGAAAACATGAAAAGGGGAACAGCCAGTCCAGGTAAGGAACTTCTGAAAATGTGAACCAGAGAGTAAAGCGTGTAGAACAGAAAAGAACAAATTTGTTGGTGATAATAGTTTCTTGTGTTTCTTCAGAATCTTTCTTTATTCTGTATATTATTGTGTTCACTGGCTCATAGAATTCATCTAAGCCTTGACGTTTATTTTAAAAATATTTTTTCTTACTTCATCCTCAAAAATTTGAATTTACCTCTAAGTGTAGCTATTGTACGTAGGCAACAGAAAGCAAATCTCACGTGTAAATTCTGTAAGACTCCCTGTATCTCTGGAGTCATCTCACAGGTGGCATCTCTCTGGGCACGTGGCCCAGGGTTCGCATCCTCTTGGTCCCATCAGGATCCCCTCGCTCACCTGGTACTTGTCATCTTTAATCCAAAAGTCCCTCAGATACGATTTCCTTACTCTGAATAGTTCCTGTTTTGATTTATCGATGGCACATCATCCTTTTGTTCCTAAGTGTAAACTTATGACTTTAAGGATCAGTTCTCAATTTTTATTTACTTATAATCATTTTCTAAGAAGCTACAGATGCAACCTTATTTGCTCTTTTTTAACCTAAATGAGTAAATAAATAACATTTTAAGATAAAAGTTTCATCCTCCATGCTGGGAATTATAAACACAGGAGAATCTAACTACAAGTAAATAATTGGAGACCAGACAGAGATGGAGCCATGAAAGGCTCGGCAGAGGTGAGAAGTGGGTGTTTTTCAGGCCCCCGCTGCAGGCAGAAGGCACTGGCGTTCAAGGTTGAACTTTGGAGGAGCTGGTACGGGAGGGGCTGCTGGTTTTCCGGACCACCATCACCCACCCCCGGCCCCACGCCCAGCCCTCGCCCAGCCCTCGCCCAGCCCTGCCCTTCCCGTTCAGCACGTGGGAGAGGAAGGTGCGTGCCTCTCTGCGGGGGCAGACTTTCCAGGAACCCCTTTCTGCCCTTTCACCCTTCGGTCCCAGCGTGGATGCTCCTTTACTGCCAAGGTCTGTTCACTGGGAGAGTTTGGCTCCTAGGACACACTTTTCACGTGGAGTTTACATCCTGGACTGTGCATTTTGTTCTTCTTGTAGAGCATCTCAGAGACGTTGCATTTTCGTTAAGCAGCTGATTTTGAGCGTGGTCGCTGTGCACGGGGCCGCCCGTCACCCTCCGCCGCGCGCGCCCCATCCTCTTCCTCCGGGTACCGCGCAGCTCCCCTGCCGCATGTTACCCTGCGTTTTCTCCTTTGCTCTCCACCCACTCCTCTTGCTGGAACTGTACAGGGTCTAGTTTTTCTTTACTGCTTTTCACACCCACACCGTTTACAACTTCAAGTGGCTGAGAGCTCGAACAGCTTTTCCATTTCCTAGTTGAGGGAGTTTTTTCTTTTTTTCTTTTTAAACTGTTTTCCAGGGAACAGCGCTTGTTTATTCCAGAGACCAGTGCATCCATTTGCTGTTACTCTTTTTGTTCTGTTATCTTCCCCCCCCCAAATAAAAACTCAGCGTCTCTTGTAAACATTTTAGACATTCATGCTCAATGTCAAAAGTCAGAGAGAATAAACAGCTCTTTGAACTGCTTTAAAAAAACGATGACTCCGTCGTGTTCTCTTGGAGGTTAGCCCGGCCTTTCTCTTCAGCACAGGTGTATGGCTCGCCCGTCCCTAACTCGCCTTTCAGTACATTGTTGTGTTCTTTGCCGTTCTGAAGGGTTTTTGCACTGAAATGCATCCAATAAGCGTAATTACTACAGATAGAAAAAGCAGAGAATGTTAGTTAATAACCAAGCAAAAAAATTACACATGATCCTATCCTGTCAGATCCTGTTTCGTGAATGCACAGAGCTGTGTGAGCGGCTGCGCGGAGGAGGGGAAGTGTCACGGTGGTCCACGTCTCGAATTGTTAAGCCTTCTTTTTCTTTCACATCCCAAGACCAAAGCCATTCTTGCACTGCAATCCCCGTCCTCTTTTTTTTTTTTAAACCAGTCATCACAACAAAACGATGTTCGGGTAAGTGGTCTTGGCAGTAATGCTCACTTTGACCTGCTTCCATCCCCATGACCTCCTGTTCGTGGTCCAGAATTCCAGCTCAAGGAAAAAAAAGAGAACAAGGAAATCGACAAGGAAGAATATGTAGGCTAATGACGAGCAGCTAAAATTTATTTCAACTCTTTTCACAGTTTATTTGTGGCAATCTCCTGAGGCTGCCTCTCCTCTAACCCAAACCTTTGCTCTTAAAATCACAAGATACCATGTACAGGTGGAGGAGAATGTTGAAATCCCATCTCCCCTCTTCTACGTGCTGAGGAAGAACAATTTGTAGTTGGCACGTGTCCAAGGATAGACAAGGGGGTGAAATTAGTGAAAATCAGGGTTTTAATTTCCTCTGGCGTCCAGTGCATCCATGGTCACCGAGCCCTGGACAGGCCTGCTCTAACTTCTTATACAAGCAACGCTGTCACCTTAGCATCTCCAGACTTCTTGCAATTCCAGTGCAAAATATAAAGTTATCTCTTGACCTTTTTCCAAAATCAATTAGATGCTGCCCAAAGTTTAGGGTATTTTGTATTTTCCTTAACTGCATCCCAGTTTTGTGTTTAGTTTTAGAAAGTATATTTGTTCTCATGTTAATCTTTGGAGGGGGAGTTATTATTAGTAAATTTTAAGTCTCCATGATTTAGTAGTGGAAATAGTCTATTTATGTTCACATTTTCTTAGTAGAGGGTCAGGTTATGAATTTGAGTGGATTATATACTGCTAAATGTTTATAGGATTCATCTTCATAGTAGTATGATTGCATGTTAATATAATTTTAAAGAGATTCACAATAGGTCGCCATTACTGAAAAACTGTATGCTGTAAATATATTCCCTTTCTTGGTGCTAGTAGAGTGATTAGTATTATACTCATGGTGCATTAAACGGAGGCAAATGACCTTAACGCTTGAGCATCTTTCATCTGGGAACGTACTGTAGGGTGGATACCTTAATTTGTTTGACAGTTTATAGTTTTCAGATACATTACCTTTAAAAGCTCCCCATAATCTTGTGATTTAGGCAAAACAGACATTATTGTTGTTATATTGTATATGTTGTATATACATATATACAACTATATATATGTTGTATATATAGTATTGTCACTTATTGGTGAAGAAGTAGAGGTTCTTACTAGTAGCTAATCCAGGACATAGGTCTTCTGTTTAAATCCAGCATATTCTTAGTTCAGTAAACTGATAATAGTAACAAGAGATTTATCAACAATAATACTAATACTGATATCATACACTTATTAGCTTGTGCCGCAAAGCATTGTGCTGAACAATTCACATACATGGTCTTGTGAATTTTATTTCATCCTCACAACAACTCTGTGCGTGGAAAGTATTCTGACTCTGGTTTTATAACGTAGGCACCTGAAGGTTCAGAGAGGTTAGGCAAAGTGTGCAGGACCACACAGATAATTAGTAGAAAAGGTAGGGTCTGAGTCCAGAACTACCTGACCCTAAATCCTATACATGTTTTCAACGGCATCAGGCTGGCAAAAGAATGGCAGTTGGAGGCTCTGAAAATGCCTGGCTGGGTTTATATTTAGACTTTCTACTGCTTTTCAGTATTCTCAGGGTCATCTTGTGAGGCATTTATTTCTTATTTTGTGAAAACAGAACTACTGAAGGGGAAGAATCTCAACCATGTTTGCCCCAAACTGTTTATTCTTATGTATACTATATAATGCAAGACTTCCACCTGAACACGTTTCTTTGTAATAGGTACTAAAGGCTTCGATCTGCAACGAGAGAATAAAATTATACTCATTAAAACAGTTTCATCGTAAGAAAATTACTTGAAATGCAGCTGCCCCCCCCACCCCCTATATTATGTTAGCTGGCTTCCCGGGCCTGTGTAGGACATTTTTTCCAGGCCCCCTCCCCATCCACCTGGGTATTCTTTAATAACAACTTCTGCCTCTAATTTACACAGTCAGCAGGACCATTAGTTAAAAGAGCTGTCATATTCAATCATGGCTATTAAGAAAACCTAAGAAAATGCCTAATAAAGCTCACTTTGTTTTTCCTAATGCCTGCCATATTATAAATTTAACGTACTTCCCAAAGGCCTATATTGGCAATAAAAATGGCTGGGAAGAATTATGGTAATCACAGAGAATGGCAGGCAGTGGAGTAGCTCCTTAATGATCCTTGTAATAAACTGCTCTGCTATGAGCCAACTAGTTTGTTTTCACGACTCAGATTACCTTCTGTGAGGTCCGTTCTCAGAATTTAACCAGTATTAGCTGGTTGTTTTGTGTATGAACCTTCCAAGTCCTTAAAGAGGTTTCCTCGAGTCCATCAGCCTTTGCTCTTGATCCTTCCCACGTAAATTCTCTGCTTTCGGAGGCCAAGCCTCTCGGCTCCCACTCACGCCCTGTCACCATCCGCAATCGTGTTCTTCTTCCTGCGCGGGTGCCTTTGTTCCCATTCTTCCTGCCTCCTTTACTCCTGCTGCGTGTTCTCTTCTCCAAGGCTCATCTCTGTCTTGAAACTTTCCACAGCAGTTCAGCCCGTGTGAGCTTCTTTTTAAATTATTTGCTTTATTATTATTTTTTATTTTATTTTATTTATTTATTTATGGCTGTGTTGGGTCTTCGTTTCTGTGTGAGGGCTTTCTCTAGTTGTGGCAAGCGGGGGCCACTCTTCATCGCGGTGCGCGGGCCTCTCACTGTCGCGGCCTCTCTTGTTGCGGAGCACAAGCTCCAGATGCGCAGGCTCAGTAGTTGTGGCTCACGGGCCTAGTTGCTCCGTGGCATGTGGAATCTTCCCAGACCAGGGCTCGAACCCGTGTCCCCTGCATTGGCAGGCAGACTCTCAACCACTGCGTCACCAGGGAAGCTCCCCGTGTGAGCTTCTTGACCTTAGAGATGGTGTTTTACACATCTGCGTATTTTTCACGTCTAGTTCAATGCCTGACACTTAGCCGGTACTTGACAAAGCAAATAGATGTTGAGCACCCGCGCGGTGCCAGGACTCTGCTGGGCCCTGGGGTGTGGATCGGATGAGAGCGAGGCCCCTTCCTTGTGCTTTGGGTCTGCTCCACGCTTTGTGTCTCCTTGAGCCTTTTTGATACTTGTTTTGCACACGTGCCTTATTTTCTCAAAAAGATTGGAGGCTGCTAAGGCGTGAGAAGCAGTTTTTATTATGCTTGCATTTTTCCTTCACCACTGTTCGCATTATAGTTCTTAGTGAATCGTAGTTGACTGATTCAGGTACATACATTTGTTTTCCCATAACAGTCTCAATGTCTTTACCTGTAAAATGAATATAATATCCGAGGCTTAGGTTTTTGAACAGAGGTGTATAGATGCAGATAGATATAGATGTATGACTGGGCCTGGAACATAGAAGAAACTATTGAAATAATAATTCCATATCTTTCTTCCATTTTTATAAAACTTGTTGATCTTAAAGTCTTGCAGTTGGACTGGTTCTAGCTGTGTCTGTAGCACACATCTTTGCACCAAACATAGAAATTTAGCCCTTTGTCTATTTATTCGGAACTAAAGTAAACCCCTTAATCAAGTGAGCAGTGATCAAAACACCGAGACACCCAGGGTCCTCGGGGTCTGTGGAGGACCGTGGTTGGACAGAAAGCCCCCGGCCGTCCGGACAGCCCCCTCCCACTCCATACTTCCCGCTGGACTCTGAGGGACCTCCAGCCAAGTGTGTGACGATCCTGGAGCTTTACAGTGGGAAAGGACTCGGAAGGTGATCTCGTCCAACTTCTACAACAGAGAAATAAGGATGTTAAAGTCAAGAGTTTAGTCCCTTATTGACACTGTCACTAGTGGCAGCCCCGAGCCCTCTGACCCTGGGTCACTGCTCTGCTCACCATCCCATCCCTCCTCCTCCCCCAGAGCAAGGTCGGAACAGAGCTGGTTTATGGCGTTATAAATACCCGAACGGCACGTACCTCCCTGAATTCAGGATCCTGACCATAGCCGGATCATTTATTCATCATTTATCCATTGAACAAACCCTTAGAAAGGCACTGTTCCAAACTCCAGTGATACAGCAGTTAAGAAAACAGACTAAAATCCTTGTTCTTATTAAGCTTTCACTTAGTGGTAAGACAACCCACGCTGGTAAGTGGCGGGATGAGGATCCGAGCTCAGGCAGGACGGCTCATCCCCGCAGCCCAGGCACTGAGCTCGTTCACTGCCGGCACTGACGTTTCTTCATCCAGCGGGTACGTGCAGAGCGTCTGCTGTGGCCCGGGGGTGCCTTAGGGGCCAGAGATCAGGAGGGGAACGACGACTCCCATCCCCGCGGGGAGCGTATTTTCAGGGAGAGGAGACGGAGGAGGGAAAATAAAGGTAAACCAAATGGAAGAGAGACTCACAGATGGTGGTAACTGACAAGGGGTGAAAGGGGACCTTGGTCTCAACAGTTACCCACCTTAAGTTCCTGGAGACCATAGGCAGATCCAGACCATTAAGACAAGTTAAAGGGTTCTGTGGACTGTTTTGCAAATTGAAACCGAAACCGGCCTGTCAAGATCAGCTCAGGGGTGTAGACGGAAGCTCTGATACGATGAAAGGGCCTGGCCTCCTGGATTCCACTTGCCTCTGTGCCTCTGGTACCTTCATTGTAGTCTTGTGTTTCTAAACAAATTTATAGTCTTGCTAAAATGCGATAAAATAACCAATGTATGCCTTAAAAACATCTTTAAAAATATCCTTCTATGCTGATTTTCATGAGGCATTTTATGATTTATTGTGGATCTCTGGATTTCTGGAATCCTGCCTTGGCTCGGGCCCTTAGTAATTAAATGTTGAGAACAGTGTGTGCTGAAGTGTCCGTGGTTTCTTCCGTCAAGGAAATATTGGTGTTCCCAATCCCCAGAAAAACAAAACTTTGTTGCCTAAGCAACAGCGGGCATTTTTTCTCATCCACATACTTCATCTGGCTTTAAAATAATTATTTCCTATTTATTGTAAATAGTAAAGTTGTGATATTTAATGTCAGTTTTTTCTTATAACTAAAGCAATGCTTGTATATTATAGGAAAATTAGAAAATATAGATTAGTAAGAAAAAATAAAAGTTAAAAACATTATTAATACTCAGGTGTTTTCCTATCAAACAGCATAACTCGTAGGCTTATAAAAATATGATAAAATTCCCACTGCAGTAATTCAGGTAATATAGAAGTTTTTAAGAATAATAATTTCTCACTCTCCACTCCTTAGCTCTAATGCTGCATCCCGAAGTTACTTGTGTGAATAGGTTTTCATGATCTTTTCTACGCTTTTTCTGTTTACGTATACATACAGATATGCAGATACACATTCACTCTTTTTTTTTAACATCTTTATTGGAGTATAATTGCTCTACAATGTTGTGTTAGTTTCTGCTGTATAACAAAGTGAATAAGCTATATGCGTACGTATATCCCCATATCCCCTCCCTCTTGTGTCTCCCTCCCACCCTCCCTATCCCACCCCTCTAGGTGGTCACAAAGCACCGAGCTGATCTCCCTGTGCTATGCAGCTGCTTCCCACTAGCTATCTATTTTACATTTGGTAGTGTATATATGTCCATGCCACTCTCTCACTTCGTCCCAGCTTACCCTTCCCCCTCCCCGTGTCCCCAAGTCCATTCTCTACATCTGCGTCTTTATTCCTGTCCTGACCCTAGGTTCTTCAGAACCATTTGTTTTTTAGATTCCATATATGTGTGTTAGCATACGGTATTTGTTTTTCTCTGTCTGACTTACTTCACTCCGTATGACAGATTCTAGGTCCATCCACCTCACTACAAATAACTCAATTTCATTTCTTTTTACGGCTGTCACTCTTTTTTTTTAATTACATTCATTTTTTTGTTAATGTTTCTTTGAAGGTTAGCTTGTATCACTCTGGACAGCTTATAATATAACCATGTTGAACACGGAGGAAGGATGCTGTGTTCCTGAAAGTTTAACACAGGAGCAAACCTTTAAAGCACCCAGACATTCAACGCTGAGGCTTTAATAACGTACACACATATTTTATCCCAAGTTTATAACGGAGTTCTGAACAAGGCACCTGTAGATAAATCAGCATTTATGACCAGAAGAAAAATACTCTGGTCTTGGACTTTTATTTTTATATGGAAAAGTTATAAAGACCTAAGCAACTAAGTCTACCCACAAAGAAAAAACAAATTTGCCTTCTTCCTTATGGAAAACCATGTGAAAACATTAATTGTTGGCTCAAAGAAAGTCTGACAATAAAAGATATTAGCTTAAGAATATGTCTTATTTATTTGACAACCTGTCATGAATAATTTGCCATATCAACACAAGTGGATTCAATGCACTATTTTTAATAACTATCATATTCCGTAGTGTGGACGAACTTATTCAACTCATTCCCCTATTGACAGGTATTTAGTTTGTTTCCAGTATTTTTCCTCTTATAAATAATGCTGCAGTAAACATTTTCACATGTATGCATATCGTTTATTGATGCTTTATAATGCAGTATTTTTTTAAGTTTAATTACCTTTTATTGACAAACTAAACATATGGTACGAATTCTTCTTTCTGTTGGTGGAGTCTTGCAGGTCCTCGATCCATTTGCTTTACTGTAAATAAGTTCACATTTACCCACGTCCTTACACACAAGAGCACATAGGTGTGGATGCACGTAGGAAGTGTGTGTGGTACTCGTAACCTGCCCGCAGCCTGCACCCCAGCTCGTCACCCTCCAGCCCCACCACTGATTCTTCTCACTCCCACCCTCCACGTGTCTGTGCCTTTGCAGGGTCCCTCTCTGCACTTCGCTCAGTAAAACTTGCTTCAAGGCCTGGTTCAAGCTCATGTCCTCCTGAAGGTGTTCTCTAACCTCTCGGACCTTTAAAGCAAAAAACCCCCTCTTACTTTGTGACTCCATCGTGGTTTCTTCATCTCCTCCTTGCGGCCCTTCTCTCAGTCTGCTCTGTGTGAAGGTAGGCGGTGGACACACCTGTATCCTCAGATAGCTTATGTCTCTTGGTGACAGACACCAGCTCGGCCGAATGTGACACCTGCAGGTAGGAAAAGCTCAAAGAAATGTTGGCTGGACTTGGACAGTTTGTCTAAAAATAAAAAGCAGTCGGAGCCCAATATTTGCTTTCCAAGTCCCATTATAAGTTATACCTAAATACAATTGTTAGGGCAATTTTGGGAAAAAATAGCCATGTGAAACAATCACAGATTGTGTGTATATATTTGGCCTCAGGGACCTTTTCCTTATAGAACAGGAGTCAGCAAACCTTTTCTATAAAGGGCCAGATAGTGAGTATTTTAGGCTCTGCCGGCTGTAAGATCTCTGCTACAGTTGTTCAGCTTGACCGTTGTAGCATGAAAGCAGCCATACACAGTAAGTAAACCAATGAGCATAGCTGTGTTCTAATAAAACTTCATTTATGAAAACAGGCTACGGCAGGATTTGCCTCGTGGACTGTAGTTTTCCAACTCATGTTCTAGAAGGTGTTTATTTACATGTAGACTAACCTGAGTTAAATTCAAATTCTTGCTCTTCTACTTGCTGTGTGACTTTGGGCAAGCTACTTAACCTCTCTGTCTTTTTCAACACACACATATATTACCTCCTTCGTGTTAGGCATCTGGTTCAGGCCTAGCATTTATTGAGCACAAAGCAGTAGCCACTGATTTGCCTCATTAAAAGCAGTGGAAGCATAGAAGAAGGGTCAGCTAACATGCAGCTCCTTTTTTCAAGGAAGTAGCAAAATCCTAAGGAAAAGACAAGTCATTTGGAAAAACAACAGATAGTAAAGACCAACGGATGGTAAAGATAGTAAAAACAACGGGATGGCAGGGGCATGTCTCTCCAACACAAGCACTGATGGTCACGTGCACTCCTCTAAAACGAATCACAGACAGACAGACAGGTAGCTTGACACTTGCTGCAGCAACAGTGATTCTATTAACAAAAGGTTTTGAAGGTTGTTTAGCTATTATGACTACATAGAAGGTGGAGGCTGGGCTTTAAGAAGAATTGGTGAAATGGTCAGAGCTGAGATTTTAGTGGTATTACCTTTTCAGCTAAAATACAAAGAAATATTAATCTTCAGCACATGACTGGCCTGATCACCTCCAGACATTTCTGACCATGTGCAGTAGACTCTCCCAAGGCCAGTGCTGCAGTGGCTTCTTTCACTGCCGTCAAGATAAAGCCCAAGTGCTTGAGAGCAGCGTGCCAGGCTTCCCCAGCTCCGCTCTAGCCAATTCCTTTAGCCCCACCTCTGGTCCTTCCTTTCCTTGCACAGTGCAGATGCTTCAGCCCCATCAGTTGACTGGCTTATTCGTGTCCCCAAATGCTCTCCCTTCCGTTTTGCTCATGCTTGGTCTGTGCCGCTCCTGCTTTCCTCCCACCCTCATTCCCTAGACCTTCGTGGCCCCATCGGTCACCCATGTCCCCATCCTTTCAGGACAGACCCGGCTGCATCCCCAGCCTCCTCCCGACCAACCTGCACAGAGCCGCACCCTCCCTCCAGCCCCCGGGAACACTACTGTCCTTCCCGTTCTCTCCCCTACCTGTGTCAACATCTCCAGCTCCAGGCCATCTGCAGACACTCAGGAAACCCTCCGTTCCTGCAAGATGATGCGTAGGATAGAAGGAAGCCTGGATTTGGAGTCTGTTGAGTTTGCACTCTGGCTCCACCACTGACTCACTGTGCCCCCAAGATGGGCAAGTGGTTTAATATTTCTGAGCCTCAGTTTCTTGATTCCTAGCCTCTTGCACCTACCTTACAGAGTTTTTGTGAGAATGAAATGAGGTTAAATGAAATGAAGAACCTGGGAGTCCTTAGCAGGCACCTGCCTCACTCAGGAGATGTAACTGAATCTGAACAGTTTACAGCAGGGGTCCCCCAACCCCCGGGCCAAGGACCAGTAGCCATCCGAGGCCTGTTAGGAACCAGGCCGCACGGCAGGAGGTGAGCAGCAGGTGAGCCGGCGAAGCTTCATTTGCTGCTGCCCATCACTCCCTGTCACTCACATTACTGCCTGAACCATCCCCAGCCCCGCCTCCTTCTCCACCCCCGACCCCCGCCGCGGTCCTTGGAAAAATTGTCTTCCATGAAACTGGTCCCTGGTGCCAAAAAGGTTGGGGACCGCTGGTTTACAGCGTTTGACTTGGTGTATCTCCCTGGTGATGTAATAATTTTGAAAGCAAGAACTATTCCTAAATATATCTGTGATTGATTGCAGCACCTTGCATTTTGTTTAAAAAGCCACTCAGTAAATTTATTTGATTTATTTTTAAATTGCTTTATAAAATCCTCGTCAAAGTTATGTAAGGCATACTGGCTTTTTTTTTTTTTTTTAATTTTCTAAGATAGAACTGCCATCTTCATCAGCATGTATTTGCAGAGGGATGCTTTCAGATGGTTTGAAAATCAACTCAAGTTTCATACAATTTGTAAAGTTTTGGGGGAAATACCTAACTATTTGCCAAAAAGATGTAAGCAGAGCTGAAATTGTTCTTTTCTTTTCCATCTTATCCTTTGTAAAATGACTTTACTGTGCACATGTGCCTCTGACATCCCGTGTTGACCAGCTCTCTCCCCCAGAGGCTTGCTGCTTAGGGCTAAGCCCTCTTTCCACCATTAATGTTCTTTCCTACAAGAATGTAGATAAATCTTGATGAGATATATAAATAATTTTATAGTATATATTATATATATAATGAAATTAAACATATGGAATTAATAAAAATATTCCATATATTTTTATGCATGACCATGATGCATAAGAGTTTGTAGACTATGTTATAACATATTGTTTCACTGATTGTTCCAAACAAACCCTGTAAGGCAAGTACCATCTTGGTTTTGCAGGTTGGGAAGCTGAGGCTTCTAGAATTTAATTGCTCACGCTGGGCCTCAAACCCAGGGCACAAGGGCCTAAGACACAGACCCAGGTTTTGTGTGGACTGGTCTCTGCTTGCACCACAGGAGATTAACTACCTGAGGCTGGTGTGCGCCACAATGGCTGTGTAGGACCTTCTTTTAAGGTCCAAAGGTGGGATTTCAACAGAAATTCTTTCTCAGTTAATTGCTTTTTTGATTAAAAAACTCTTCATGGTTAAAAAGTATCTGATGAATAGAATGTGTTTTTATCATGACATCCACGTTTTTGGAACATACAGATAAAATTGCCTCCAATTATGTACCAGTCACTTAGGTTTCTATGTAAGATTTTAGTAACTGAATCAGTTTCCTCATCTAAAACAAAAACTGAAACAGTACTGGCATGCCTACCGTAACAGCTTGTCAGTGAAGATAAAATGAGAGAGCAGTTCTCCGAGTGCAATCAGAAAATATATTTGCCAAGCAAGGTATTATCATTTTCATTAAAATCTTAAATACTGCAGATAAATTAATGAGCCATCTCAAGTTCTGTCTACCTAAAATTAATTACTAGGTAATTAGCAACACCAGAAAAGTTTCATTTTAGAAACTTCTGTATTCATTACAAACTATGAGCCTCAAGTTTTAATGAAGTTCCGTGATGAAAGAGTTACAGAATTAGTCCTTACTGTATTCTGGAGAATTTTAAAAGTTAATTAATTCTCTGACATTCAACATTGTAACTAAATTACTTTGTACAGTTGTTTGAGCACAATGTCTATAATCTTCTGATTAAAATAAGCACAGAAATCATCAGTAGCAATTATTATTTACCACCTACCACACCATCACCTACCATCCCTAATAGCGCCTCCTCAGAATCTGAAGAGGTTATTCTCCAGAGAGTTTTAGAAACTTTTTGCTATAATAGAACGGGGGGTTGGGAGCTTTCAAGTTTCAGGTTTCAAACTTACAGTTTCTGAACAAAAGTGTATTTTTAAATCTTAAATTGAAGAAAAATTCTAACAAGGCTCTGTACAGCAAAAATACCTGCTAATTCACTATTGTTTGCCCTGTGATTTCTATTTAAATTTGTGCTGCTGTCATGATTTATCCCTACCTCACAGGATAATGAATCTAGGTTTTATTTCTGTTCTTTGCCCAGACTTGTACAGCAGGCAAAGTGTTTGAAAATCAAAGGAAAAGAAGATATTGACTTGGATATTCTCTTCAGAGGTAAAAACAAAAACACTAGCAAAAACGCAGACTCTGCTTTTTGTTGGGAAGAATGTCTTGTTTGTGTGTTTGGTTGGTGTTATCATTCCAGGAAGGAATGGGGGAAAGAACCTGCCAGGGGCCCAGACACTTGTGCTCTCCTCTCATCCCAACCCTGCTTCACTGCTCTGACCTTCATTTCCTCATTTTGAAAGTGAAAGACTCTATAATCTGCTCTGTGGTCCTCACTGATGACAAGACAAATCTAAACCTGTAGAAATAGCACGTCTCAGTGGTGGAATGTCTCTCTGCCATCTGCACAGGGCGTAGAGGGAAACCAGAAGTGTCTCCTTGCGTTCTTATAAGTTGGGGGACTGCAGAATGTACTTCGTCAGCAAGACAGGCGAGAAGGTTATAGCAAACTTTAAGTGTTAAAAGCTAAGGGATTATTAGAGTATAGGGGAAAGAATTGCATGTTTTCACTTAATTATGTTTCTTTGCAATTAAGGCTCCATATACACAGAATGTCATGTATAATTTTGAGGTTATACTGTAGCAAGCTAAGGGATAAATTTCCTCTTGGGTGTTAATTTGGTGCAATAATTTTTCTTTGGTCAGATTAAAATGTTGGTAAGTTGTATTTTTATGTCTTCAGCAATGTAGCTCTACATGTTTGTATCTTCCAGAGCATGGTAGGAGATCTGTTTATCTTCTAGAGGAAAAGAAAATTAGTGAGTTTTCTCCTGATTTGGCTAAAAGTTCAAGTTAGTACAGTTTGGTTGCATTGCACTTCACCTCCAATACAATTACCCGTTCGACTTTTCTTAAGAGAAAAAGAGTGTGCTTTGCAGTCATTGAACAAAAGGGCTGTGACTTCTTTTTTGTTTAATTGAAGTATAGTTGCTGTACAATATTATATAAGTTACCAGGGTAGAATATAGTGATTCACAATTTTTAAAGGTTACACTCCATTTATAGTTATTATAAAATATTGACTATATTTCCCATGTTGTACAATATATACTTGTAGCTTATTTTATATCTAATAGTTTGTACCTCTTACTCTGCCTGCCTATATTGCCCCTCCCCCCACTGGTAACCACTAGCTTGTTCTCTGTATCTGTGAGTCTGCTTCTGTTTTGTTATATTCACTAGTTTGTTGTATTTTTTAGATTCCACATATAAGTGATATCATACGACATTTGTCTTTCTCTGTCTGACTTATTTCACTTAGCATAATGCCTTCCAAGTTCATCCATGTTGCTGCAAATGGCAAAACTGTGTTCTTTTTTTATGGCTGAGTAGTATTCCATTGTGTATATACACCACATCTTCTTTATTTGTTGATGGTCACTTAGGTTGCTTCCGTATCTTGGCTATTGTAAATAATGCTGCTGTGAACATTGGGGTGCATGTATCTTTTTGAATTAGTGTTTTTATTTTTTTCTAATATATACTGAGGTGTGGAATTACTGGGTCATATGGTAGTTCTATTTTTAGTTTTTTGAGAACCCTCTATACTGTTTTCCACAGTGGCTGCACCAATTTACATTCCCACCACCAGTGTAGGAGGGTCCAAAAGGGCTGTGGATTCTGTGGGCTGATCTCAGGCAGGGCCAAGCTCCTCTCGTAACTGGAAGAACACTTGATTTTATCTCATCCACAAAGCGGGGAGGAATCTTTTCCTCAGAAAAGGGAGGGAAGTTAAGTTACTCTGTTTGGATTGTGCATCTATATGTGTCTCCCTAGCCAGAAGAATTTCTACGTAATAAACTAGATAGGAACATCTCTTTAAATAAAATGAAATATATAACTGATATTTTGGAAGCTGCTCTATACAAATGTTCTAATCCATTTTACCAGCCTTCATTCTGTAAACAACATGTTTGGAACTGCATGAAGAGCCCTAAAAAAGCGTCAGTGTCTCAATTCATATTTTGACACTTTTGAAAGTATCTCCACAGAGTAATTATGTGTACGTTCCTGTTAAAACAAATACACAATCAGTTTAGTAGTTCACATAGTAAAATACTAATGAGAGTCATCCTTATAAATATAGAAAATATCCCTAGCAAAATGCAACTGCATAATGTGAAAGATGAAATCCATCTTGTTTGCACCTGTGCTTTTCTGTGTAGTTTATAAAACGTTCATAACCACATGTGTTTATTTATTAGTGCATTTACCATGCTTCTTAATTTAAACATTTGATTTCCTCCCAGAGAAGGTCTGTGTTCACAGACCCGGGACATTAATGACAAGGAGCCCCCGCCTGGTGCAGAGCGCGTGCTGCCAGGGCCACTGTGCTTCTTGTTGAGAAGATGCCTTCAGGGGTCCATCCGAGCAGGATTTATTTAGCACCTGCTCTCTGTCTAGCCTTTTGTCACCCAAAGTGGTTCTTCCTCATATTGATCTAACCCTTGTTATTATAATTAAGCTCATTTTCTCTGGTTCTAACCTGGATGCGACAAAATAATGAGAATAAATATGTTGCTACCGTGACACTAAGTGATTATTTAATATTTCCCTGTTATTTTCTGTAAGCCTATAAATCTGAGTATAATTTCTAAATCCTTACCTTTGTTTTTTGTTTCTTCGGTCTGGCCATAGATTTGAATAAACACATTCTTTAATTCATTAGGAATTTTTTTCCTTTTTTTTTTTTTTTAAGGAAAATGAGTTAAAATCTGTTCCTCATTTCTCCCGTGAGGGAAAATAGTATACCTTTGAGTTTTAGAGATTGTCTGCACATGTGTACACGAGCACATGTAGCTTCTCCTCTTCATATCTTTGGCATGTTTTCAATATTTACTCGGAAACATCTTCATTTTCTAAATCATTTTATTCACAGTTGATATGCTTGGCAGATATAATGGAAAGTATTTTAAAGGCCATCATTATTTTCCAGCATACTTCTTAGAGATTCAACATTTTTCCTTTTCCAAAGAATTAGATCAGATGATAGAAACATTTAGTTTATAATGATGTAAATTGGTTGAGGAAAGCATGATTGTCTTGAAGGATGTTTGGTAATAAAATTAACAGAAGTAAGTAGGAGTCTGTCTTAACTCATCTGAAGGTTTGCAGGGAAGCTTATTGGGTGTTACACCTGAGACGTGGCAGGTGGTAATTAGCCTTTGTGCCCTTTGCTAAGTAAATAAGGCATGAGCACAGAGCGACTCCAAACATGTCCCTTCTCTGGAATGGAATTGGCTTCTGCGCAGTGGCCTGTCTGGTTTTCCCCTCTGCTCTGGACTGTTCCGCTAAGAACTGCATTAAATCTGCTCCTTTGAAAACAAGTTTGAGTGAGGCTATGAAAGCGCGTTTCCTTGAGTCCAGGAGACCTGCTCACCCACGCGATCTGCCCCCCTGCCCCTCAGAGACCCCTGGAACAGAGCACCCGCCCGAACCTCACTACTGGACCACAGGCAGATGTCCTGCAGGGCCACCACGCTGTCCCACCCTAGGGGCAGCTTTGGTCTTGTGGAGTGTTCAGCTGGGAAGCTGGGGGGGGGGTCTTACTATTGATTATTTTTGGCCCCAAATGTGTAACGAATGTTCACTTTTTTAAAAACCCCAAAATTTCACAAAGCAAAAAATATGAGATAAACATTGTTAATAAATCCTTCATAGATGTATTTTGGATGTAACAATTCACCTTGTTGTTTTCTTTACCAGTATAGAATCATAGTGTATTTGGTGATCTTTATTTACACTTGCTGATGCATCATGACTATCTTCCTAAGTCAGTGCATGTACATCTGCTAGGTTCTTTTTTTTTTTTCCTAAGTAAAAATTGTACCCACGTCCACAAGAGATCACATCCACTTAATCTTGGGTCAAGAAAAGAAGCTGATGGAAGCTCACCTTATTCCATGCAGTTACCACCTCCTGCCATGGTCACGCTTCTGATTTCTGTCGCTATCGTTACTTTTTCCTGATTTTGAACGTTTTATAAATGTAATCACACAGTATGTGCTCTTTCATGTCTGACTTTTGCTAGCATGATGTTTGTAAGATCCATCCAAATCATGGTTTGTGTATACTTATTACTGCATGTTGTTCAATTTTATGGTGATAACCACAATTTATTTATTTTAGTGCTGGTTGTTTTCAATTTTTCTCTCTTACCAATGGTACTACTAGGAACATTCTTGTATGTGATTTGGTGGATATGTGTATGCATTTCTGTAGGGCACATACCTAATAATGGACCTCCTGGGTAACTGGGTTTGTATAAGTTCACCTTCAGGAGCTGGTGTCAAATATTTTTACAAATCGGTTGTCCCAGTACGTTCCTTGCAGCACAGTGTGGAAATTGCAGGTACTCTCCATCCCTGCCGGCAGTTAGTTTTTGTCAGTCACTTTAATTTTAGCCATTCTTTTAGGTCTACGGTATTATCTAATTATGCTTCTAATTTCGCATTTCCCTGAAGCCTAATGAACTTGAACACATTTTCATGTTTGTTGGCTATTTGAACATTCTCTTTTGTGAAATACATCTTTTAGGTTGTATTGTTCTTATTGAAATGCAGTAGTTCTTTGTATTTGTACATGAGTCCGTTGTTGGATAGATGTGTTGCAGATTTCTTCTCCAGCCTGTGATCTGCCTTTCACTCTCAGTGGTGCCTTGTGAGGAATAGAAATTCCACATTTCAGTACCGTCCATCAGTCCTTTCTATTGTGGTTAGCACTTCAGTGTCCTGTTTAAAACATTTGCCTGTTGCATGGTCATTACTGTGTTGTGTTATTCTTTGTTCTAGAATCTTTGTTTTTCTTTCACGTTTATATCTACAGTGCCCCTGGACATTATTTTTTATACCTGATAAAGCATAGGCATCAAGATTTACTTTTTATGTGAATATTCAGTTGACCCAGCATCATTTATTTTTTTAAAAACCCTTCCCTTCCCCTACTGTTCATCATAAATCAAGTGACCGACACTGTCCTGTGCTTCAGTGTATCTCTTGTAAGTGGCATGTGATATTTACTTTGACATTCAGTCTGATGATAGTAGTCTTTTTATTAGAGTATTTAATACATTTGTAATGTTACTGCTGTTAAGTTGGGTTTATAGCTATCATTTTAATGACTGTTTTTTATTTTTCTCAACAGTTTTGTGTTCTTGCTTTTTTATATTTTATATATTTTTTTGCTTTTTTTATATTTTATATTTAATTTTTATACAGTAAGTCCCCTACGTACAAACAAGTTCCGTTCTGAGAGCACATTCATAAGTCCGATTTGTTCGTAAGCCCAACAAAGTTAGCCTAGGTGCCCAACTAACACAATCAGTTATATAATAGTACTATACTGTAGTACGTTTATAATACTTTTCACACAAACAATACATAAAAAAACAAATATAAAAAATAAAGAAAATGTTTTTAATATTACGGTATAATACCTTGAAAAGTACAGTAGTACAGTACAATAGCTGGCATACAGGGGCTGGCATCGAGTGAACAGGCAAGAAGAGTTACTGACTGGAGGAGGGAGAGGAGGTGGGAGATGGTAGAGCTGAAGTATCAGATCGTCGGCAATAGGAGACAGAGGGCAAGCTGCAATTTCACTCACACCTGATGTTGATGGCACAGGTTCTGGTTCCTTGCTGGATTCAATCTATCTACCCTCTTGAAAAAATGATACAGTGATGTCTGGGTAGTAGCTCTTTTTTTCTCATCATAGATGACACGGTAGCACTGGATTGCATTCTGAACGTCTGCTGCAACCTTCGTGTACCATTCTACATTCGGGTCTTGTACCTCAAAAACTAACAGTGCCTCCTCAAATAAAGAAAATCCCCTTGACGTTTCTTGCATCGTGAATCTCTTCAGTTCTTCAGTTACTTCTTCTTCCTGTTCATCCTTTCTCTGGGCCTCCGATTCCGTAAGCGCTTCGTGTTGCACGGCAAGGAGTTCAGTGAAGTTGTCCTCTTGTTGATCTCGCTCCAGCTTCTCACTGAGGGTCACTGAGTTCCTGAAGACCTCTTTGGACTCCTCATCCACCTTCTCAAATCCACGGAAATCGTGAACAAACTGCAGGCAGAGGTTCTTCCAAACCCCTTTCATGGTGACGGCCATAACCTCACGCCAAGCAAAGTCAATGTTTTTTTGGCCTTGTAGATGTTACAGTCCTTCCAAAATTGTTGCAAGGTTGTCCCTGATTCGTCACCGCCTTTACTGCCTGACAAAAAATATGATGTAAATAAAATTTCTTGAAAGTCTCTATAACTCCCTGGTCCATAGGTTGGATGAGCGACTTAGTATTCAGTGGCAGATGCACTACTTTGACGTTGGAATGAAAGTCGTCCATGAATGGGGGTGGTCCAGAGCATTGTCAAGCAGCAAAAGAATGTTGAATGGGACGTCCTTCTCCAAGCAGTATTTCTCTACCTTCGGGATAAAGTGGTGGAAAAACCAGTCCTGGAAAATGGCCTATGTAACCCAGGCTTTGGGGTTACTCTTCCACACAACGGGAAGAGAGCCCCTGGCTATGTTTTTAAGGGCTCTTGGGTTCTCTGAATGATAAATAAGAGAGAGTTCAGCTTCGTATCGCAGGAAGGATTGCTACCAAACAACAGAGTTAGCCTATCCTTTGCTGCTTTATAGCGTGGCATCAACTTTCCCTCCTTACTGATGTAACTTCCGTCTGGCATCCTCTTCCAAAACAGTCCTGTCTCATCCACGTTAAAAACCTGCTCAGGGGGCTTCCCTGGTGGCGCAGTGGTTGAGAATCTGCCTACCAATGCAGGGGACACGGGTTCGAGCCCTGGTCTGGGAGGATCCCACATGCCACGGAGCAACTAGGCCCATGAGCCGCAATTACTGAGCCTGCGCGTCTGGAGCCTGTGCTCCGCAACAAGAGAGGCCGCGATAGTGAGAGGCCCGCGCACCGCGATGAAGAGTGGCCCCCGCTTGCCGCAACTAGAGAAAGCCCTCGCACAGAAACAAAGACCCAACACAGCCAAAAATAAATGAATAAATAAATTAAAAAATTTAAAAAAAAAAACAAACAAAAAAAACCTGCTCAGATAAATATGCACCTTCTTCAGTAATTTCTTGAAGCGTTTCAGGAAGTTCCTGGGCAGCTACCATATCTGCACTCGCTGCCTCACCACTTACTTTTACATTGTGAAGGTTGGTTCTAGCCTTGGACTGATGAAACCAGCCATGGCTGGCATTAAAAGATGCACCCTCTGATTCTTCACCGTGTTTCTTCTTCAAGTCTTCATGAAGGCTTTTAGCTTTCTCTTGAATCAGCATTAAGCTGAGCAGGACTCAGCGCTGATGCTGATCCTGCATCCACACGCTGAGACGTTTCTCCATCTCCTCCATCACCTTTCCACACTTCTTCGATATTATCAGCACAGCAGAATTCACATGTTCCATGATCTTGTCCTTGTTCTTCAGAATCCTGCTGACGGTTGAATGTTATAAGAATGAACAACGTCCTCCATCTTTTCGCCTTGCTCCACTCTCTCAATTATTGTCACTTTTGTCTCCATTGTTCTCACTTGGAGCTTCTTAGCAGTACCAGCTACATCACCACTGCTTTTATGCTTGCTTCCAGACATCCTGGGCTTGAAAAAAAGATACTGTACTACTGTACTCTACAGTACTGTACAGTAAAGTACACAGAAGCACAACCACTTGTAGAGGATGCATGCACGTGACAATGTACGCCAGACACGTGAACTAACTTACGTGATTGGACGTGCGAACGCATGTTTGCATCTTTGAAAGTTCGCAACTGGAAGGCTCATATGTAGGGGACTTACTGTACTTCTTGCTTTATTTTTTATTAACCAAGAATTTATTTTATTATACCATTTTTCCTATATTAGCTTGTTGGTTATGCACTTTTAATATTTTTAGTAGATGGTCTAGCTAGTAAAATACACATCTTTGTGTAGGATCATTTTTCCTCTGTCTGAAAAACTCTCTTGCATTCCTTTTAGCGTGTCTTCTAGCTATGTTTTTTAAAAAGTAAGTTTTTCTTGTCCAGAGATGTTTTTGTTTTGCCTAAACTTTTGAATAATATTTTTGCTGGTTATGTAATTTTGCATTGATAGTTGATTTTTTTTCAGGCCTTATAGGTAACATACCATTGTTTCTGACCCCCATGGTTTCCCTCTAGAAGTCTGCTGTAGCTTCAGTGTGTCTCCTTTGAGGGAAGTGTGTCTTAGAGCATATCTTAGTTTGTCTGGCTGCTTGTAAGATTTTGCTGTTGTCTTTGATTTTCAGCAGTTTTATTATGAAGTGTACTTCTCTCTCTGTCTTTTGGGGATTCATAGTGCTTCTTAAGTCTGTGAGTATATGTCTTTCATTACTTTGAAAAATTTATTAACCATTATCTCTTCAAATGTTGCTTATGCTCCATTCTCTCCCTTCTCCTCCTTTGTGAGACTCTATTTACACATTTTAGACTTTTTCTTGTTCATATGGGTGCTATGCTATTTTCTGTATTTCCTTACTTTTTAAACTATGTGCTTCAGCTTGGAATTTTTTCTACTGACCTTTCTTCAAAATCACTAATGCTATCTTCAGCTGCCTCCGAACTGCTATTACACCCATCCAATGAAGTTTTAATTAACTCTTTATATATTTCAGTTCTGGAATTTCCATACACATTATTTTTAAAATAATTTTAGTTATTTAGTAAAATTCTCTATTTTGCCATCTAACTTCTTAAACACATCAGTTGCAGTTATTAATTCTGTGCCCTATAATATCAGTATCTGAATCACCTGTAGGCTTGCTTTCCTTGTCATTCTTTGGAGGAAAGTTGTTCTACTAAAGCTATTCCATCATAATTTGGAGTGGAATTCCTACCATATCTTTGCTTAATGGTCACAAAGAATTTCACTGGGTGATTCTACCATAATGTATTTAATCAAATGCTCATTCATGAACATTTTTATTATTTTCAGTCTTTACATTTAAAACAAAGACACGGTAAATTCTTGTACCATCATATGTGGGCATTTGTGGGAGTATTTGTATAGGATTAATATCTGAATGTGAAATTATTTGATCAAAAAGTACACACATTATAAATTATGAGTGTTATTTCAGCCTGGCTTTTAAGTGTCTGTAGCTATTTACACTCTTAATAATGTATGAGAGTAATTACTTCACTCTAACCTTGCAAACAATGACTATTTTACCTCTTTTACCTTACCAATTGATAGAAGAAAAATATCATACTTTTAAGCATTTTTCTTTAATAATGAAGTTTCTTATTTTTCCATGTCAGTCATGTTTTTTGTTAATTGCTTATCCTGTCCTTTGTCCATTTTTTTAATTGCTTATGTTATTACTATAGATTTGAAGTTGGCTTAATTTATTATGGATACCAATTCACTCTGTTACCTATCTTACCAGTAATTTTTGTACATGCTTCCACCTTGTATACTTTTTCTTTTCATTTCTTAACTAAAAATAAGTTTTCATGTCATCTAATTTATTGGGTTTTTCTTTCATGGTTTATAGCTTTTATTTCATTCTTACTCCAACATCAAAGTCATACAACTGTTTACTCACATATTATGTTAGGAAAGCTATGGCCTCTTATTTTTAACATTTAAATCTGTACTCTGTATTGAATTGGTTTTGATGAGGATTAAGGTAATATACCAGCTTATTGTTGTTTTTCTGAATTATTTCAATATCATTTAAAAAACAATCCATCTTTTTTCATACTCATTTGAATACAACCTTCATATAGGAAATTCTATTGTGTACTTGAAATTTAAAAGCTCTATCATCAGTGATATTACGTGTGTGTGTCCAAGACTGTCTTCATGCACAGAACTGTGGGTGCTGCCTTGTTCTAGAGGAATCCGAACCCAGTGGAAGAAAGTCAGTGCTGAGGTATCACCAGAAAGTCAGAGTCAAGAGGGACTGAGGAAAATAAGAGCAATCAGATAAATATCATCAAACTACTGGGAAGAAGAAAAACCACAACTGGGGAACCAAAGAATGAAGACAAGAAAGCCTTAAGCAGTATATCAGGAAGCCACAACTTGCGGGCCTCCTGCATAGGTTAAAAAGGCACAAATATTCTTGGACATCTTTTCATTTCACTTAGTACTCTACTCAGATTTACAAAACTCACTGGTTTTTTACACACACATTAAAAGCCTTCTGGGCAGCCTCTGTGCTTCTGTTTACCAGGAATTTTTAGTTAACAGGATTAGGCTGCAAGTCTGTGCAAAGGGCTGGAGTTAGTGCTACGAGTTTTGTGGTAATCACAGAAGTTGTTGTTTCTGTGCATGCTTTAAAGATCTTTAACCACCACTGAATGAATAAATTGTTGCTGCTCACTGTGGAGCATGCATGGGACTTGCCTGTGAGAGAAGGAGTTTATTGACAAGTTGGTCCCTGTATCTGCTCTGGGTTTTTGGTTTGGGGCTTTGTGGTTTGTTTGCTTGTTTTTCCTTGAGACTCATGTTTGAAATTAGTGTTTGTCTGTCCAAGGCATCTGTCTTACTCTGTGTGGTGTGACTCCTCAGACAGGCACTGACCCCAGTAGCAGTTCCACAGGTGATGATTGCCCAGCTCTTGGAAGTGCCCCATGATCCCCAACAATGAATCTCATGCTCACTACATGATTCCTTCAGTAGGTTAGAGTCTATCACTAATATCTCCTTGAAATTTGGTGAAAACATATTCTGCCATTTTCAGTTTATGTGGTAAAGGATAAATAGAAACATAGAAAATGATCAGTGATCACACTATGTATTATATTATTTAGTAAAATGACCTACTTATACTATGAGCTATATGCATACTGAATTTTAAGGGCCTTCTTGGGGTTCATGCCCTAAGGACTTGCTGTCACAGGGAACTGAAGACAGAAATGACTCTGTAAAGCCTCCTTACTGACATTGTCCATGGGAATGATCACAGTGAAAAAGCAGATTGTTGGCTTCAGCTCTGACATGTAAAGAGTTTGTAAGTTATCACTTCCAACTTCACAACAAGAAAAAAGCTGAACAAACTGAATATCAACTACTCTTCTTAGATCCATTAGAGAATTGAGGTCCTGCCCTCAAGGGAAACTACTTTACCAGTGGCTTACAGGTCCTTGAGGAAAGGCAATTAGACAACTCCAATCCCGTCTAGCCATATGTCTCACATCAGAGAAGGAAACAAAAGCCAAGAAACTCTTTTAAAAGCCACAGTCCAGGTACTCAAGCCCATTGAAAAAGTGGTTTTAATCATAAGACTCTAGAATACTTCCCCCCACATACCTTGACATTAATAGGGCTTCATTATAATAACTTTATATTACAACAGAGAACTGTAAGACAGACTCCGTTTAAGAAGGAGTTTCTATGGAAACCCAAAGACAACAGGGAAAGGAAAAAGGACACTAGAAGAAATTGAAGCCTCTGACACCTATAGGTAAATCAAACACAGCCTAATTCCCAGCTGTATTAACATAAAATCTCACACCAGAGATCTTTTACCTAAGTTCCTGTTATCTGATACATCATGCCTGGCTTTCAACCAAAAATTACAAAGCATGCTAAGAGGCAAAACAAAACAACACAAAACACACAGACTAAAGAGATAAAGCAAGCATCAGAACCAGTCTCAGATATGGCAGATATTTTGGAATAATCAGACTGGAATCTATGATGTAGTTATATAATTGCATAACTATGATATGTATGGTAAGAACTATGCAAGAATAGCTGGGTACTATAAGCAGAGAATGGGAACTCTAAAAAAGAATCAGCAGGAAATGCTAGAAATCAAAAATACTGTAGGAGAAATGAAGAATGGCTTTGATAGGCTCATCAGCAGATTTGATAAGACCAAAGAAAGGATCAGCAAGCTTGAAAACAGGTCAATAGAACTTCTCAAACTGAAAAGCAAAGAGAAAAGGAATTAAAAAGATGCTTCAGAATATCCAAGAACGGTGAGGCAATTGCAAAGGGTGTAGCATATATGTAATGGGAATACCAGAATAAAGATAAAAAGGAGCAGAAGAAATATTTGACATAATAATGGCTGAGAATTTTCCACAATTAGTGACAGACACCAAAGCACAGATCCAGGAAGCACAAAAAACACTAAGTAGGAAAAATACCCAAAATTCTACACCTAGTATATCATATTCAAACTATGAATAAAGTCAAAGACAGAAAAGATCTTGAAAGAAGACAAAGAAAAAAACACCCTACCTATAGAGGAGCAATGAGAAGAATTACATTGGACTTTCTTCAGAAACCATCCAAGCAAAAAGAGGGTGGAGTGAAACATTAAGTATTGAAAGAAAACACCGCAACCAACAATTCTGTTCACCATGAAATTATCCTTCAAAAGTGAGGGAGGAATGAAGACTTTCTCAGACAGACAAAAACTGAGGGAATTTGTCACCAGTAGACCTGCCTTGCAAGAAAAGTTAAAAGAAGTTCTTTGGAGAGAAAGTAAATTCTGTAGGTAGGAAACTCAGACCTATATAAAGAAAGAGCATTAGAGAAGGAACAAAGTGGAGGTAAGATAAAATCTCCTGTTTTTCATATTCTTAATTGCTCTAGTAGACGACAGTTTGTTCAAGTGCTTTTCAAAATAATAATAACAATGTATTGGATGATTACAGCTTACGCGTAGGTGAAACGGTTGACAGCAATATTATAGGGATGGGACGGAAGATTTGGGAATACTCTGTCACAAGGTGCTTGTTGCTGCTCATGAAGCATTATATGTGGTGTTATTGGAAAGAGGATTGAAGAAGTTGTAAATACATATGGCAAACTCCAGTGCAACCACCATAAAAATGTAAAAGGAAGTATAATTGATATGCTAAAGAGGAGAGAAAATCAAATCATAAAAAATGCTCAATTAAAATCAGAGAAAGGAGAAAAAGAGGGAGAAGACAAAAAAGAAAGAATAAATTTAACAAATTCAAAATGGAATAAACTCAAAATGGGTCAGAGACCTATACATAAAACACAGCACTATAAAGATTCCAGAAGACAACGTAGGAGAAAATCTAGATGACCTTGTGTTTTAAATGAATTTTTAAATACAACACCAAAAGCATGACCCATGAAAGAGAAACTTGATAAGTTGGACTGTATTAAAACTAAAATCAGGACTTCCCTCGTGGTGCAGTGGTTAAGAATACAATACGCCTGCCAACGCAGGGAACACGGGTTGGAGCCCTGGTCTGGGAAGATCCCACATGCCACGGAGCAACTAAGCCTGTGTGCCACAACTACTGAGCATGTGCTCTAGAGCCTGCGAGCCATGACTACTGAGCCCGTGAGCCACAACTACTGAGCCCATGTGCCACAACTACTGAAGCCCATGCGCCTAGAGCCCATGCTCCGCAACAAGAGAAGCCACCGCAATGAGACACCTGCACACCACAACGAAGAGTAGCCCCCGCTCACCGCAACTAGAGAAAGCCCACACGCAGCAATGAAGACCCAATGCAGCCAAAGATAAATAAATAAAATAATTAAATTTATTAAAAATAAAACTAAAATCTTTTCTGTGACAGATAACTGTTAGCAAATTAAAAGACAAGCCACAGACTGGGAGAAAACATTTGCAAAACACTTATCTGATATGAGACTTGTGTCCAAAATATACAAAGAACTGTTAAAATTCAACAATAAGAAAACAACCCAATTTTTAAAGAGCAAAGATCTGAACAGACACCTCAGAAGACACATGGCAAATAAACTTATGAAGAAAGTCTCAACATCATATTTATGAGAGAACTGCAAATTGAAACAACAGTGTGATACCACTACACACCTATTAGAATGGCTAAAATCCAAAAAACCTGGTGAGGATGTGGAGCAACAGGAACTCTTATTCATTGCTGGTGGGAATGCAAATGGTTTGGCCACTTTGGAAGAGTCTGGCCGTTTCTTACAAAGCTAACCACAGTCTGACCAAATGATCCAGCAATTCTGCTTCTAGGTATTTACCCAAATTAGTGTAAAACTTATGTCCACACAAATGTTTATAGAAGCTTTATTCATAATTGCTAAAAATTGGAAACAACCAAGACGTCTTTCAATAGATTACTGGATAAACAAACTCTAGTACATCCATACAATGGAATATTATTCAGCGATAAAAAGAAATGAGCTCCAAAAAGACATGGAGGAACCTTAATTGCATTTCACTCCTTGAAAGAAGCCAGTCTGAAAGGGCTACATACTGGATGATTCCAAGTATATGCTATTCTATAAAAGGCAGAACTATAGAAAAAGCAAAAAAGATCAGTGGTTGTTAGGAGTTTGGGGTTGGGGAAAGCAAGGAGGGGTGGCTAAATGGAGCATGGGAGTTTTAGGGAAGTAAAACTATTCTGTATGAAACTTATTCATCATAATGATATATTCACAGCATTATACAATAGTCACAACCCCTAAAACTCTGTTACACAAAGCTGAATTCTAATGTAAACTGTAGAGTCCAGTTTGTAATAATAATGAATCAATATTGGTATATCAACTGTAAGAAATGTACCCCACTAATGTAAGATATTAACAATAGGGGAAACTGTTGGGGAGATTAGGGGCTAGGGGGGTGTACGGGAACCCTCTGTACTATCTGCTCAATGTTTCTGTAAACCTAAAACTGCCCTAAAAAGAAAGCATTAATTTTTTTACAAAAAGCTGATTGTAAGTACTTATTATCTTTGTAACGACACTAATATTTGGTGCGGTAATGTGATCCATACGGTGGGAAGGGACAAACTGGAGTTCTTGGGAAGGAGGAGAGAATTATTTGCACTGGGTTAAAAGACGATTCTAAGGGCAGAAGTTCGGTACCCACAGTTAACTTGAGGAGGATATTCTGACAAGTGAAAGGAAGCTGGTGGCCTAGTAAGAGCACATAATGAATATTCTCAACTTTAGTCTAGAAAAATTTCAACAGCTATCATAGCATCTGTAGTGCTGTAAGACAACATAGCATCTGTAGTGCTGTAAGATAGCATAGCATCTGTAGTGCTGTAAGACAACATAGCATCGCATCTGTAGCGCTGTAAGACAGCATAGCATCTGTAGTGCTGTGAGACAGCATAGCATCTGTAGTGCTGTGAGACAGCATAGCATCTGTAGTGCTATAAGACAGCATAGCACCTGTAGTGCTGTGAGACAACATAAACGATGCCCTGGTTCTTATGGAGAGTAGGTACTGCACCTCCTCTTGATCAGACCCTCCTGCAGGCACTCTGCTGCTTTCTTCAGGTGTCAGTCAAAATATTAATTATAAGAGCTTCCAAGACAGAATGGTATGTAACAGGTTTCTCGTTAAAAAGGAGAGTTATCAGCTTTACATTGCTTAAAATGACAAATAACAGAGAACTGTATCCCGAGTTAGAGGCTAGCTGAGATTAGGAGTGTTGGGACAGAGATTTAGAGGTGCTGAGATTTGAGTAATTAGTTTTGTTTCCCTGCCAGATGCTCTGAAACACACTCGCAGGCCTGCCGGAAGCCGTCTTGGTACAGCCAGTAAGGCTCAGAGCAGGAGGAAAATTCTTGGAACTGAGCATGGGGTCTGGGCGCCTCTAGCCTCCTTTCAGGGATATCGTGAGCTTTTTTCTTTTCGTTTGATTTTTAATATATTCTATATTACCTTTCCTAAAATCCCCTTCATCCTTATTTTCAGAGCAAACTCTTTTGCTGTCACGTTCCAGAAAAACCTGAAAATGAGAAAGCCAGTTTTCTTGCTGGAATCAAGGCATAGTTTACAGTTTATGGATTTTGAAGAATTATAAGCATTATTGACAAAATATTTAGAAAATTCAAATGTGGAAAAAGTTACAGCGCAAGAGTCAAAATGTCTAGTGAAAATAAATCTGCTTTAATAAGTAGATACTTATTTTTAGTTTTGAGGCTTGAGGGGCTGACAACTCTGGAAACCAAATCCCACGGCACCGCTTCTGGTGCCGTGTGGGCAGCTACGCCGTAAGCTTCCTCAGAAGACTCCAGAAATAACCCTCCAGCACTGGAATCTGCCTCTGACACCTCCTCTGCTGGCTCTGCTTATATTAGAGTGCAGCTTCACCTGTCCAAGATGCCCGCCTGCAGGCACGGTGTCCTGGGACGGTGATCGGACACAAGTCACTAAGCTGAGGGCCCTCCGCTTCCTCACTGTCCAGAGCAGACACCCCAGAGACAAGCAGAGAAGCAGAGGTTTTTCCTGGACCAGAATTACAGCTTCGTGTTCCAGCCCTGCACGGCACTCCTTCTCCTGGGCCAGCACAGGAGCCCTAGATTCTTAGATTCTCCACCCATCCTCCCAGGCCGGATGATAGGGAATTCTAATGACATCATCTTCTTCCCAGTGTCAGATTTCAGGGGTGTGGATACCTCCCTTCTCAGAGTCTGTGAACATGTGAGAATTGTGTGGGTGTCTGTGGGGAGTGGACACCCCCAAAGCCAACCGTTTCTCTCCTTTATTCATCGCTCGGCCCAGGGTGTTGCCAGGCTGGTCTTCCTTGTCTGTAATTCCAGTGCTAAAGGGAAATATCCCCAGACTACAGCGAAGCACCTTTACCTCTCAAGTATTTCCAGGATCAAACAGAGAAAGCCTCCGTGTCTTTCCATTAGCTGGACAGTGTGACACACATTTTTGCCTTCATGAGAGGTCCAAAAACTTGAAAAAAAACTGCCCTAGAGCACAGTCTCCTTGGAGAGAATGTGTCTATTTTATGAGAAAACGTTTTGTAAACTAGGGATTTACATACACCCCATAAGGATAGTCAATGAAGAAGAGCTCAGGTCTTGTTCTAAAGGGTATGCAGAATGGTTAGACAGGAGAGAAGGTTCGAGATGCCGGAGCAGCTGAGGGAATGAGACAGTGGAGTTCCTTTTCTTAAAAGGCCTTTAGCCAAACATTGTCCTGGGTTTCTCTACCCAGACAGCACTGCTATTGTGACATTCCATTATTGCAGAGAGAGAGGACTTCAAATAGTAATGCCAAGCACCTTATGTCTAGATAGAGAGAGAATCAGAATTTGATGTCTTGAATATACGTAAATGATTCTAAGCTATATCATCAGACAGTCATCATGTTAGATTTCTGAACTGAAGTTCTTCAGACCTAAAAATCATCACTGCCAAGTAGAAGATGAGTGTTGTTGCTGACCACATTACCCTTGGGTTGTTTTTGTAAAAGTCATGCTGATGGTACAAGAAAACTTAATCTTTTTGTAAGTTAAAGGTGTGTGGCTATTAAAGTGAGTAATTTTGCATAAGTAAGGGTAAAAAATACTTCAGTACCATATGAAAATATACCTGAAATATGTTTAGTGTGTCAATTAGGTATTTGGTTGAGTCACTCTGAGTGCATTGCATCTCTTCTTGTTGCCATAGTTACTGTTGCCTTGTGAGGGTACGTCGCATATCACTTATGTCATAGACTTCATTAGCAAAGACAACAGTTTTTTCTGTTACTTACATGGTTCGCCCTCATTCAGTGTTTTCTTGCTTTTCTTCATTGATTCGTTTTCCTTTTTGAATTAATTTTAGATGCTGCCATTTTCCTTCGAATTTTGAGTGCCTTTAATGGTTTTGATGTGTAGAAAATCAGATTATAAAATAATCATAAAATAAATAATAAAATAACAAGTATTTAAGGAAACTAGAACCTAAACTAAAAAAAAAAAAAGATTCCTGAGTTATTCTAGATGTAATTACTCTGATGACCTTTTTTTTCTTTTATTTTGCCTTTAGAAAGATGAGGCTTTAAAAAAAATGCTTTTCCCCAGTGGTGGTGGATTTTTATTAACATACTTTGCCTAGTTTTTATTCTATAACTTTGGAAAGACACTCTTTTTTAAAACATTTCTTAGCAGTAGCATCAACATATTAAGCTGTCTCCTTAATATGCTGGCTATTATGGTAACGGCGATAATAACGTATTCATCCAGCACTTCCCAAGTTATAAAGCAGATTCGTGTTCGTTTTCCCTCTAAAAGACCCTCTAATAGGTCACCGTTTCCTGTTGAGGTGATGGAGAGCAGGCTGAGTAGCCTGTCCAGGGTCACACGCTGCTGAAGGACAGAGGCAGAGCGTAGATCTTCCTGGAAGTTCCAAAGCTCTTGCCCTGCAGCAGGCTGTCCTCATGACTGTGGCTTAGCGGAGGGTCCTGGCAGGAGGGTGGGGGGACCTGACTTTGAGCCCAGCCACCAACTTGCTGCCCAATGAGCTAATAAGCCTTTGACACTGTGAGCCTTCGTTTCCTGGCCTGTCAGGTGGAGGACCATTTCTCTACTCAAAGCGGTAGTTGAGTGGATCAAAAGGGGGAATTAACATGAAAGGGCATTAAAATTAAAGCACTGTATTTTTGAAGGTATGACCAGTACTCAAACATTTCTCTCTAAATTCATCAGAGAGGATTCATAACTCCTTAGATTTACCCTCTCGACTGGGCCCCAGTGGTAGGTGTGCCCTAGACACTGTGTGACTTTTGCTTCCTCTCTGACCATTGCTAAATTCTCCTTTAAACACAAAAGCAGACTTCTTCTGCAGAAACTTTGGGTATTTTACTTTCTGTTGGACAGATTGGCCTTGAAGTCTGAAGTCAAAAGCCGTTTCAGCGTCTCTGACATTCTTATTCTGTTTAATGACAGTCTTTCTTTTCTTAAGAAGAATGCCTTTCTGCTTGGCCAGAAATTTCTCCCTGGAGATGACAGAATTGCTGTTGTACCATTAATGAATTTTACAGCCCAAATCCTTTTTATTTGAAAGACATGTGGACATATCTACCCAAAGCCTCGCTTTATCACAGGCTAGAGGAAACCACTGCTGTCCTAAAACCCGAGGTCTCCTCAACCCTTACTGGTGGTGCACCTTCAGACAAGTGCCTTCCAGCCCCTTGGAGAAGCAGTCACATTCACAGTGGATATTAGTTTATATAAAAAAGAAAAGGTTGCTGCATACAGAGAGGAGGCTGAGAGTAAAGTTTAATCATCCATGTTCCACACAGGTGCCCTGAAATTTCGTGGAAAACCCTTCCCTGAGGGGCTGAGAATCTGGGTCACTAACTGTTTCCTTGGCATCAGGCCCCGTTCCCTGGGACATCTGTCAGATGATGGGTTGCATTTGGCTAAATTGCAGCGGTGGGCGGTGTTTGTCTCTTCATGATGTTTACATCAGAAGATTTTTTTTCACTTCTGTGAACATAGGGGTTGGGGAATAATAAGTTTCAAAGGAATCCTTGTTTGAGTGTTGTTTCACTGTGTAGCCGCAAAATTAAAAATGTTTTCTGAAAAATCTTTCTAAATCAACCTCCCCACACACACCAAATTCTGCATCTTGAGCACGCTCTCAAAGAAACCTTCCTTTCAGATATACCTGCTCAAGCGTGGTCTTGGTGGTCATGGCACCTATAACCAGTGCTCAGCACCTTGTGAGCCCAGTGACTTAAAACCATTAGGTGTGGGTGATGTGAACAGAATACCAGGTGTCATTAAATCAGGAGAAATTCATCTCAGAACAAATGCCAAAATGTCAGAAATTTTCTTTGAGGGTTCCGTTGTACTGAAGGTTAAAACCTCTTTGAACACCTCTAGAGAATTCCTTGGAGAAGCCGCAGGAGGTGAAGTGGGCCCCCTCCTGTGTGTCTTGGGGTGATGAACACATGACAGGTGTTCAGTGTGAGTTGCCTCTTCAATAAAAGACAGCATGGAAGTCTCCGGTCACATTGTCTCACAGATTCCTGAGGCAGAAGGTGTAAGTCCTAGAAAGGAGCTTTGAAAACAAGCAGCTTCTAAACTGTATTTTAGTGCTTTCCAGTGGAGTCTGGGGTAACCCAGAAGTAAACACACAAAAGCCGAGCTGCCGGAGGGGAAGGCGGCCAAGCCACCCACCTGGTGCCACCTTCCTAACCCTGCGGGGCCCTCGAGGTCCTTCCGCAGAACCGTTTCCCTGGTGCCAGAGTTGTTCCTTTCTCCCGTGTTCATTCAGCACATTCTTTTTTCACGCGCAGCATCATTCCAGGCCTGGGGTGGCCGCCGTGGATGAGAGCAGAGCTGGGCTTAGTCGTCAGGAGCTCCTGGCCCAGCGAGAGCCTCTGACAGTCGAGGTCCAGGGAAGAGGGCGCCAGAAGGTCAGGGAGGGCGTCTCTGAGGAAGTGACAGGGGCCCACAGCTGAAGGGGGAGAAGTGAACTGGACTTCAGGGAAGGGCAGGGCAGAGGGCAAGGGGAGAAGAGAAGGATGCCTGCTGGGTGTTTCCGTGAGCTGACGTGTTGGGCGCTGTCCGTGCTAAGTCGTGAGTCGGCGTTATTGATGTAATAGTCTTCATCCTGTGTTGGGGTACCCTGCCTTACAGATGAGAGGAAGCCAGGTCCCTGTATCCTTGGCCCTACAGCTAAAGGTGATAGAGCTGGGGCTCGAACCCATCTTACTGCCGAGTCCCCACCCTGGGCCTCCTCCCTGCTCTGCCTCCTACTGTGAGCCCAGCAGGCCTCGTGGAGGCTGCAGACAGTGACGCGTGTGGCGGTCCCCTTGCCGAGATCAGAGAGAGTCAGGGGTCTCAGCCCGTGACTTCCCACGCTGAGACGTGCAGTGCTGTAAAGAGGGAGTTTCCAGGGTCCTTGGTAGGAAAGATGCCGGGGCTCGGAATGGGGCAAACCCACCACAGCCCTGGGAGCCTCTGTCCCTGAGGCAGGGGAACAACGGGGGGAAGGAGGCGTGCATTCGCCAGCCCCCCGTCAGAGCTTCAGCAGGCGAGCAACGTGTGGAGGACAGAGCTTAACTGACCCGGTCAGTTAGACTTTGCACCGCCATTCGCATGACTTGAGTCGTCTTGCGGTCCCTTCTTGAATAATACTGAGTTTATCTGCCCTGAACGCATGTTGTTGATGTGCCCACGAGACCGTGAACTTCTCACAGGCCGGGAACCTGCTTGTTTTTGTGTCCTGTGGACCTGACCTTGTGCCAGTCCTGCAGCGGACACTCAGTACTGAATGCATTTTGTAGCATTTCTGGAACTAATTCTCTTGCCCCTTTCTCTATATTTACCGCCTTATCGAATTTATATTTCAGCTATGCAAGCAGTTGTTTTACGAATACACATAATTAGATTACGAATTGTCTTAACTCTCTCAGCATGGTATATTTTAAAGAGCTAACACTTGCTGGAAATAGATAAGAAATCTCCTTACAACATTTGAAACTAGGAAGACATCATTAACAAGGGCAGGATGATGATCACACATTCCGAAATTGGACTTATTCTTCCAAATACCAAACTTGCTGTGGGGACTGTAAATTGACAGAACTTTCTATTGGGATTCCGTGAGCTGTAGATGGTTTCTGCCAGCCGTCCCGTATGCGCTATAGGGTGGGATCATGCCATTCTATTTGCATGGTCCAATTTCGGGCCATCGCAGTACGTTTTCCAGTATGTTGACTTGTTCTTTCTCTAAAAACTAACAATGTCAGAATTCTTTATGCCCATTAGCCTACTGAATCTTGAAAGAGAAAATTCTTCACTATTGGCAAAGTACAAAAGAGTCAGGCTATTTGCAAAACTTAAATGGAGATTCTCTCTTTTACCTCAGAAGGTTAGATGGGAAAAAAAAAATGCATGTGAGTTTTGGAACTCACTGTCCTTTCAGCTGCAAAGGTCAAACAAGGATATTTGACCTTTTTTTTTATTTTTGCCATTTGCTTGAATGTCTGGAAACTGATGCTTATTAGTCCACAAGAAGCAGAGAAAGTACAGTACGTCCTAGTATCCATCATGACCAGCATCTGGCAGGGAGTAGGCATTGATTCATAGTTATTGTAATCCAATATATTGATTAATTGAAAGTCAGCTATGTGTCAGCTCCCTGCCATATTCTGAAAATTGCAATTAATTTGATACTGAAAATATGCCAAGATATTATTGCTTTATGATTCAGAAAGCATTCCAGAGACTTCCTAAACTTCTGAGCCATTGTTTTAACATCACTTTAAATTGTATTGCGATGTGATAATGCTGGTTAATAGGAATTCTCGATCGATAATGTGCTCTCAGTATCAACCTATATCCATAATTTTTAAACCAAAACATCAAAGAAAAACATGTTTATGAAATTGACTTAAAGGCAGTTTTTTAGTATGCCTTTGGAACTACCCCCAATTGCTTTTCAGAGAACTCAGAGCTACACATTTTATAATTGAACAACGGTGTCGGTACAGAGAAGCCTTGAAGGAGGCCCATCTGTAATCACGCACAGAGCTAGCAGCGAGGCATGCCCCATTGTATATAATGGGACAGAGAAGCTCACTGATGGGAAATATTGCAGGACGCCTCAGATGCCTCTGTGGTATCTGCTCCTGCAGCCACAGCTGCCCCTTTCAACCATCCCTACGATGAACACATCCTGCAAAGCCAAGAATTTTTAATGTAATATAGTGAAAGCCATTGCTGAAAAATCAGGTGCTTATGAAAAATCAGGTGTTTATGATGCCGGGGTCCCTCATATAACACAGCACCCTTGGGACATCTCTCATCAGCATGGCTCCCTTGTCCTTCAGAGTCCTAGCAAAATACAGGACGGTGGGCTGCTCCCCAGCATGAGGGTCAACGTCTCCATCAAAGTTACAGAGTGAATTCAGTCCACAACTGAAATTTTCAAGAAGTGGCTGAATTCACCCACTGAGTCTGCCCTATCAAGGAAACGCACCAGGATTTCTACCCAGGTCTGGAAAGAACACATGAACGCAGACTGTGATGTTCTCGAAGGCATCTCATTGCCCCAGAGCCCGCAAGGCTTCAATCAGAATCCTTCTGCACTGGCAGCCTAGCAGATTAGACCTGCTCTGTGTGTCCTATTGACTTGTATATGGTGAAGCCACAGCGGGATTAAGAGTGCAGGGAGCGTCACCAAGGACATTCCGTGAAGGACTCCTCTGCCACGTCGCAGGCCGAGAGTCCCCAGACCAACATCAAGCACCCTCATGGCCAAACCGAGACCCTCAAAGCAACGGCCACCACTGCCTTTCACGTCCCCTTCCCCCAGAGACCAGAGGCAGGAGGAAAACAAATATCACAGCCTGAAAGGGGACTAAATAAGTTACCAACTGTGTTGACATCACAAGTCCATGATTCTTTAATAGGTTGCATATTGAGAAAACGTCTGATAATTTAAGAGCACGTCAATAAGAGTTCTGCAACAAAATTTGCTATAAATAAATCTGTCGCCATTATGAGCATGTCACTTACTGGGAGAAAAAGATCTTTCCCTATACTGTCTCTCCCTCTCTCCAGAGCTCATTTCAGACCCATGTTATTACCCTAAGAAGAAAAAAAACCCCACTCCATTAAAAACCAGAATTTGTACCCTTCACAGCAGCAGCCCTCAGAGCCTCTAGGGGGACAACATGGCTCTTATTCAAACAGCAAGTCAGAGAGCTCTTTGCTCACTGGAGTCAGGTCGTATTTGCATTTTGGAAAATGTTAGGCATTGATTTTGTTGAGTTGTTTAAAGTTAGATACTTTAGGAATTAATGTGCACGGGTGTTAGTAATGAAGAGCATCACCATTTATAAAAATGGCGGAACTTTGCTCTTAAATTGTAAGAGTTGCACAGTGACAATATTAATATTTTCATCATTTTGGAGACTACAAGCTTAATTGCCTTTCAGAATAGTAAGACTAAGCAATTTTCATACAATTTCTACCTAAAGGAGGAAAAGGCTAGGACTAGAATAGCAGGATTTTATATGGTCCTAAAGAATTCCTCTGACATACTTTGGGGAAGTATTGGGGAAAATAGGGTTTGGCGAGAAGTTAGATTATGCAAAGTTCTTTATCTAGAGGAAGAGCATACAGAGAATTAACTTTGAGCCCATCTTTTGACCTCCAAATAGTTTGTCACTTTTTGTAACATTTATTGAATAAAGTCTTAATGATTTTTTAACAGTTTGGTCCCTTAATAATTATTGTACCAGACTGAGTAGCATGAGTGTTGTGGATAATGATTTCTTGTACTGAAAATACGGCATTTACTGCCTTCCCAAACTCACACCTGTGTTTTTCAACAGCATTTTGCTAGCTCACATCTTGACTGGTAAAAAAAAAAATTAACAAGTACAGAACATGGTAGAATTTCATAGGTGCAATTCCAAATTGAGCTTATTGTGCAGAATTACTTGTCTGAAAACACTTTAATAGCACAAGTCGAAAAGTTCCTATTGTTGCTTTCACTCTCTCCTTCTCCAAGAAACCATCAGAGTCACGGAGAGGAAGGCTCCAAGCTGGCTGAGCTGCAGGCGTGGCCGCTCTGACACTGTAAGAAGAGCTCTTGAATTTACCAGAGAGCTGTGGGCACCCCCAGGGGCCCTGGGGCCTTATTAGGACCCTTATCAGGTCTTCTGGGGAGATGTAAGTTCAACTCCCAAGCAAATCTATTGTCAAGACTCAAACTGAAAAAAAAAAATTTAGGTAACTGGAAGCAAAGCCAGTTCTGTGATTCTGGGGGCAAAAGTGACTCATCTGATGAACCACTTAAGGACGGGAAGAAGCCCGGGCAAAGGTGAGGGCTGCTCACCGTGCGCCGGGCGCCAGCGCGCGTTTCTCCCGCTCCTTCCCCACAGCCCTCCAAGTTCCGTTGTATTTTCTTCTTCTTTTTTTAACTATGGAGAAAATGCAGTGCACAGAGTGTGAATAACCTCCCCAGGGCACACAGCCAGTAAACGGCGGGCTGGCACCCGCACCGACACCTGCGGAGGGGTGATGACTAGTTCGGCAGCAGAGGCTGGGGTCTCCAACCTGCGTTAAATCTGCATGAGAAGCCCCTTCTTGAAGCCACTTTGAGACAAAATGAGAGATGGATTGGCCAGCTCCCCGCAGTCATTTGTGATCATGGCATGAACACAGATGCCATTGAAGAATGTGTGTATTTTCATCAAAGGGTAATGAATCAGCAGAGTGTTCTCATTCTGTTTCCGAGAACTAGTGCCATTTGTCAATATTCATGTTCTTGTACTGCATTTTACAGGGATTTTTCTTAAAGCAGTCACCTGAGCACTTACTTTCCAAACACAAATCAAAATCTTGTGTCCTCCAAGCGTCACCTGAAAACAAAAGCGGTCATGCCTTACGGAGTTGCTCCTGAGAAAACATCCATATTTAACTTTGATTCAATGAAAGTAAGTTACAAAATAATGAACCTTCTAAAGGTTACTTTTGCTCTAAGATCAACCATTCAACAAACATCTCATGGAGCAATTACTACATTTCCAGCACTGTGAATTTCAAACAGTCAACCAAATTGTAGCTAGATAGAGGAAAGAAATACAGAGCAAAAATTTTTTTAGTTGAAAAGCTCTAGAAAATTCTGGTCATTGGAAGTGAGATAAAAGGATTCATTGCTCTGTAATTTAACTCAAGAACTTCGATCTCTATTTGCACCGTGGTCAATAGCACAAGTACTGGACCCTTCGCTCATTGACTTGCACTGAGCTGCACGGGGGGCACCTTGCTAACCCAAACCAGAGACTGCCCTCACCCTCCCTGAACGTTACCTTCCCGCTGGGAAGGCAGATTCATCAAATGACCATGTTTTTAAAATATCAACCTGTACCTGTGGCAAGTGCTACAAAGAAGAATTTATGTGAGGCTGTTAAGAGTCTGTTTGATGTAACTGAGGAAAGAAGCTGAAGTTGCTGAGGAAGGGACATCTGGCTTAAGGGATGCAGTGAGGGGAGGGAAGAAGGAACACGGCAGGGAGGGCGGAGTGTACAAAAACCTCGTGGACAGCAGGACAGAGAGAGTGTCCGGGACTAAAAGGCGGTCAGTAGACTCAAGTGGAGCGAGTGGGCGGTTGTGAGGGGAGCAGGCTTGGAGCGGAGCCTGGAGAAGCAGAGCCTGGGCTTCGCTCTGAACACAACGGCGAGGCTTTGGGGTGACGGGGACCTGGGCAGGGTAGATACAAGTCAGCCAGTTGGAAAACTCCTGAAGTCTCCAGGATGGAGGTGGTGATGGCTCGGAGATGCTTAGCGGTGTGGAGGAGATGAAGAAGGGAGACATCCTGCTGAGGAGGTGAGCGTCAGCAGGCCTTGGATACTGGGAGTGAGAGACAGGGTGCTGAGGACAACTTGGGCCACTGAAGAGATGGGGCTGTCTTTCACTAAAATGAGGGAACTTGAAGAGTGCAAGCCAGGTTTGGGATTCGAGGACAGTGGGGGCAGGAGTGAGATTGTTAAGTTTTAATAGGCGGAGTTTTGCAAGACCTTTGAGAAGACCAAGAGGAAGTGTTCCGTAGCAAGGGTATGGGTCTAGAGCTCAGAGGTGAAGTTTGGGCTGGAGATTGACCTTTGTAGGTCAATAAAAAGACGGAGAAATAAGAACATGTGAAGTTATTTGCAAGACCTAAAGAATGTCCACAGACTCTAAGCAGAAAGCAGAGGGAAGTGGGGAGAGAAGGGGCTGATAGATGGGGAGCAGTTTGGGGAAGGAATGGTTTGACGATGCCCACGAGGTCCAGCTCACCTGTTGGAAGCCGAGTGGTGACAGGAGGGGAGCCAGGCGGGGTGGCTTTGGTCCCGGAAGGCTCGTGGCTGGAGGACCGTCCTGCTCCCCGAGGAGGTGATGCTGGACCCAGGACAGCCGGCCCCGCGGTGCAGGCTGCCTTCGCCGTCTGCAGACCATGTATGGGGCCGGCTGCTCAGCCCCAGCCTCGGTTTGCCCCTCTGAGCCATGGGGCTGACCGTGCTGTCTTTCTGTGGTTGCGAGGGTGGAATGAGGTCCCTGGTATAAAACAACAGGACACCTGGCCTGACTCCTGATGGGGAATCCAGTCACTGTCAGAAGCTGCTGTTTTCTTCTTGTGACACAGGCTTTTCTAGGCAGACCACGAGTTTTGTTGTTATTATTTTATATTTTTAATTCTAGGAGTCAAGGCGAAAAGACATGTTGAATTTTATAGAAGTGGAGTGATTCGTAACAGTATTATTGTGTTGAATGAATCTTTTCCCGGCGACCCTGCAGCTGAGAGCCAGCAGGGAAGGGCTCCAGGAGAAGCCAGAGGGAGGGTCCAGCTGGCCTGCAAACAGGGGCTTAGGTGCTTGCTGTCCTTGAGCGCCTTCCTCCTTCAGACCAGGACTAATTCAGGCTCCTTTCATAAACTGTGACATCAAGTTTCAGGCACTGGGTGACTCAGGCCACAAGGAGGGCTCCTGGCCTCAGAAGGGGTGTGAGGACAGAGTTCACTCATTTCCGTTTGTTTGTTTGTTTGTCTGTCACCCACGCTCATCAGAGGTGGGCCTGGGTCCTGCTTGTCTTTGAATTTACAGACTCAGGGCAGGCGCTCAGCAGCTGTTCGTCGCGTGGGGTGGACCCTAGTCTGTGAGGTCAGAGCAGGCTCTCTCCTCACATCAGCACCCTTGACATTTGGGGCCGGATAATTCTTTGTCGTGGGGCCGTCCTCTGCATCCCTGGCTCCCACTCACTAGATAGACGGCAGTAGCCACCCCCGCCCCTTCCAAGATGTAACAACCAACAATGACCCTGGACATTTCCAAATGTCTCCAGGGGGAGGGGGACAAAACTGCCTCTGGGTGAGAACCACTGCATTAGAGGAAATCTTTAATGTGATCTACTGTGTTGATTTTTTTGTTTAAGTTTATTATATTATTTGCAGAGGAAAAAGTCTGAACCATAACCCAAATTGTCTTGCAGGGTTTATTTCTGACAAATGAGATTCCAAGTGTTTGTAATTTCTTTCTATATTCTTCTTGCTTTTCTGAAATTTCTTGTGTTTCTTTATTGTACATGTATTGCTCTTACAACTTAACAGGGAGAGAATGAAAAAAGTTTAATGCGTGAAAATGATTTTTTTAAGTGTATAATTGATCTCTTCCTCATATCCTGATATTCCTAACAATCATATAGACTTAAGCCACTGAACATTGTATTCTTCTTCTTCTTCTTCTTGTTATATTATTATTAATTTTGTTTAATTATCTGTTCTTTAGGTAATTGTAATTACTCTGAGTATTTCAAGCAGCAGTGTCATAATCTATTAATTCAAGTTCTAGATGTTGACCAAATTCATTGGTCAGCTAAGCACTGGATTTCATTCTCAGAGACACTTGACCCTTTTGTATAAAGGCAGGAGCTTTTCCAGCATCAAGTGACTTTGGAATAACCACATTTGTCAAGTGACGCTTTTGGAGTCCCCAGACCCAAAATACAGGAAAGAAGAAGGTGTGTGTATATAATGTATTCCAGTTGCAGTAAAACTTGATTTAAAAAAAAAAGTCAACTAAGAGATTCTGCAAAACTCCAAATCAAAGGAAGATTCAAAAGAAAGGATCTGGGGCACTCTTTCCTCACCCCTTAATTTGCACAGGTTTAAATGAGGGGGCTAACCCAGAAGTGAAGGCTTTCTTTCAGCACAGACATTCAGAAGGGAAAAAAGAAGTCATTAGACAAGATGTGTGTTGAAGAGCCGACAACCCTGGCATTCAGATGTGGATGAGCAGTGTATTTTCAAAAGCAGGAGAAAGATTTCCTTTTTCTTTTCCTTTAGGTATTTTCATCACTTTGATCTTACCTAGTCCACTCAGGCTGCCATAACAAAATACTACAGGTTGAGTGGCTTAAACCACAGAAATTTCTTTCTCACAGTTCTGGAGGCTGGAAGTCCCAGGTCAAGGTGCCAGGATGGTACATTTCATTCTGAGGCCTCTTCCCTTGGCTCATAGGGGCCACCGTCTTGCTGTGTGCTCACGTGACCTCTTCTTTGTGTGCATGGAGAAAAAGGGTGGGGGGGAGAGAAGGAGAGAATATATGCTCTGGTGTCTCTTAGCCCAAGTGCACTAATCCCATCACAAGAGCCTCGCCCTCATGACCTCATCTAACCCTAGTTACCTCCCAAAGTTCTGTCTCCAAATACCATCAACTCAGGGCTTAGGGCCTCAACGTGTGAACTTTGGGAGGACACAGATATTCAGCCCATAACACCTAGTTGGTGATAACATGCAAAAACGGGTGATAGAATTGCTCATTATTTATAAGCCATGACTGTTTGATCAAAAACTCTCTCTTGAATAGTTTGCTTGCTCGGTAAGAAGTCTGCATTTTTGTTGTTGATTTCTTTCTGTAAGATGCCCCTTCGACACTGATGCGCCCTAACTCCCATCTTTTGTGTACCAAGTGTGCCCACTCCCCCTTCTGTGTTGCTGTCTCTTACTAGATGACCAAGTCAGGTTAACAGTCAAAAACTGACCTTAGAAATTGATTTCTAGTATCCTCTAGAATTATTTTCTAGTGTCTCTGTTAAAAATATGTTTAAGTAACTTATTTATTTATTTTTTTTATAAACTTTTTAATTTTATTTATTTTATTTTTTGGCTGTGTTGGGTCTTCGTTGCTGTGCGCGGGCTTTCTCTAGTTGCGGTGAACGGGGGCTACTCTTTGTTACGGTGCGTGGGCTTCTCATTGCGGCGGCTTCTCCTGTTGCGGAGCACGGGCTCTAGGCGTGTGAGCTCAGTAGCTGTGGCTCACGGACTCTAGAGCAGAGGCTCAGTAGTTGTGGCGCATGGGCTTAGTTGCTCCGCGGCATGTGGGATCTTCCCGGACCAGGGCTCGAACCCGTGTCCCCTGCATTGGCAGGCGGATTCTCCACCACTGCGCCACCAGGGAAGACCCTAAGTAACTTATTTTTATCTGTGTTAATATTGGTTAAATCTCATTGGGGCACAAGTATTCAATACAATGAGATTTCATTACAGTGAAAGGTATTTGCTCATCCCTTGGTTCCATTATAATGAGATCAGAAAAACAGTATATTAATGCTGAAGAATTTACATAGTGTTTTTATTTTATGGAGCTTTGTATAACACCATACACCCTTGCACACTTCCATTCATTTACTAAGACAAAAGTAGAATACAGCAGAAACATAAATTACCAAAATACTGCTTGGGAGGAGAGAGAAAGCAAGTATGACTATAGCATGTAGGTGAAGTAATTCTATAGTCAGTATTGAGAAATGGGGAGGAGGTGATGATGAAACAAAAATGAGATATTTTGAATCATTTCAAAAATACATTTTCCATTCTAGAAAATCCTGCTTTTCCTTGGTAGGCAGATGAGTTTCTTCCCCTGGAGAAGCCACCTGTGGATATGACACTCGTTGCATTTTCTTTATATAGAACCGTGTTTTTCAGAGAGAGCTGAGCAGCAGAGTTGCTTGCTCTATCCTCGATTTTCTCTTTTCCCAAATCTGACATGGTACTTGGAGTCAGTCTGGGCAGAGCTTGGGGTCAGTTTCCCCAGGTGTGGAGCCAGTTCGAGCCTCTCCTGAGCTGAATGGGGTCATAAACCCTCCCTCTTTGCCCCCAGTAAGTGCTGATACTGAATCAGCTGCAAAGTGCAGTGTTTTTAGGTGATGCCCATTCATTCTGCTGAAACTCACACACACACACACACACACACACACACACACACACGCACATAGTGTGTAAATATAATAAAAATAGACAATGTACTCTATCTAGTAAGTGTTGGTACTAGACCTTCTGCAGTGGCAGTATGTCTCCTTGGCAGTAATTCCCTTCACCCCACATATGGCTGTGTTATTTGCAGAATCACCGGTGCTGTGGAGGCCTGCCACCAAGGCAGTGCCCTGGGAACTTGGTCACACATTATTTTTCAGGTGTTTTACATTTGTCACGTGTGGTTGACGTCAGCCCCCAACCTCGGGAGAGTGAAGCCCACTAGTGGCCTGGGGGACAGATGCCGTGTCCTTGTACTTCTAAGTCACTGACCCAGAACATGACACATACTTGCAACTCCTCCTTTAACCACTCGTCCTAACGTGTTCCCAGGTATTCTTTCTCCCACCTGTGGATGCAGCAGTCATTTTGGCCTCTTACGCTTTTTCCAAGTTTCTTTCTTCCTGGGGCCAGCTACACCTCAGGAGCCTACTCCTACCTTTTATTTCCCTGTTCTGTATTAAAATGGCACTTTTATACTTTAACTAACTTCCATGGTGCCCTCACCTGAGAGCCTGGGAGAGTTGGGGGTGCGGTGAGTACCACCCTTGGATTTCTAGAGAACCACATGCTCACTAACGTTTATCAGCAAGCCCCCGCGATGTGACCTCACCCGTCATCACACAGAGGCACAGAACAGAGCTTCCTAAACCATAATCCTTCAAGCCCGCGTTAGCAGAGGCAACGGTCTGCTTTGTAGTTGCAGGTGGCTGGAGTTACAGATGTGTGTTCTACCAGTTACCAATTTGCATATCGCAAGCAAGTTAACTTAGCCTGTATTATACATCAAGCCAATTTAACCTGGAATTTGCAGAAATCAAGTTTCCAGTCGTGCGTCACACCTCCAAGGGAGGTGCCCTGCACACACCTCTGCGTGGAGCATGGTAACAACATCCCAATTAATTTCTCCACCCCAAGACTGAGATGCTACTGGTCTCTGTGAATTTCTCAAGAGGCGAAGGATGGTTCTTCGCAGCAAGTTGTAAATGGTTCAAAAGTTAGAGAAGCACAGAGAAGTAGCATGTCCTGTATATTCTCTGCCTCTCTGAAATGAGGTAAAAGAAGGGATTTATCTTCTCAAGAACACAGTATGCTTCTTGGGAGCAGGTGGACCAACTTACAAAGGCCCCTTTGAAATAGAAACTAAAATAATGCTTAATGGTCATTGTACTCCCATGGCGAAGTCAGGGGTGGGGGGGGGAGCAGACAGAAATCAGAAAGACAACCAGGCTTGGAACTTGGGTCGCATGAGGCTTTTCTCAGTGATCCCAGACTCCAGCCTCCTAACAAATAACAACTGGATTTATTAAGTATTCTTACGGGTCAGTCTAGCGAAAGAGCAACTATAAAATTGAAACACGTGGAACCAGGTAGGTAACAATAAAGACAAGATGGTAGGAATAATGAGTTTGTTAGCACTTCGAGTATTTCACAACAAAGCAGTTACTGTATTTATGAAGGAAAGAGCACCATTGGGTTTAATTTAGCTGCCTGGCTGTTTATGGTTTACACAGTGCAGTTATAGTATGTTCCTTGTCCATATGCTTGTTTTAAAATGTTTTACCTCATTATTATAAGAAGTTTTAAATGCAGTGAAATTTCAAGTCAGAAAATTCTTAGAAAATTCATGAAATAGAGAGAAACTGAGATAGCAATACATAAAAGAAATTTTGAAATAGTTTTTTAATTTGGAAAAGTTGAAGTCGAGGGTAAAAGCAGATGCTTTGGGGCTGCTCAGAGACGACTGTTGACTAAGTTACCTCACCCTTGATACTTCGGAATCGAAAAGGTTATTTTTCTTTTCTCCCTTTTCTCTCCCTTCTCTGTAATGAACTTGCAATACTGCCGACTGACGTTACAAGAACCCCACGCAAGTCTGAGGAGGGAGGCCACATAGAAATTAAATTTGTGTTACCTTTTTTCCCATGAAAGCCTCTTGCTTGTGAAAACAAGCCCAATACTTTACTCATTTAGTAAAACACTGAAGATTAATACTTGGTAAACGGTCAGAAAATGTACATATGTATGTGTTCTTGCTTTATTTCCCTTAACAATCTAATTCTCCCAGACTTAGCTTTTTACTAGCCATGGGTCTATAATCCAGAATTTTTAGGAGGCAAAAATGTATGTTATTGATTTTTTAATAGGTAGTGCATGCACTTGGTACAAAATTCAAAAGGTATGAAGAGTTCACAGGGAAAATATGTCCCCTCCTTGCCCTGTTCTGCAGCCCCAGCTCACGCCTGCCCTGGGCCAGGGCTGTTCTCTCCTTATTTAGAGAGAGAGAGAGAGAGAGAGAGAGAGAGTGTGTGTGTGTGTGTGTGTGTGTGTGTGTGTGTCTGTGAACACAACTGATGGCTAGCCGTGTACCTGGTTAGCCACTTCCCTCTGTTCGTTTAGCAATAACATTTGGCAGACGGTTCACATCAGTGCATGGGGATCACCCTGGCCCTCGCTCACCACGTGGATAGACTCTAACTTTGTCCATGGCCATCCAGGTGGTTTTCCATGTTTGCCATGTAAGGAAGGCTTAAAAGAGTGTTCCACATTCATTTCACACTGTGAGAGCCTACAGGGTGGGTTCTGGCAGTGGAATTGCTGGTCGGTGGGGACGTGCATTTTAGATAATGCCAGATTTTTCACCGCAAAACTTGTACAAGATACCTCCACCAGCAATGTGTGAGAGGGCCTCTCTTTCCACCTGTTGTATTGGGAAACTTTTTCATCTAAACCAGTAAAATAGGTTAAAAAAAAAAAAGGCTTAAGATGGAGAGTAAGCATCTTTTCACATTTCAGGAGCCATTTGTACTCATTTCCCTGTGAACACTCGTTTAAATCCTGTTCCCACAGGATTTAGTTGTGGCTCTGTGTGAGTATATACAGGGAAATTAGCTCCTTTTATGTATTGCAAAGTGTAACTACTTTTTCTCAGTTTCCATTTGTCTTTGGAATTTCTAATAGTACTTTTTATGTTTTTTTAATACAGTTTTTGGATTCAAATATATCAGTGTTTTCCTTTGTGGCTTCTAGTTTTATATCACACTTGGGCTTTTCTTTCCTTAAAAAAGAAATCTTCCATTGCTTTATTTTATGGCTTCATGGTTTTCAGTTCGAAAATATTGCTCCCTTTGGCCTCTGTACCTGTGCAAGGTTAGAGGTGGAGAAGTAACTTACCCTTGTCCTGGCTGTTTATCCAGGCATCCACACTCTGCTGATTGAGTGGTCCATCTTTTCCCCACTGACTTGAAATCTCACCTTCATCATATACTAAATTCCCTTATGTATTTTATTTACTTGCATTGATCTGCTTGTCTGCGCCTGTGTTCGTACCACATTGTTTTAACTGCTGCAGCTTTATAGTAGGTTTTAAAATCTAAATAGCAGCTAGGCTCCTCTTAACAGTCTTCCTTTTCAGAATCTCTCCAGCTACTCTTGCTTGTTTGTTTTTCCAAATGTACTTCAGCATCAGTTTTTCTGTTATGACACCAAAATCCTGTTGGTAATCTTACTGAGATTGTATTAAATTTATGGTTTAAGTTTGAATTTTTCCCTTTATGAAGTTACACATAATAAGCCTTTCCCACACTCAAATCTTTCCTGTCCCTTGATAGCATTTTCAGTTTCCTTTGTGTAGAAATTGCACCCTTCATATGAATTTTATTCCTAAGCATTTCATCATTTTTGTTGCTACAATAAATGGAATCATTTTTTTCTTGATACCCTGGAGCTAGTGTTGTTTGTATGTAAAAGCTGTCAATTTCTGTACAGTAATTTTGACTTTGCTACCATGTCAAATTCTCTTCTTTTTTAAAAATATTTATTTATTTATTTTTTATTTTTGGCTGTGCTGGGTCTTTGTTTCTGTGCGAGGGCTTTCTCCAGTTGCGGTGAGCAGGGGCCACTCTTCATCGCGGTGTGCGGGCCTCTCACTGTCACGGCCTCTCCCGTTGCGGAGCACAGGCTCCAGACGCGCAGGCTCAGTAGTTGTGGCTCACGGGCCTAGCTGCTCCGCGGCATGTGGGATCTTCCCGGACCGGGGCACGAACCCGTGTCCCCTGCATTGGCAGGCAGATTCTTAACCACTTCTCCACCAGGGAAGCCCAAATTCTCTTCTTATGTGTAATTTTTTCATGTAATTGCTTTCCCGGTAAATAAATGGATCATCTACAAATAGTTATCATTTTACCAATTAAAAGCTGTTTTTTCTGATTTTCCCTGAACTGACTAGCTTAGCAACTTTTGGACGGTAGACGTAAGGCTTCTGTCTGGTGAGGAGGAAGGGGGTCTCTCTGAGACCACAGAACCCCACCTCCCCTGGGACCAGCAAGGACCCTGTTACTGCTTTCTCTTAGTCCTACCTTTGCTTTTATCTTAATTTTGTTTGGTTAGTCTCTTACTTACTAAAAGATATTAGAGTAATTCATTTCTCCTATTTGTTTAGTACTAAAGAACAGTGGGATAGGAGCTGGTCACGGTTTTTGCGATGTAAACTTTTACTTTATTGGTTTCCTTATAAATTCTGTTTAACATGCAGAAGCTTTAAATTGCCCAGTTTAAAATATGTGGAGGATTCCTGTAATATTGAGCACTGTCATTATCTGGAAATTAATAGTCTTGGGAGGAGCCAGTGTCCTTCCTTCCGTGACTTCTCCAGGCAGCTCCCGTATGCACGTGTCCTGGTCTCACCAGTGGGAACCTCAGCTGTGCACTGGGGGGCATGCAGGACAGTTAAGATCCCCTCCTGAGAGAGTATTGATAAGCTGAGCTGTATTGCAGTTGAATTGAACAGAGGGTGAGGAAAATTAATGCAAGGAGTTACAGATTTCATCTTAGCTCAGAAATCACCTTGTTGTGTAACCCTGGCAAGTCATTTAACCTCTCTGCTTTGATATTTTCATTTGGGGATGTGACTGTTATTAAATACTCAATTAATATTTAATATCAATTAATAATTGATCTTAAAGTACTCATCCCTATACTTATATTTGTCATCACATTCTACAGTCATTATTTCGAGGCCTCACTTAACAGCCCTTTGTGTTGATATTGTTACGCACTGTGGTTTTTATGATCCCAATATGGCATTTTAGATAAAGAAATGGGTTGGTCTTCAGGACTTCTCCCATGCAGCTGCAGCAGACTGAAGGAGCAGCTGGGCCAAGAACCCACAGCCATAGGTTTTCCCTCAGCCGCTGCCTGTAGCTCAGCGTCCGTCCATCAGGCGGCCTCTGCAATGTACTGTCTACCACCTTCTCAGAAAGTGGATAAGGATGGACTCTCACCTCTTGCTAAAGTCATTGCAAATTGGAAATGTTAAATAATATAAATCAAAGTAGACCTCCTAGGGATAAGACACTGGGATTGAAAAGCATTGTGAAGGTGTATAAAATATTTTAATTAAAGAAAGTAAACCCTATTTGAAATAAAAGTCAAAGGGAGCAGTCACCAAGATTTCCTTGAAATTATATAGAACAAGTCATTTCCTTTCCTCTAATCAAGTACACAACTATTTGTCTCTTGTTCTAGCTGTACTTTTCTCATGATGGCCTATCTTTACATCCCTGTATAAAACTAGAAAAGGGTCGAGAGAAGGAAGAACCATGTGTAAGGAGTCAGTAACACCGTGCTGAGTCTGCAAACTCACTGAGTTCTTGTTTATCTGCGGCTGACATCATTTAAGTCATGTTACTTAACTAACACTCCTTATCCTACCAGACCTGAGACAGAGGAGAGGCAGAATATGCACCAACACTTTATTTTTTTTATTTTTATTCTTTTTAATTTATTTATTTGTCTGCATGGGGTCTTCGTTGCTGCGCGGGCTTTCTCTAGTTGCAGCGAGCAGGGGCTACTCTTCATTGCAGTGGCTTCTCTTGTTGCGGAGCACAGGCTCTAGGCATGCAGGCTTCAGTAGTTGTGGCACTCAGACTTCAGTAGTTGTGGCACTCAGGCTTCAGTAGCTGTGGCTCGTGGGCTCTAGAGCGCAGGCTCAGCTGTTGTGGCTTACAGGCTTAGTTGCTCCACGGCATGTGGGATCTTCCCAGACCAGGGCTTGAACCCATGTCCCCTGCATTGGCAGGCGGATTCCTAACCACTGCGCCAACGGGGAAGCCCACCACCAACACATTAAAATATGGGGGAGGAGTCCTGAAACTGCTGAGCAGTATGAAACTACACACAGTAAAGGTTTGGAAGCGTGAAAGAGTGAATGTTTTTAGACACAGTAGAAACTGGAGTATGTGCTTACACGAATGGGTTAATCAGACATCAGTAGCATGAAAAGATTAGGCTTGCCTTGAGGTTATGATTCATTTTGTTTTTTTTTTAAATTAATTTTTATTGGAGTATAGTTGCTTTACAATGTTGTGTTAGTTTCTGCTGTATAGCAAAGTGAATCAGCTATACGTATACATATATCCACTCTTTTTGAGATTTCCTTCCCATTTAGGTCACCACAGAGCATTGAGTAGAGTTCCCGGTGCTATACAGTAGGCTCTCATTAGTAATCTATTTTATACATAGTAGTGTGTATATATCAATCCCAATCTCCCAATTCATTCCACCACCCTTCCCCCCGCCGCCTTGGTGTCCATACGTTTGTTCTCTACATCTGTGTCTCTAAACTGTGTCATTTTTCTAGATTCCACATAGAAGCGATATTATATGATATTTGGGCATCCACAATTATGATTCATTTTGAAAAGACCAGGTGAAGCTTGGGTTTTGTGAGAGGGTAAGGGCTGTGGCATGGGGTCAGGGCCAGCGGATGCCCTGTCTGTGTTTAGAGACCCTCCAAGGAGAGGCAGAGGTGTTCTCTCCTTCACCAAGGAGCAGTGGCTTTCAAGTATATTTCTTTGTCTCATTTACCGTTAAGATCAATGCTGCGGATATCTTGTGGATCTTAGCTAAGTATCCTAGTTCTAGAATGTTATTTTTCCAGGATTTTGTTTTGTTTTTACCAGAACCAAACCAGAATCCTTGTTTCTAATGCCCTCCACAGAACTGTAAAGTTGCTGAGGCATTTGGAGGGATCCCATAAATATGATCACCCTGAGGAAGAGAGGTGTATTGATGGGTAATCATGAGTAAACAGGGAAAAGAAGAGAAGCTTCTCAGAAAAGAGGGCTAGAAATTATTTTTTAAACACCCTCTGTGATTATTTAGCTAAACACGGGAGGCGTACTGAACTTTATTCTCAAGTGTGTGACCTTTTCACAATCATAAACTGCGTACTGAAATGTGCCAGAATGTGCAGTACTTTTAATTAGCCATCTTATCATATAAAACCAACAATCAAACTGAATATGAGGATGCTTTCTTTAATACCCATTGATTTGAGTAATTAGAAAAAAAGAGTTGTAAGCAACATTCTTCAGCTGAGTTTATCCTGGTCTTTTTAATTTTAACTAGAGCAGGGCACAAAAAAACAAGTAAATGACACTATTTGGTTTTATTCCTTACTTTAGAAAAATGAGTATGGCCAGCTCTGATTAATTAGCAGAGGCATGTTTATGTAACGGCATCTTTCAGCCTGTGTACCTTACAGTGGAAAAGGTAGGTGGTTTGTGTTATTTTTTTCTCTGTGGGTTTTAAGGACTATGATTTAGCAAGGCAATATTCTGGAATGCATTAGGAAATAACAATGACAGATCCATTTTGTATTTTGTGCCCTGAAAAGCTATTTATGTAGATGTAAATGCTGTGTATGTAATATAAAAATGCTTGGAAATTGCCTGCTCCTCATTCAGTGCTTGTGAGAGGAGAGTAGGAGAGGGGAAATCAGGACACCCCTAACAGGGTTGTGATTACTAATTCTCTATAAAGAATGCGTGGATAAGCCCCCATTTGAAGGAATTCCATAGATGACCATCCAAACTTCAAAATAAATAAATCAGGGTACTTGTGAACATTGCAAAAGGGTACTGTCCAATAAAAAACAGGGAGAGCTTACAGCAGAGTAGTAACAATTATCCATTTTATGTAAATGAGAAATTGAGAGTTTGTTTCTGTAAATCTGTGGTAGGTAGCAACAAAAATCCACACTCTGAAGAAAATGTTGATTCACGGCCAGCTTTTCAGTTGCATAAAGTGGAGGTACATTTATTTTTAAGCTCAGTGTGACTTTTTTCAACGTGGGGAATATGATATGAATAAGGCACACTGGTAAGTTTTGGGGTTTTTTTTATTATTTACTTATTTATTTATTTTTGGCCGTGTTGGGTCTTCGTTGCTGTGCGCAGGCTTTCTCTAGTTGTGGTGAGCGGGGGCTACTCTTTGTTGCGGTGTGCGGGCTTCTCATTGCGGTGGCTTCTCTTGTTGTGGAGCACGGGCTCTAGGTGCGCGGGCTTCAGTAGTTGTGGCACGCGGGCTCAGTAGTTGTGGCTCGCAGGCTCTAGAGCGCCGGCTCAGTAGTTGTGGTGCACGGGCTTAGTTGCTCTGCGGTATGTGGGATCTTCCCGGACCAGGGCTCGAACCCGTGTCTCCTGCATTGGCAGGCGTATTCTTAACCAGTGCACCACCAGGGAAGCCCACACTGGTAAGTTTTTTAAATGAGAAGAGCAGACTTGTAAAAAGCATAGTGATTGTGTACTTGCATTGGCATTGTGTAGGGATGGAAGGCACCTTGGGTTCACATCATAAATCTGCCACTTTTAAACTATACACACATGGGAAAGTGTCTTCACTTCTCTGAGCCTCAGTTTCCACCTGAATGAGGGATGATCACACTCCCCCCGGGACTGAGGACCCAGAGATGCTGTGGGAGGGGACAGCCCAGCACTTGGCACATAGTTTATTATCATTTTATATGAAAATGGTTTTCAGTTAAAATTACTTTTAACACATCTTCCAAGCAATTCTAATAGGTCACCCCCCCCCCCTTATTTTTAAGTATTTCCCACAGAGTCCTGGATAGTGCTTGGCTAAAAGTGGTACTTTGTAAATACTTGTTGCATGTTGACTTATTTAATCCTAATTAATTTATTTTCTCATTGCTTAGAAAGCCACATCCTTTCACAGAAAATCAACCATTTATACCTACTTTTTTCCCAAAGAATGGAAGCTGACTCACTTTCTATAGGTCTTTACTTTCCTTTCCGTTTGACATTTAGGGGCTATAAGAAGTGGAGCTTCCTTTCATCTCTCTGCCTATCTAGAATCAGTGCAGTCATATGCAAAGAGCTTTGTCCTCCTTTCTCATCTTCTCTAGTTGTTATTGTCATCCCCAAAGCTAATAAGGGCAGCTGCTCTGGTGTCTGCTCGCCCACGTCAGTCAGTCTGCGTGGCCACAGAAGTGCCTTCTTCAGACTCTCAGTACAGCACACCCTCGCTGGGAACCACAGGACCAGCGCCCAGGGAGGCCTTACCCACCTGGAGCCCCGCCCACCTCCAGGCACCCCATGATCTCGTTGAGTCCTAACAGCGTCCCACACGCCCGGGTTTGCCAGGGAGCAATGAGAGGCCTAAGGGCATGGTCACCCGGCTCGAAGTGAGGCTGCAGGAGCCACTGCTGTGCCGGCGGCCCGGCAGTGACAGCTGTGCTCTCCCAGCAGAAGACACTTGTTGACTCGGAAAAGTGAAAAACAGTAAAACATTGGGAAATACACAGACTCCGGGTTTGGCTTCTGGCTCACTGTACCTGGGTGGCCCCAAACCAGGTCACTTAATCTGCTTGTTCCTTAATTTCTACTTGACCTACTTGGCCGTGGAGAAGTGTTTGGCCCTGTGAGACCACTCCCACCTTCTTGAGAAATTCTACTCTGGCTTCCTGGACGTGGCCCTCTCCTCAGTTTTCTTCTCTGGCCTCGCCTTCCTTCTTGGGGGCTCCTGATGCCTCCTTTCTCTCTGTCTGACTGTACATACTTCTCCACGGAGCTCTATTCTCCACCCATCTCTGAGAAATCCCACTCAGTCTGATAGCTGGTAACTTCCAACGTTCTGTGTCCAATTCACATCCCACTGTGGATCTCCATCTCTTAGTGAACGAGTCCACTCCAGGCATGGCACTAGTCCTCAACGATGCTCATTCTCCTATCTTCCAGTCTAAATCAGAAAGTGACCTACTGTCTCTCCAGTTGCCCAAGCCGGAGTCCCAGGACGGCCCTTGACTCATCTTTCACTGACCACCTCCGTCCAGTTAGAAACCAAACCTGTTGATTCTGCATCCAGAGCCTTTTCTCCATCTCTGCTGCCAGGCCCTCGTCCAGCCCCCAGGGTCTCTCCCCTGGACTCCAAGCCTGTCTTCTTATCTGGTCTCCTGCCTCTGCTTCCTCCGCTATGTAGTTCATTCTCCCCTTTGTGTTAAAGTAACTTTCAAACCTAATCGTATCACTCAGTGCGTGAATCCCTTCAACGGCCTCTCCAGTAACCTTAGAATAAAACGCTTTCCAGGACCTTCCTGGTCTGGCCCTGCCCACACCTGCAGCCCCAGCTTTCTCCACCGCCTCCTTCTCATTTTTCCTCTCGCCTCCTGCCTTTGCTCGTACTGTTTCCTCTTCCCAGCATCGTCTCCCCCTTCTTCACCTCCACGCAGTCCCTGGCTACATCAGAGTCAGGCTCTCACCTCAACCGAGACATCTTCCCTCTTCAGCCACTGTCCCCACTAAAGGGAACCAGGTCCCTTCCCGCCCTCTTTCCTCCCAGTAGGATAGGAACAGTCCCACGCTTTAAGCTTATAGACTCTGTAACCCCTGTACCTTTCCTCTGGTAGCATTCAGTATGCTCCGTTGCTCGTTTAACTGTCCATTCCCCCCCTGGAATGTCCGTCCGTGGGGATGGGGACCACATGCATCTTGGTCATTCCTGCATCTGCAGCCCTAAGTGAGCGTTTAGCACACAGTGGTCGCTTAGGAAACTTTGAGCGAGTGGATGCTGCTTCCTGGGTTTGCAGAGACGGACGAGAAGACGTGCATCCTGCCTTCGAGGAGCTTGTAATCTCGTGAAGAAAAGTTTATAAACAATGACTGCATAATAGACGCAGTCATAGAAACACACACACCATCCAGATCAGCACAACCAAGGGAACTGCTGGCTTTGTCAGAAGACTTGAGCTGGTCTTTCAAATGTGAAAGGAGCCAATGTAAGGTGGTCCGGCTTTGGACTTGGCTTTGCCGGATTAGCCTTTTCGTCTTGGGTAAATTGCCTATCGTCTCTGAACCTTAATTTCCTTCTCTAGAAAAGTGAAGATAGTAATACCTCCCCTGAAAAAACTGGAGGGAGGATTAAATAGAGAGACTTAAATGACAGATACCAAGCATGGCACCTAATATAGGTAGGTGCTCAGTAGGTAGTGACTCTTTTATAACTGGAATGAATTTAAATGTGTTTATTCAATGCTTCTTGAATGAAATGCCCCTGAAGACAAGTGAGGAAAAGAGAATCTATTTCTTGAATGTGACTAAAATGACAACTTCAGCCTAGGTGTACATGAGGGAAGTTTCTGGACTATGGCCTAATATATAATTTATCATTTGCCTCCACTACACCATAATAAATTATTAAGGACCAAAGGGGCAGCCTTTATACTAGAAACCTCCCCTTAATACAACCCGAGGGGACTATTTGCACTACCGTCTTCAGGCAGAGAGTGATTTACTAGCACCAGGCCATCTTTATTTGTCCACGATTTTGATTCTGCAAAATATTACACAATAAGCTGCCCTTCCCTGGACCTCAGCCTCTCCAGCCTGGGATACTTAGAGACACTTTAAAAGTATAACATCTGTGGCTGTCTGTGCAGCAGCAGAAATGTATTTGAAGACACGTGCTATGAAATATAGTTCTGATCAAAAGCTATATAGGCAACAGCCACATGTTAACATTTTATTTCCTTGGGAGAAGAGCTGTGTCCTAGAAGTGTATTCTTTATGTTGTTCGCGATCTAAAATATCTGAGTACTTTAATCCTAAGAGGTAATATAAAATTTCTGCCACCCACTTCTGCATCACTTTCCAAATGCCAACAAGTTGATTGCAGTTAGTTTGGGGTCCCTGAGAAAAGGTTAAATCATTATGAACTTGCATAGCTTTAGGCAACTTTGCTGGAATCCTCACAGCCCTCTCTTGTTAGCATAGCTAGTCAGAATCTTTGCTCTCAGATGTTTTCTAAACCTTAACTCTTTTGGAGCCCAGGCATACCGTTGGTTTGAGGTTCTCTAAAGGATTAGCCAGTTATCTAAGAATCAGTGTTCCTGGTTAGAAATGGTTTGTTTACAGGAAGTACAAATTCCAGTTTGCCCACAGAGTTCAGGGTGGGGAGGAAATGGTAGGGCTTGTTCCTGTTTTAGCACTTTTTATGAATCACATTGCATGCTCACAACACATGAAATATCTCTTCTCACTTTCAGATGTAGTAGATGCCGCTGAATTCTATAGTAAATAGTCAGTGGTAATTGCCCTTCTAGAATCTACCACTGTTGTGTATCAGGACTTGGATTTGGATGTCCACGGAAAGAGGACCTGGATATGATTCTTCAGAGCCTCCCGTGGTTCTCCATGGCCTATGCAGTGGCCCTCATCCTGCTCTACATCAGAACCACCTGTGTAACCTTTTTTAAATGCACATGCTCAGGCCCCACCCGAGAGATTATAATTTGGAAATTCTGGAAATGGAGCCAGACATATGTGGCTTCTGCACACCTTTCCCGGTCCCGCCCTCAGCATCCAGGGCTCCCCCTCGTGTGCCTCTCTGCCAGTGTTCCGGCTCCTGCCCAGGGTCTGTATCGGGCGGGGCCAGGTCATCTTCATTTCATGTAAAATCCAGAAAAAGTAAATAAAATTCCACAGCTGCTGTCCCGTGACTCAGTGTCAGGATCCAGGGTAGGTTGTTTTCCCCTCTTCCTGGGCCGCCGTGGGGCCGGCATCTCACACTGTCCAGAGCCGTCCGTTTGAATTTAAACTGCCTTAAATCCCTGTTACATGTTTCTTTCAGCATCAGCTTTTGAAATATTTTTCCGAGGGGAAACAATGTATTCTTCTGTTGAGGACAGCCAGTGCTTGTCGTGTTTTCTTCTTTCTTTTTGCCCAGTTTCTAACATGGGCAGAACCAGGGCCCTGCGGAGTATGTGCTCCTGATACCCTGCACCACAGGGGTCCCCGGGCTTCACCCCCAGAGACCCGCACACGTGGGCCGTGGGCCTGCCCCTCGGCCCTGTGCCTCAGCTCTGCCAGGGGACTCGGGGGCCGTGGGGACCCAGCTCCGCCTGCCTCCCGGCCTCCGCCTGCACCCCTGCCCCGCGGCCCAGCACTCTGGACTCCGTGCGGCTCTGGGCTCCGCACTGGGGCTTCTCTGCCTGCGGCCCTGCGGGGGCCCCGAGGGGGCGGCTGCGGCAGTTTTGCAGATTCAGATCCCCTCGGAAGAGGGAGTGTGTGTACCAGTGATCTGCCAGGTCCCTCTGATCCGAGGGACCTGAGGATGGGGAGGTGGGGGGAGAAGAGAGTGGGTCAGGGGCGGCACAAGAGGACAAGCCCGTCTGGAGGGTAAAGTGCAGCAAATCATCTGTGCAAGGGCGCAGACCACGAGAAACTGCACGTGCAGTACATTGTCACGTCGTCACCACTACTCAAGAGAAAAACGGTTCATCCTGTTGGTTTCTGGCAAAACTGACATCAGAATCAGACACTTGTGTATGTTTTCAAAATGTATTTTCTATGCCAGGGGCTTGAAACCTGCAATTCTTCTTTATGACCTTTGTGACAACTCGCCTTGTTCCTTGAGGTTTTTCTTCTCCTCTCTGATCTTTATTTCATTGACAGGCAAATAAATATAACTAAATTTCCCAGAGCACTGCTCTGTCCCTGCCGGACAGCTCTCCAGGGAAACTATTCCCCAACTCTCCATGTCTATCCTTTGACCGTCTTTACATCACATTTCTGCTTCCCCGTAATCTGCATCCAGTTTATAGATGTTAGTTATGCCACACGCAGCGCTGCCACCTGAACTAGCCCCGGAAATGTCCAGCCGGCACTTTGGGGTAGTGACCACAAATTCTGTTTTTAAGGAAAACTTGGTTTTAATGTGCGTCAGGCCAAAGGACGAAAGAAAAGGTTTCCATCCAGAAGCGAGGTTGACTACTAATGGGAATCAGAAAGGCAGCCCAGGCCATTGTTTAAACCGGATGTAATGGTTTTTCCTTGACTTAAAAATCTCTTCAACAGTTCTCCGTCAGCCAGTCATTCTGTTATTTTGGACCATGTGTTTGTATTATCACAAGAAATTATGAACATGGGAGAACAGTTTGACCTCTGTCCTCTGTGTCCGAGAGGTCACTTGCATTCCTGAAGCCCCTGTGTTTACATTGAGCCTGTCTGTCAATAGCTAGGAGCACTTGCTCGTTGGATATGGTACGGGTAAGGTGTAGGCACCTGGAGGATTTGGTATGTTGCCGCCTTCCCAAGGATAAATAAATGTGTGTATGTAGGAGGGTGTTGAATAGATTGAGTAGGAGGTGAAAAGGCCTTGGCGACCTGGAAATATGGGAATGGATTAAATAACCATTCAGGTGTGGATCAGTCAGAATGCAACCAAATCTACATCTCTCCACACCGTCTTGTCACCCAGCCCCTCTCCTAATTTGCAGCTGAAGTCCCCAGAACTGTCTTTGTCAGGTATCTGCCTTCCGGAACCTTCACCTCACCGGCAAATACTGCAGTTATTTGGGGACGACAAGAAAATCTGCTTCTAGGTCTTGATCTTTCTTAAATTTTTTATGTCTTTCTCAATATGCATTCAGGGCTGACAGACTAACTGAGGACTTGTCACATGCCACTTTAGCCTGTCTCCCTGTGTATCTTCAGCCAACATTAAAAACACATATAGTAGTAATTAAGTCTTCTTTAGAAATCATTTCTTACTGGTAATGTGCTTTTCAATTCCCTCAATGAGACGCCGTAACTTGATAAATTATTCCGTTGGCAGCAGTTAACAACAACAGAACCCGCATAATTGTAAACCCGTCCCTCGCTGGTACTTAGCAAAGTAATTATCCAGCTTGATTTCCTCACTTCAGAATAAGGAGGCCGACATGAGCAGATTTTCAGAAATTCTCCGTCATTCTGTCTTTTGGGAGGAGTCACTAGTCACTTGAGAAACGAGAGCCTGAGATGATGGAGCCTTAGAGAAAGAGCCTTGTTGCTTTAGAGCCTCACCTCCTGCTAATTTTCACTGAATTTGGACTAGTCCTGAGGCCCTGTTGAGTATAAACCCCAAGAGAAGATCCTAAGTTTCCCTTTGTGATGAAAAAGTTTCTGTTTATTCTACTTCCATTTTGCCTTTTTAAAGAAAAAAAAAAACAGAATTATTCAGGGAAAAAAATATTATGTAAATAAAAGGAGACAGATGGGTTAAAGGGAGAAAAGACTATTTCCATTTTAGCTCAGCTTTGGAAATCTAGGCCAACACTGATAAAAATTGAAGAAACGCAGATTGAAACCAGATCTGTCTTACAAGAGAAACGGTGCAGGGTTAAGTCTTCGACACAGGTGGCTCTGACTGGAGAAACCACTCACCCTGCCTCCATGGACGCTGCTTTTCTATTAGACTTTTCCAGATTTGGGGGTTTTTTTGTTTTTGTTTTTTTTTAATTAATTTATTTATTTATGGCTGTGTTGGGTCTTCGTTTCTGTGTGAGGGCTTTCTCTAGTTGCGGCGAGTGGGGGCCACTCTTCATCGCGGTGCGCGGGCCTCTCACTATCGCAGCCTCTCTTGTTGCGGAGCACAGGCTCCAGACGCGCAGGCTCAGTAGTTGTGGCTCACGGGCCTAGTTGCTCCGCGGCATGTGGGTTCTTCCCAGACCAGGGCCCGAACCCGTGTCCCTTGCATTGGCAGGTAGATTCCCAACCACTGCACCACCAGGGAAGACCTGGGTTTTTTTTAATAATTTAAGTCATCATTCATGAAAATGAATCACAAATGGTTTTTTATGTGATATTTGGAGGACGTTTCAAAGGCATAAAACAGAGCTGCCGGACCCTTCACACTCATCCTGTATTTCTTGTTCTCGACATTTTAAAACCTAAACTCTCACTTGCTGACATTTTCATTAGCACTTATTCCATGTTCTGGCTTTTAAATTTTAATGCCTGTCTTATAAAGAAAGAGAAAGTAGAGGCTTCTTAATCAGAAATGTATTACTTTCAATTTGCCATCTTCAAAAAAAAAAAAAAGAGAGAGAGAAAGAAAGAAAGAAACCCTTGTTGAATAGTCATGACTGGGATGTAAAAGAGTCTTGGGAAACATGATGAGATGGAGGAGACAAACACTGACTCTGTGTATCTGAGACACAATTTAGTCAGACATTAAATCCTTTCGTACACTTCCTTTCCTTGAATATGTGATCGATGTAACTCCACTGTCTTCTAGGTTTTTTTTATTGTGATAAAATACGCGTAACAGAAAATTCACCATTTTACCCATTTTTAAGTACCCAGTTCAGTAGCATTAAATAAATTCACATTGTCGTGGGATCCTCACCACCTTCCATCTCCAAACTGGAGCTCTGTCCTCCTCTAACAGTAACTGCCATCCCCCTCCCCCTGAGCCCCAGGTCACCACTGTTCTACTTTGGTCTCTGTGTATTTGACTCTTCTAGGTATTTCATATAAATAAGAGTCATACAGTATTTATCCTTTTATGTCTGGCTTATTTCACTTAGCATAATGTCTTCAAGATTTATCCATGTTGCAGTATGTATCAGAATTTCATTCTTTCCTAAAGCTAAACAAATCTCCACTCTATGGATCTACCACGTTTTGTTTCTTCATTCATCCATCAGTGGACATTTAAGTTCATGTCATCACTGAACAGAGATAATTTCATTTCTTCTTTTCCAATTTAGATGCTTTCTGGTGGGTTAGGAAATGTTCTCTCCTCTTCAATTTTTCAAAAAGTTGGAGAAGAGTATATGTAAGTTCTTTCAATATTCAGTAGAATTCACTAATGAAGCCATCTGGTCCAGGGCGTTTTTGGTCGAGGAGTTTTTGATTACTGATTCAATATCCTCACTAGTTATAGATCTGTTCAGCTTCTCCATTTCTTCATGACTCAGTCTTGGTAGGTTTTGTGTTTCTAAGAATTTCTTCACTTCATCCATGTTATCAATTTGTGGGCATACAGCTCTTCATAGTGGTCTCATAATCCTTTTTATTTCTGCAGAGTTGGTAGTAATGTACCCACTTTCATTTCCGATTTCAGTAAGTTGAGTCTTCTCTTTCTCAGTTAATCTTTTCTGTTTTGTTAATTTTTCCAAAAAACTGACGCTTGCTTTCATTGACTTTCTCTATTGTTTTTCTCTTCTCTAGTTTATTAATCTCCACTCTAATCTTTATTATTTCCTTCCTTCTGCCAGCTTTGAGTTTAGTTTGTTCTTCTTTTTCCAGCTCCTTAAGTTGTAAAGGCAGATTGTTGATTTGAGTTTTCTTTTTTTTAATGCAAGCATTTACAGCCATAAATTTTCCTCTAAGCACTGTTTTCACTGAATCCCATAAGTTTTGGTATGTTGTGTTTTCATTTAAATTTGTATCTTTAAGAGACAAATACTTGTATTTTCTAATTTTCTTTGTGATTTCCTCTTTGACTCATTGATTAAGAGTGTGTTGTTTAATTTCCACAAATGTGTGAATTTTTTCCACTTTTCCTGCTGTTACTTATTTCCAATTTTATCCTATCGTAGTCAACAAAGATTCTTTGTATGATACCTGTCTTTTAAAATCTATTGAGACTTGATTTGCGGCCTAACATAAGGTCTGTCATAGAGAATGTCCCATGTGAACTGGAGAAGAATGTGTATTCTGTTGTCGGGCTAGTGTTCTGTATATGTCTGTTAGATCTAGTTGGTTTATTGTTCAAGTCCTCTATTTCCTTACTTATCTTCTTGTCTGGTTGTTCTATCTATCATTGAAAGTTGGGTATTGAAGTCTCCAGTGATTATTGTAAAACTATTTATCTCTTTAATTCTGTCAATTTTTGCTTCATATATTTTGAGAGTCTGTTATTAGGTATGTAAGTGTTTATATATAATTTAATATATATGTCCTTTTTCTCTTGTAACCCTTTTTGATTTAAAGTCTCTTTTTTCAGATAGTAGTATAACAACCCCACTCTCTTTTGGTTACTATTTGCATGGAATATCTTTTCCCATTCAAACTATTTATGCCTTTGGATCTAAAATGAATCTCTTTTAGACAGCATATAGATGGATCGTGGGTTTTTACTTATTCTGCCAACCTCTATTTTTTTGATTGGAGAGGTTTGTCGTTTTACACTTAAAGTAATTACTGATAATAAGGGATTTACTTTTGCCATTTGCTATTTGTTTTCTATATACTTTATAGGACTTTTGCCCCTCATTCACTGCATTATTGTATTCTTTTGTGTTTAGCTGATTTTTTGTTGTGAAATGTTTTAATTCACTTTTCATTTCCTTTTGTGTATACTCCGCAGCTGTTTTCTTTGTGGTTACCATGGGGATTACATTTAACATCCTAAATTATAACACTCTAATTTGAACTTACAAAAACATAACTTCATCAGCATATAAAAACTCTGCTCCTGTGCAGCTCCATCCTCACCACCTTTCAGTTACTGACATCACAAATTACATCTTTCTGCTCTGCGTTCAAAAACTTGGACTAATAATCGTTTTTGATGCACTAGTCTTTAAACTCATGTAGAACATAAGAAATAGAGTTACAAACCAAAATTACAATAATACTTATTTTAATATTTGTCTGTGTATTTATCTTTTCCAGGGAACTTTATACTTTCATATGCCTTTGAGTTACTGTCTAGCATCCTTTCATTTCAACTTGAAGGACTCCCTTTGACACTCCTTGCAGGGCAGGTATAGTGGCAGTGAATACCCTCAGCTTTTGCTTGTCTGCAAACGTCTTAGATCCTTCCTCAGTTTGGAAAGACAGTTTTGAAAGAAAGCCGGATGTAAAATTCTTGGTTGGCAGTTTTTTCTTTCAGCTCTTTAAATATATTATCCCACTACCTTCTGGCTTGCAAGGCTTTTGCTGAGAAGTCCTCTGATAATCTTCCAGAGAATCCCTTGTACCTGATGAGTTCCTTTTCTCTTGCTGCTTTTAAGATTCTCGCTTTGTCTTTGGCTTTCAACAGTTTGATTACAATGTGTCTCAATGTGGCTCTTTTAGACTTTATCCTACTTGGAGTTTATTGAGCTTCTTGAATTTGTAGATCCATATCTTTCCTAAAATTTGGGAAGCTTTCAGCCATTATTTATCCAAATATTCTTCTCTCTCTCTCTCCCCTCCCTCTTTCTTTTTTTTCCTTCTGGGACCCCCACAATTCATATGTTGGTCCACTTCATGCTGTCCCATAGGTCCCTTACACTTTGTTCACTTTTCTTCAAGCTTTTTTCTTTCTATTCCTCAGAACTTGATAATTTCAATTTTCCTATCTTCAAGTTTACTCTTCCTTTTACCTGCTTAAATCTGTTTTTGAATTCCTTTAGTGAATTTTTCATGTCAATTATTATACTTTTCAGCTCCAGAATTTCTTTTTAGTTTTTTATGATTTCTCTTTATTCATATTTTCATTTTGTTAATACATTGTTTTCTTGACTTTGTTCACATCTTCCTTTAGCTGTTTAAGCATCTTTAAGCATCTAATAATCTCTTTGAGCATCTTTAAGATGGCTATTTCAGAGTCTTTATCTAGTAAGTCTGCCATCTGAGCAGGATGGCAGACTTACTAGACAGTTTCTTAGGGACAGTTTCTGTCTGTTTCTATTTTTTCTTTGAATGGGTCATACTTTCCTACTTCTTTGTATACCTTGTTGTTTTTTGTGGGAAACTGGATGTTTGAATCTCATACTATGGTGTCTCTATTAATCAGATTTTTTCCCCTCACCCAGGGGAAAAAATGCTGTTTTGTTTTTGTTTTTAATAATTGTAGAGTGTTTCTGTACTGGGGATCAACCTGAGGTATAAACATAAGGTTTTCTAGGGTTTTTCTGAGCCACATCTTTCCCTGGGTATGTGTAATGACTTTCTAAACTCTCCCTTTATGCAGTTGCTTTTGAATGCTCTAATCCTTAAGTACCTGGCTCCCAAAAGGGATAAAAGGGGGAGAGGAGAGTGAAGGGAAAAATACTTAAAGGCGCTCCTTCCTTAAATACCATGAAAGCCACTTCAGCCAGTGAGGGTTGCAGCAACAGCATCTGCCTCCGTGCCCACAGCTCCACAGTCAGAAGCGGCCAGAACACGGAGCCCTGGTATTTGGAGGACACGGTCCTCATTGCCCACCTGGCTCCTGCAGGTCACATGCAAGCTGGTCCGGGAACATGGGCACAGCTGCCTGCCACGGGACTGAGGGTGGGGAATGGGTAGCCACCGCTGCGCTAAGAGCCAGAGTTAACCAAAATTAACTGTGATTTACCATCCAAGCCTCCCCTGGAAGCTGCAAGCCTTCAGATAGACTCCAGAATTCCAAAATAGTTACATCAGACATTCTGCCAGTGCAATTGCTGTCTAGAGAGGAAATGGCTTCCTGGCACTTCCTACTCACCATCTTCCCTGCCATTCCTGGGTTCTGTTTTTGGAAATCTGAGGAGAGAGCGGAGGCTTTCCTAGCTGCCCAAATCAGTGTTTATCTTTAAACTACAATAACTTTACTAAGATACATCCTGGTATTGTATTCTCATTCACCTGATGTGGCCCATGGTAGCCCTTTCAGTGTATAGATTCAAGTATGTTTAAGCATATAGATTCAAAATGTTCAGGAAAGGGTATCTTTTATTATATATACAAGTATTTATTTTGTTTTACTGTTTTGTTTTTTCTCAGAGACACTAGTTACGTATCTGGTGGATCTCCTTCTCTAATCTTTCCTTAAAAATTCTTTTTTTATTTCAATTTTACTTTGCTAGAATTTTTCATTTTTATCTTTCATGTCTTTTGCTCTGTATTATATACTAGGTCTGTTCTCCCTTTCTGCTCCCTCCAGTTTCATCTTCATTCCTGTTACGTTTTATTTTTCCGTCTACTTGTTTGTGTTCTGCCTCTCTTCCTATTAACTTGCTATCTCTTCTTCAGATGATTGCATTTCTACTGTGTGTAGAAATGGCTGAGCTCTGAGTTTCTATTTTCCTTTTATTTTCATAAATAGGAAAGGCCATGGTGTAAATAACTTTTCAGAAACAGCCTATCTGTAATGCGTTGAATATTTTAAAGAACAAGTTTTAGGTTCCACGTGCAGTGCTCCATGATGGGAAGGCTGGACGCAGGTGGAACACACACCATGGCGGGAAGTGGGATTTAATCAGTTCAGTGAGCCCACTGCTGTTTTACTTTAACGTCCTCGATTGCATCTTTACCTTGCACATCCCTGCGTGGCGTGGCCGCCCCTGCAGAAAGCACAGATGGTGACTGTCAGACCCATGCATCAAACCCGTAGCCCTCCGGAGGCAACCATTTCCTCCGGCTGGCATTCTGAATGTAGCGATTTTCCAACCATTTTGAAAATTAGCCTTAAATATACTTTTGGAAAACCACATTTCTGGATGCACCCTGTTCTACCAATAACAAAGTCTCACTAAATCAGAATGATGAAAATGAGCCTTATCTCCATTTGGGGAAAACAACTGAATTGTGGACCGTTTGTAAAGGCAGGTAAAGGTGTGACATCTATATGGACAATAAGACCATGATTTTTTATGCGGAAGAGAAAATGGACTGTTTCAGGCAATTCCAGAGAGCAGAAGGGGGCCAGTGGACAGAAGTGTAGGAGGGAATCTCACTTCCCCCTCAGGAGAGCCCAGCTGGCAGGCGTGGCCGTGCTTGGCAGACCCTTACCTCGCGGGGGTGATGCTGTCGCCGGAAACTGGCTCCTGCATCAGGAGAAACCCCAGGCCCCTTTCCCTCCAAGCGGCCATCACCGAGTCTGAGCCCACACTGCTGGCTCCAAATCCTGCAAATCAACCCTGGACCCTCGGGCGACTTACCCAACCCCACTCTGCCTCAGATTCCTCCCCTGTAATGGGCTTGATAATTTTGAGAGGTTGATATTTGGAAAATTTTTTTAAACTTAGAACAATGAGTAACAGGGACATAATAAGCGCCGTGTAACTGTCTCTTAAATGTGAATAAGGAAGATCTTTTCTAAGGTGTCTGAGAGACACCAGAGATCATTTTTGAGCGCACCTCTTGCGCTAAGCAGTAAACGAGGTGGGCACGGGCCCAGCCTCCACGCATCTCCGAGCTCGTGCTGGAGAAGGAGTCAGGCAGGTGCCCAGTGTGACCTGGAGAGGATTTCGGGGACAGGGGGCTCCCAGCAGCTCCTGGAACCCAGGGGAAGGGCGATAAGGGCCCAGGGACTGGGGTGAGGGGAGATGGTGGGCTCTTGTTCCTGGGAGAGGAAGCGGTATGAACCAGGGCAGCTGGGCCCACGATTCCGATCCCCTGTCCTCCCTGCCGCGGGCACTCGGAGACCCCGCTGACTTCATTTAGGGCCGTGGTTCTTTACAGCCGCTGACTCGTTCATTCATTCATTCACTCATTCGCTTAACTTTACTAACAAGCTAAGGGTCTAGAACTCCTTAGTGCAAAAACATGTATTTTTTAAATTACTCAATAAAAACTTTATTCAGTTAGAAGTATATGTAAGTTTTTTGAACTGTTGCAAATTCCATTCTTGTGCTGTCTGAATAAAACTGTTGGGGAAAAAACAGTTTTTATTCAGGTTGTGTCCTTGTAGAAATAATAGCTATAATCACAATTCCACTTTTTCATAACTTTTACTACACAGATTAAACTAGCCACAGAAGTTGTATAAATCATGACTATTATTATAATGCATAATTTTGTAAAATTTTTGTTTGAAGGATCTCTCAGTGGAACTATTTTCTTTGGTGAGCTACAAATGGCTAAGTTCATTTGGTGTAAATTAACATCGCTGATTATGCCTCATCTTAAGAAAATAGAAAAATAAAAGACAAACAGACACAAACATCAATGTGCTTAGTTAAAAAGAGTTTGTCCAGGTTACAGCCCATCACTAAAATGTGGGAAAAAAATAGTTTGGAAATAAAGGCTGAAATACCAAAGACTGTATTGTCCTTTTACTGCCCTCAACAGTGGGCATATTTTCTTTCAAACTGAGTGAAATGTTCTAGCCTTTGTTGGTTATTTCTTGGAGACATGCCACCTGCCCCATCTCCCCAGGCTGGGCTCGTCCCCACGTTTACCTGGAGCATTCATTCCATTTGGAATGAATTCCTTGGGGAGCTGGAAGCCACCAGTGAGAGGCTTATATGGGAACAACGCCATGTGGAAACAGGACCATCGATGAGTCGTTCTCATGCATCATAGACACCCTCAAACCCCTCTGACGTGCATTCAGGATACAGAACAAGGCCACAAGGCCCAGGAGCCACCTTTCCCAGAACTTTCAGTCACAGTGGCCACCTGACCTGCTGACTCTGCTCTCAGCTTCACACTCAGTGTGGACAGATGCTGAGATGAGGTCAGAGAGGTAGGGACATCAATGAGTAAAGTAGGGAGAAAGAAAATATTATGTATTTAATCCTAGGTGCCATGTATTTTACACATGTATCTCGTTTAATCTCCACAACCACCCTTTGCTGCTCTTATCATGTGAAGGGACCACTGGGACCCTGGGACAGAAGGGCAGCCCACCTTCCTTCATTGAACAAAAAAAAAAGTGAAACATACTGAAGACTGAAAAGGATTCTCAAGGTATCTTCGGGACTTTCAGGGCTTGGCATGTGTAATTACTCTTAGGTTGAACTGATGTCTATCTCAGATGAGATGACGCTTTATGAGGAGGAAATGTGAGGTCCAGAGAGGTAAAGTAACGTGCCCAAGGTCACACAGCTTGACTCTGGAATAGCTGGGATTGGAACCCAGATCTATCTGACTCTAAAATCCATGCTTGCTCTTTCCGCAACAGTACGCTTTGAGCAAAATAAAATAATTACTGTGGGAGAAGTACACACTGCTATGGGAAAACAGGAAGGGGTCCTTTATTCCAGCAAGGAAAGCACAGGGATCATGTTACAGGGCCTCCACTGCAGGGAAATGGTGGTTCAGCTCCTTCTCTCTCTGAAATGCTGGGCTTCTGTGCAAGGTCTCTGTCCTGTTACAGGAAAGGGCTCTGGCTTGTATTGTTCATGGCCCTACTTCAGTTCCTATTTATTTAACAAATGTGATAAATTCCTATCCATGCACATAAGCAGAATTAATAATGACAGGATGTAGGGATTAGGACATGCTCACTTTCTCAACAGCAGCCCTTTTTCGTAGGGAAAGAGATCATTCTAGGTTTGTGACTAAATTTCATTTGTTTGGAGGTGAAGTTGTTCAGTTTTACTAACGGTCAGGTGCATTCTCTTCTACAAGTTGATTTCACTGTTTCCTGAAGTCTCCCATGTGAATTAATAACAACCAGAGATTGCCTTCTTCCTGTATTATTGTTTTCTTCGGGCTTATTCCTTGCAAAGAGACACAGATTCCTTTGGGTAAAAGATTCTCAGGCATCTGTAACTAGGCACTTAAGCGAGACCAGAGTTATAAGGCCATTGCCATCTTAGGAGGTTTATTTTCTGTAGCGGGAATGGAAATTTGAAGGCCCAGCAGCCAGCAGTACACGTAACCTTCCCACCATCCTGAACTTAGTTTCTAAACAAGAACCCTTGGGGGTCTCCTCCCAGCAGCCCTCCATCACATCACCATCATGATGATCTTCTTAAAATCCTCATCTGATCACCTTACTTCCCTGCTTAAAAGCCGCTCCTGGCTCCCCACGACCAAAGGGACAAAGCCAAACCCCTCCGAGCGACTCTCAGAGGCCTCACCCTGAGACTCACTGTGTCTTCTGGGGGTACCTCTGACGGCTCCTGGTTAGAAACCGCAAGCCGACCTCACTGCCACCTGCCCTGTGCTCGTGCCTCTTCCCCAGGTGGATGGCAAGACCCCTCTGCTGCCTCGTCCCCTCGTCCTGTCCCCACCCCCAGCACTTTGCTTGCCCTGCACTGGGGATGCTCCAAGTTCATTTCATTTGCTCCATCGCTTGGCAAGTATTTATTGAGCTCCTAATAGGTGCCAGGCACGGTGAAAAAAGACAGGGTGCCACCTTCAGGGAGAATCAGTCTTATTGTTTGGAAGTGTCCTGGGGTTATAACCAGCCTACGTGACTTTTTTTTTTTTTTTTTGGCTGTGTTGGGTCTTCGTTTCTGTGCGAGGGCTTTCTCCAGTTGCGGCAAGTGGGGGCCACTCTTCATCGCGGTGCGCAGGCCTCTCACTGACGCGGCCTCTCTTGTTGCGGAGCACAGGCTCCAGAGGCGCAGGCTCAGTAGTTGTGGCTCACGGGCCCAGTTGCTCCGCGGCATGTGGGATCTTCCCGGACCAGGGCTCGAACCCGTGTCCCCTGCATTGGCAGGCGGATTCTCAACCACTGCGCCACCAGGGAAGCCCCTATGTGACTTTTAAGGCTTTGCTTCGAAGTCTGGTCCTGAGATCCGTCACACGAGCATCACCAGAGAGCTTGTAGTAACGACAGAATCTCAGCTCCCCGCCACCCATTCTGCACTAGCCTGACGCCCACAAGAGCCGCATCGCACGGCAGCGTGAGCAGCTCTGTCCTGAGGCTCTCAGACAGTCAAGTTGGGTGGGTGTGTTGCTTGCGTTGCTTGTATGCTTGCTTTACAGTGGTTGTAAACCTACGGGTTTAAATTGTCCTTCATGTAACAAAGTCTTTTTGAGGGCTTGTTAATGTAAGTTACACTCTTGGGTGCCGGAGAGCACCACTAAATTACAAATAAGCAAATGCAGATTTATCTCTACTGTTCAAAAAATGACAGCTTTCCAGACATTGCTCGTGTTTCCTTCTGCAGATGTTTATCCAGTTATCCTTGCAGCCGGGGTATTTGTGCTTGCTCAAACATTGTGAATTGGTATTTGTAGGCTTGGCCACGCAGGTGCTTGTGTGGCCAGCACAGAGTTTTCATAAATGTTTATTAATTCGTTGCAAGCATTTAAAAACCAAGAGGTTTTCACATGAAAACCCAGACTTCTGCCTTCTCTTGAAAATCGGGCAGCCCTGGGCTCACCTTCCTGATGGCACAACAGACTGGCCCTGGGGGTCCCCTCCTGCAAGTTGGGGGCGGGCTCACCAGTTCACCCCGCCCCCCACCTCGCCAGCCCCTTTGCTAGGCCTGCTCGGCCCCCTGGACTGTGCAGCCTGAGAACCCAGGCAGGAGTTGGAGGCACCAGAGCTGACCCTGCCTCGGGGAGTGTGCCCCTTTATAGTTCCCCTCAGGGTCTCCGTGCAGACAGGAGGAGAGAAGAGAGCAGGACAGGTTGGTGAGGGTGGAGATATGGCCCTAGGCTAGCGATTCTCGGCCCTGGTGACAGGAACTTGTAAAAGCACCACTGCCCACTCCCCATAGGCACCCCCAGAAAGTCCGACTTAGTTGGTTTGGGCATCACCAGATTTTAAAGTCTCCACAGGTGATTCTAATCTGGCTTGAGAACCACGAAGCTAGTGCATCCACATAACTTGCCAAAAAAAGTGAAATATGCCAAAGTGAAGGAAAAAAATATATGCATACATACATACGTATACACACACATAAATTGACAGGATTTACACTGAAGCCTCATTACTCTGGACGTCGGTAATTCCAGAGTATTGGATGTTTTGTCTAATGGCCTACCATTTACTTTTCTTATCTATACGAAGAGTTGGCCAAGCAAATAAGTACTATGAGCAAGATTGCTTTAAAATGCTTTAGAGAAACTCGATTTTTTTTTTCTTTTTAGGATTTAAATTCAAATGCCGGCTTGAGCTAAATATAATTTACATTCTCTATTACAAAAACAAAAATTTGGAGGATATCAGCAAGCACTGTGAATACATCATACAGGGCCCCTCCGACAATCGTAGAATTGCTTTTATTGCATTGTCTATTATCACATAGCCTAAAATTCTACCAGTACTTTAATTACTTTAGAATAATGTTTATTACTGTTGGAATTCAGCTGTTTATGCCACAGAAGTGTTCATCCAAGGGTGTCATTAGAGAGAGAACTTCCTCTAATGCTGCAGCGTTGATGGAAGCTCTCCCACCCCGCCCCAGTCCGCAGATTTGCTGATGGCCTGCAGCACTCTGGCCAGTGAAATCCCTGCAACTTCAGGCAGATTCTCCTGATGAGGGAGTCTGACAATCGCCAGAGCAATTCATGCGATGACTTTATGCAAGAAATTTCATTATTTCTAATAGCTGATGGTGGTTTAATATTTCAATGTAATTATGCTTGATTATATATTGTAATACGCCTTGGCCAGGCTTTGGATCTGGGTCTAAGTAAAATACAGCTAATGGAAAATTCCCCTCCAGTTTTTTTTTTTTTTTTTTCAGCCAGGAATTAAGTCCTAAAGTGAAACTGAATGCAAATCCAACAAGCAATCTCTTGCCGGAGAAAATATTGGTGTAATATATTTGAATGGCCTAGTTTATCAGCTCACTTGGCTAAAATCATACACTGGTTTAGAATTATTTCAGAGTTGCTATTTCTCACCTTTCCCCTAACCTACTTTTGGTCATTTCTGATTTGTTTTATGAGCTTTTATCAAAAGGCAGTCAGCGTGGCAGAGATATACAGAGACGTATATCAAATACTGTCATTTACTGTGAGCATCGTTAAAGAGGGAGGGGGAGGGGGAACTAATGCCAGGATGAGGCTGGGGTCTCGGTCTGGCTCGTCTGTGCTGCCCACTGTGTGCGGACACCCCACTGGACACGCACAGCAGGAGCTGACATAGATCCCCTCCTGCCTGGCCCATCTGTGTAGCGAAGCAGCAATGTGCTTCCGACGGTGACACTCCCACACTCCTGGGAGGGGGGTGTCAGCAGCCAGGGCTGGACTGACGGAGGGCAGTGGAGAGGTGTTAAGATTCACGTGAATTCCTTAAGGCTTCACTTTCATTCTGCTTTGGAGAAAGAAGCCCATTTGAGAGTATCCTTTGCTCCCTCTGCAGAGTCCTCGTCTCTCCCCGGAGACGGCAAGAAAGACAGAAAGAAGGGAGCAACGGCAAGAAAGACAGAAAGAAGGGAGCAGCGTGTGGGCCGCTCAGACCCTTCCCCACCCCACTGAGGCGGGTTCCCTACAAGGGCCCCCGAGGCGTGGCACCTGAAGCCCGACAGCCAGCCAGACTCAGGCCTCAGCGAAGGCCCCAGAAACAGAGGGGCCGCCCTGCCCACTCACGAAAGGAGAGGCCCATCTGCTCTTTCACCTGGGAGTCACCTGCTCTCTGGCTGGAAGGGAGGGTCGAAAACAAAAAGAAATGGTCATTCCTATCATTCACATAGTGCTACCCCATCCAAGCGATGTAATTCCCTTAACAATCCTGTGTTGTTACTAACTCACGCCATTTGCCAGTGGAGAAATCTGAGGCTCTGGAAGTCACATATCTAGACAAGGTGCCCATGGCGAGTGCACAGGGCATCCTGTTGCCAATTCCACGGCTCTGTCCCCGCGTCACAGCAGCCGGGTCACAACCGCAGGCAGCTCCCGACGGAGGACAGGCACTCTTTGGCTCAGAACTGTTCGTTTTGCTCTTAGCAGAATTTAACAGTGCCTATTTTGAGATCTTTCCTTAAGGGCACACTGTAAAATTTAGAAAAGGAAAAAAAGAAAAGAAAAACCTTACATCCACCAGAGATGAAGAGGAGAGATGCAAACTCCCACGAGAGGCTCCCAGGGAATGTTTATTAAAGGTCACCTCATCTGTGATGCTGCAGGCGAACACAGACACATCAACCTCGTAGAGATGAGAAAACAACATGAGGCTGATGGGAGGAGCGGTGAGGTGGGTGAGAGTCAGGGGCCAGCTTTGATCCCCCCTGTGTGCTTTGCTGGCCCTGGGACTGGGGACAGATCTGGACCCCCGGCACCTCCCGAGGCTGTGTGGAGCTCAGCCACCACGGCACAGGAGCTGCACTTCTGACCGGGGAGGGATCTCCGGTGAAAGGTGTTCGCGTTCATGTGCCTTTACTGGTCCATAGTCGTAGTGGAGCAGATCAAAGGCTGCATCTCCTTCAGACTCTTACTTTGTTCTCTGGGGCCCCAGCTGTGCCACCAACACCGCTTCTGTGAATTGGCTGCTCTCTCTGACCCGGTCACTCTTACCTGCCAGACCTAAGCCAAGACGGCACGATGGCACCCCTGGCTGCCGGCTGGCCCTACGGACGGTGCGCACACTCAGAGTCACTCGGACACTCCGCGGCACCCATCCCCCGACCCCGACCGCAAAATCCGCCCCTTGAGTTAGCCTGTCTCCTGGGGTGCGCACGTAATGCGCCGCGCCCCTCCCGCCGCCCGCAAACCCCTTACTCCAAATCCACTCTATTCTGTGTCCTCTACCCTGTTCTCCTGTGCTCTAAACTTGACCCCGTAGATGTCACACCTCAAGGCCTAACTCCTACATCCCAGGCAGGTAAATAATTCCTCCACATGGATTCTTACTAAACCTTCATCTCCAGACCGGTCTTTGCCTATGTGTTGATAATATTCCTCCATAACTTAAATACCCATCAGTTCCTTCATAAGGCAGAGTAATGTCGAGGTCAAGGGAGGCCAGGAGGCCAGACAGCCCAGCTGCGAGTTCGCTTTCTAGCAGGTTCTTAGGCAAACTCCATTTCCTCTTTGTGGCTTAAAACGGTGCCTGGCACTTAGTGCTGCATGAGAGCTGGGCCTAGTGGGGTGGGGTCAGCTTGGGGAGGCAAAGGGGAAGAGGACTGGATTTTAGCGAGTGGGAGCAGGACGAGCTGAGCATTTCACCCAGTATTTGATAGGACGTTCTTTAGCCACGATGTTGTCTCCCCTCCAGGGCTGTCACAGGTCGGCCGTAACTGGATTCGTCTTCTGGTCCCCACTGACCCCCGTATCGCCTGTCAGGTTATTGCCTTTGGTTCAGTCCATTATGTTTTTCCTTCCCAGCTTGTGTTTCTCCTTTGTGTCTTCCACCCGTCTGCCCAGCTCTCTCATTCGAACTTTGAGTAGGTAAGAGCTTTTTACTTAAACTTCAGAGCAGTTCATAAATAGGCTGCTTAGTTTCAGCTGGCAGGTAAAAGCTTTCGTCAAATTGTTTCTCCTCCCTGCAGCACTGTTAATCTGGAGCTCCCAGAAAGGAAAAGTTGCGAATTATCTTTTCCTAGTCATTAAGGCAGCATAATTTGAGGCCCAACCAGCAGTTTTCCTTTTCCCTACCTAGAATTTACCAATATGATTTGGGCCACTAATCTACACCTGTAAAATTTTTTCTTCTGAGAAAAAATTCTCCTAACGACACTTAGATCATTACCCATGATTCAAGAAAACCAAAGTCCAAAAATAATTTAGGAACAAGGTTCAGATTCACTCAGTGCAAATTATTTTAGCTTATTAATTAATTCTCTCACCAAGAAACAAACGGAAGCATAAGCAACAATAGCCAACCTTTGAAAGAATAACATGCAGAGATGAGGAGTGGGGAAGGGTCCCCTGGAATTCTCCCCTTCCTGTTCAGAGTCTGAAATAGAATGGCATTTTCCCCAAATAGTTATGTGGGGAACATCTGGTGTTGTTACGGTTACGTGGTGAAGTGTGTTTAACATTTTCTTTGGACTTGCATTCAACCGTCATCATCTTCCACTTTGAATGACTCAGTGGGAACCCCTGAAAAGAGGAGGCCATGAGAATGGCCGACGAGCAGCGATTTGGGGTGGTTTATTAAAGTGGCAGCAACGGATCTGAGGTGGGCGTCGTTCTAGAATAAGGTGGAGCTCAGTGGTGGGGTTCAGCGGTACTTTCATCCCGCAGACTTGTTGCCTCAGTGATTTATCCCTACATCCCCCAGAGTGTGACACGGGTGTGTCCTAGTAGAGGTACATGGCCTTGAACAGAGTTTAACAGATCTTGCTGCCCAGGTTAGAATGGACTTTGCCACAGCGCAGCCTGACCACGTGGCAGAGGAGTGTCTGGGGTGGGGACACTGGCCATAAGGAGACCTGGACCAGGAGGGAGCGCTCCTTCTCTGAACGCGCACAGGTGACGTGGGAAGCAGGAGGGGTCGTCCGGCCTCAGAAACGTGCTGTTTTTCATTTATTTCAGGCACATTTTCCATCACTGCCATTTGTCCTCTGTCAGCATTCCATCTTGTTCCCCGTGTTTTCTCTTGCAGATGGTTTATTAGAAGCGCTGCAGGATGTTTCTAAATGTTACGCATCACAAGAGCAGGGCTTTGAGAGCGTGCTGACAGCTCACCTGAGCGGGTCTTCTCCACACACCGGCTCTCTCCATCCCTAACGCTGCTGTGCCTTTAAATCCACACCCACCCACATGAACACACAGATCTCGGCATCTTGCCTTTTTTTTTTTTTTTTTAATTTTATTTATTTATTTATTTTTGGCTGTGTTGGGTCTTCGTTTCTGTGCGAGGGCTTTCTCTAGTTGTGGCAAGCGGGGGCCACTCTTCATCGCGGTGCGCGGGCCTCTCACTATCGCGGCCTCTCTTGTTGCGGAGCACAGGCTCCAGACGCGCAGGCTCAGCAATTGTGGCTCACGGGCCCAGTTGCTCCGCGGTACGTAGGATCCTTCCAGACCAGGGCTCGAACCCGTGTCCACTACATCGGCAGGCAGACTCTCAACCACTGCGCCACCAGGGAAGCCCCATCTTTCCTTTTATAGTGGATAATTAAGAGAAGGATTTGGTTGGTAACCACCTTACTCCCATAACTCATTACCAGTGATGGGTAATCCTGTGACCGAACCATCCATCACTTTCAGTCCTTCAGACATAATCTCATTCTCGTGACTCCCACAGGGTCTTCAGTGGAAGGTAGCCTTTCCGACAGGATCACTGATCCCAAAGGCAGTTATTCCTGCAGAGCTGAAAAGCGGTGTCATTTACTTGAGAAGGCGGCTTACCCTGTCGTCACAAAGTCCCCTTCATGGGGGAGCTGAGGCTTCATTTACAAGAGACTGTCTGCCTCTCATATGAGCAAGTCAGGGCTCCCCTAACAGAGACCCGTCAGTGTTTCTTATGTCTGTCCGTGCGCTGAGGTAAGCGACCCGAGGAAACTGCCATCTACCTGCCCAGGTGATGCAGCTCAGTCCACCTCCTCAGGTGCCCCTTGGTTGTTGCTGGAATGTCTGATATGATAGGTTTGGAATAGTTACTTGGAAGTTTCCTGGAGATACTTGCCTAGTAGGTACTTTTACTGATACGCGTAAAATATATAATTTCCAAATTGTGTATCTTTTGATATAATCACATAAATGGAAAACAATAGTCAATTAAGTCGTTCCAGGAAAAATCATACTACCTCTTATCCCAGCACATTCCGACCCCTCTACACAGGCACGTGATAGATGTCAGAGATTTGATCCAATCTCTTGCACTTTTTAAAACTGGAAATTATAGATAGACTGTCATTTCTGCAAGATATTAGGAATGTGTAAAATGAGCATCTAAGTCAAATGTATACTGTAAATGCAGTAGGATCACAAACGTACTTTTCTGAGCTTTAATTTATCCTGGCTAGGTTTTCCAGCAGCAGAGAGCATAGTTTTCAGCCGGTACTTTCTCAAGGCACGTGGTGGGCTGTGTGCCCGGCATGTTCGGGCCCCTGCACACTTCGTGCAGCCCAGTTCCTGACTGGTTCTGTGGGTTGTTCTGGTTCCAGGCTTCCACAGGGAATTCTAGTGGAAGGATGTGCATTTCAGGCGGCAGAGGCCCTGCTTCAGACCAATGAACGTTCTTGCCTCCTGTGCTGAGTTACCATCAAAAACAGCCTCTGACTGTGCCTGCAGCTCGGGGCGGTGGGGGGGGGGGGGGGGTGGTGGTTGGAAAATCAGCTCAGCCCACAGGACAAAATGAGGAGAAGAGATGGCTTAAGGCCAGCTGTTCAGGCACGTGGGACACACACAGGTGAGGGCAGGGTGGCAGCTGTTGGGGGAGGGGGGCAGCTCGGACAGGTCTGCTCCGGTGTGGGGTGGAGGTCTCCATTGGCAGGGCTCCCACTTTGCAGAAGAAGGTTGAAATGCAGAGCGTAGTGGCCGATCAGATTCCTTCATTATCTCTCTGCCTTGTATTTGCCAGGTGCTTGTTCCTGCCCGCTTCCATGGTTGGAGGGTTTTTTTCCCTTCCCGTTTTCCTAAAACACACACACGTACACACACACACACACACACACACAACCTGAGAATAGTAAAAGCTTTCCATTTTCTTGAATGCTAATAAATTGGAAAAGAGGTCATATATGTCATCTGTGCATATTGACATTGAGGGATTCAAGGGGTGTTTAGGGAGAGAAGATAGAAGACTGAAAATAATAGCCTTTGAATGGCTTAGAACCGAGTTTCCGACAAGACTTGAATCACGTGAAGAAGACTATGGAGAGACTGCACGTTTTATCAAGCTCCAGAGAAAGTAGCTTTTCTTAAGTACTGGAATAACATTTCTTCTTATAATTCTAATAATTTTAAAAGAAAAGACTGAAGCCTGTAGAATACCAGCATTATTCATTTCTTCTTGCAACAAGGAGAGCTAGCCTTAACATTGCTTTGTTTTGCCCTCACTTCTTCCAGTCTTCAGCCCTCTGTGCTTCCTGTTATCAGCAGGTGAGACCAGGCCAAGGAGCCCAGAGGACTCCATGGGGCTGAGAAGCCCTTTGGGTCCGTGCGTGCAGGGGGACAGGCAGGAGGGGTCCCTCAGAACACGAAGCCCTGGGGAAGTCTGGCGCGGGTGCAGACCCCGGCGGGGGGAAGGGGGGGAGCAGGGATGAGAATCAAGCCCCAGCCCCCAGCCGCAGCCTCTCCCAGGTGCATCCCTTCGGCTTGTTTCCCTGAAAACAAAGAAAACATTGGAAATACGTACAACTCCTAAAAAGAGAAAATATCCCATAAGCTGCTTCCTCATTGGATTTGCCCAAAAGTCAAATGTGGAAAGTGAGATGTGAAATACTAGTGTATTTATGTGTTTTCAACAAAACAAGGATCACAAGTAAAATATGTCATCAGCACCTAAGAGGGGGCGCAGTTTTAATTCGCGGGGGCGGCCCAGCTTCCGCCAGGTCCTCCCTCTCCCAGAGCAGACCCTCCAGGGCTGCCCTGGGCTGGAACAGCCCCCCCGGGACCACTCTCCGATGGGAGCACAGAGCCCTGTGACAGCACACCGGCCCCAGGACATGCAGATTAGTCACTCGGGCCTTAGGATGCAGACTCCTGTTTCTGATTCTCTCTGTCACACGTCTGCACCTCCACGAGGGGGGCCCTTGGCACAGCCTGGTGCAAGCATCTGTGCTGAGCATCTTGCCAAGGAAGGAGCAGCTCTCCTGCCGGAGCCGAGAAGGACGGGCAGCCGTGTGCGTGCCCAGGCGGCGGGCGGGCCCTCGGCTTGCTCACCCAGGACGGCAGCCTCCTCTCACCTCCTGGCAGGCTGAGCGCCATCCCCGTCCTTCCAAAGCTCCCAGAGCATCTCTGATGAGGTCCACTTGGGTCCTGGGTCGACTCCCTGTAAGCTTGTTCATTTTGAGATACATCCGACCATGCTTATTCCAGAGATCTGTCTGGAGACAGATGGGTCTTAGTCGGTTTTCCTTATTAAGAAGCAACGCTGTCTTCCCGAGAATCACCCCCAAGTGTCACTTCTGCCTCTGCCTTCGGACAGAAATGTAAATGCAGTGACAGAAAGAACCCGCTTCTGAAGGACGGGAGGAAAAGAACCCCGCCAGGGTGGAGGGCTCCGCGGTCGGCATCCCAGCCCTGCGTCGGAATCACTTTTGCCAAGTTATTGATTGGGTCTGAGACCGTTGCATTATCTGTAAAAGAGGGCTCATCGCACCACCCCCATGAAGTCACTTGGGGTAAATAAAATCAAGAGTAAAAGCTTGTTGGGCTTCCCTGGTGGCGCAGTGGTTAAGAATCCGCCTGCCAATGCAGGGGACGCGGGTTCGAGCCCTGGTCTGGGAAGATCCCACATGCCATGGAGCAACTAAGCCCATGCGCCACAACTACTGAGCCGGCACTCTAGAGCCCACAAACCACAACTACTGAGCCTGCGTGCCACAACTACTGAAGCCCAGGCATCTAGAGCCCGTGCTCTGCAACGAGAGAAACCACCACGATGAGAAGCCCACGCACCACAACGAAGAGTAGCCCCTGCTCGCTGCAACTAGAGAAAGCCCGCGCGCAGCAACGAAGACCCAACATAGCCAAAAATAAATAAATTTATTTTTTTTTAAAAAAGTAAAAACTTGTCCCCTTGGTCCCCAGCTCGCCCCAAGTCTGGAGCCCATGGTCCTGGAGCCCCGGCTGCATCCCCTGTGTGCCGTTGGTCATTCTGACTGAGCGCTCCTGGCCGGCAGGCACGGAGCTGTGCCCCGGGCACGTGGGGCGTCACCGCGAGCCTAGAAAACCGAGGAGTCCTCCCTCTGGATCTGACCTGGGGATTCTCTGATCAGGTTGAGGACCCACAGACCCTTTGCTTTGACAGTGCGACCGGCAGCTGGGAAGAGGGCAGGACAGGGAACAAGGAGGCAGGTCCGGCAGAGTGTCACTCGTGGCACGTCCGGCAGAGTGTCACTCATGGCACGTCCATGGTGAGCGCTTCAACTTCCCATCAGGCAGGAGGGTCTGTTCTTCTGCCCCTTGCCACGACCTATACCTGCCTTGTCACTAAATACCTACGGAGCACCTTCTATGGACCAGGTGCCGTGCTGGTGAGCTAGAGAAATAGCACCTGGCGTCTGCCCCCCAGAGGTCGGCCGGCCGTGTAATGTTTTAAGGTTTGTGCTTGTATCAGTTCACTGCCCTCCCAGCCTCCACGTGATAAGAGCACGGCTGGCAGAGCGGCCTGGGCTTTGGCCCCGGTCGCACTGTGCTGCCAGCCTAGGAGCAGGGACCACACGCTGCCCTCAGCTCGGGGGGCTTCGCTTCCAAATCCATTTGCCTCAAGGACGTGCTCCCATCCGCTGCTGGAGTTAAAGTTTCTTCACGCACAGTGGTGTTTTCTTTACGTATGTGAAGATGGCAGGGGCTTCCCGTTTGTAAATCCAACCCAACAGGGCTCGTTCTTTGGTAACTACCCGCGGAAGAGGCAGGGAGGTCCCAGGAAGGGGAGGCCGGCTTTGAGAGGAGCAGCTCCAGTTCTCGGTCAAGTTGATGCTAGTGTTCATTCAGTTATGGTCTCACCTTTGCAAGTGAAGGAAAACAGTCTTGCAGAGGATTCAAAAAAAAAGAAAAGACATACTGGGTGATTGGGATGTAGTATTCAATCAAGAGAACTTAATTAATGATGTCTCAAGCTGTGTGAAGCAGATACTAAACTAAAAGGTCACCCTTTAGCCATCAAAAAACATGCTGCCCTGAAGTCTTTTGTTGTATGACTAACATATCAAAAGTTAACATGGATTTTGCTGCGTTTTTGTTAAAATGAAACCAGGGGAATATCTGCTTCTCGCGTACCAAATTAAGGAGTAAGAGTCCAAGTCACAAACAATTCCCAGCCTTTTCAGTAATGAGTGTACTTGGCAAATGAAAGCCCACAGGACGGAAACTCATCGTTTACTGGCACAGACTTAAGTAAGCATTTGCCACTGCATTACTTGGCTCTGCAGTAAAATTCCTTAGATGGTCCAACGGCCCTACCAGGTGGGAAGCACCTGTGCTGCTGGGTACCATGTGTCAGGTCTGCGTCACCCCATGGGGATGTGAGGCTGCATTGGAGATGACTGCCCTTGAACCGATGTCCCACTCATGGAGCTGCAGAGCAAACAGACAATTTCCATGGAGGGCAGCAAGGTGGGGATCCTATGGGAGGCACCCCGAGGAGGCAGGGCTCACCCCACCACGGGCTGGGAGAGGGCCGTGCACGGGGGAGAGGCCTGAGGGCCTCGTGCCAGGGAGCCCTGAGCCTCTGGGACTGGGAACCGATAGACTGACTCCTGGGATTCAAGACCCCTTAAAAGAGTGTTTGCTACAGAGGACCGGAAGAAGGAGCTAAAACCCCTCCCTCAGGACCAGAAGCAGAAGCACTAGATCCCTTCCCACGGGGAGGGCTGGGCCCTGCTCTGCGAAGTGTTCCTTGCTTGTTCAGTGACCTGCTCTGTCGGGATCTGGCTGTGTCTGGCAGCACACACCTCAGAAGGCACCTGTGTGGATGGAGGCTGGGCCAGCAGGTGCGGGTGGGCGGGAGAAGAACCCTGAGGAGGTGCTTCTGAGGCGGCCCCCGAAGGAGGGAGGAGGGGGCTTAAGATCCCGGGATGGGGCCAGGGAGGAGGGACAGACGAGCTGGGGGAGAACTGGAGATGCCGTGTCTAGCACAGGGTGGACACAGCTGGGTGGTGCTGAGGGGGGACCCCGGGAGCCCCTGAGTGACAGGGGGGCCAAAGGCAGGGTGTGAGCCAGATGCTGCCTGTAAGGGTGGCTGAGAGGGGCACCCGGGGGAGGGCGGCCTGCGGTGGGTGGACGAGAGCTGGGCCCTGCTTTTCCCTGAACGAGGGGGCCTGGCCGAAGAGGAAGGTCAGTGGATTCTGAGCACAGGTCCCCGGTGGTAAAGCCCAAAAGGGGGGGCTTCCGAGGAATCCCAGGCCTGTCCGTGACCGCTTGGAAAATTGTAATGACAATTTAACCGAATATATCCAAAATATCGTTTCAACATGTGAGTCAAGATTTGAGAAACTATTAAGGAGGTATTTTACAGTCTTTCTTTTTGTACTAAGTCATCAAAATCCAGGACAGAGTTTACACCGCCAGCACCTCTCGGTGTGCACCATCCACCGCTCACGTGGCCCGCGGGGACAGGACAGTGTGCAGGTGTAGACCATCCAGGGCACTTCGTCCCACCTGTGATTCAGGAGCTGTTCCCACGAAGGCACAGAAAGTTGTCTCGCCGATCGTGTTGGGCTCCTCTTGTTCTGTTTCTCACTTTTGTTTCGGGGAACAAATGGAAAAGAGGAGGGTCTGAGTCCAGTGCCATCAAAATCAAGACAAGATGATGCAGCCCAGGAATGAAGGCTCCAAGCATGTTAACTACAAAGACCTTGAAAATCGGTGATCGTGGGGAGAAGAGGCATTGCCAAGTGCAGGGCCTGACTCTCCCTGCTTCTGCGGCGGAAGTCACCACGGCAGTAGAGCGCCCACCGCAAAGGGAGCAGATGCTCAGTCGGTGCCGGGTGAACTGATGAAAGCCAGCGGCTGTCCCAGACTATACAGCAGGCGAGAGGCAGCATGGAATTGGATGTTGGGACCCATCGCCATTTTATTTTTTACTCCCTCCTCTTTGGAATGGAGAGCACAGTGGAATTCCTGCCCCTTTCATTGAAGAGCGTACTTGTGAAATAGCCCCTGTTTTTAGTGGGATTAAAAATAACTCAAGGCCCAGCCATGCAGCCTCTGGTTACCATTTTTGACTCACTTGCTTCAGTTTCGTTGTGTGAGCCTTTGTGAAGAAACAGCCATGTTTTTAAAGAGCATTTCCATAAAGGATTTTTCTCCTCGGGTGGGTAGAGCAGAAGTGGGAAGGATGGAAGGACGAAGACAGGGTTAGAGAAGAACTCAGGGACCCACTTTCATGTTGTTTTCAGATGAATTAAAATCCTTTAGTCTCTGAAGACTTTTTTAGGTCTGGAATCTGGAAGCGCCCTGTGCTGTACACCAGGCCATGGGTCTGTTGGGTCCTTTCACCCCGAAAGCCACCCCTGAGTCACATGTCATCCAGAGCTGGCCCATCCGGCTGTGCATGGACTTGAAGAAGACGGCCTGCATGGGCTGGGGTCTTCCGTTCAAGGGCAGGTAATAGCACTCACCATGGAGACCTGTGTCATCAAGGAGTCAGCTGGATTCCAAGCGAGTTACTGCATCTGCAAGAAAGGTAATGACGTAGCGCTTTGGGAGATGGAACTATTTATTCACTCCTTTCCGAGTCCTGCTGGATGGACTCAGACCCCCGGCCAAGTCTTGATGCTCTAGTCGGGGCCTCCCTAGATCCTGCAGCTGGACACAGAGTTGAACACTCTGGCCGTGGGCATTTGAGAGTGCTCCAGATCTCAGAGCACCTTGACTGAAGTCATTAAACACTTCATTATATTTTTTAAGGCATAAAACCCAAAAGAAATACCCAGGGAGAGAAAAATAGCACAAAGATTCTTCCAACCAAACTATTCTACAAATGGCAAACCACCGAGGTGACAAGCATTCCATGCTGTTTTTTGGAAGGGGAAATAACATCTATCTTATGTGTAGGCATATCCTTGTTTATTGTCACTCACACATTAGTGTTAGAGGCAAAGCCAGGATTACACATACATTTCATTTTCTGATGCAAAAGGCATTTTGATTAAGTAAACTGCTAAGACCTCCAGTGGTCGGGCTGCTTTTGCAGGCTGAATTTTCTTGGCTGACTCTTAGGGGAGCTGGGTAGGAGGCACTGCTGCAGTGAGGAAACACAACTGGGAAACGCCCAGAAAGAATCCCGCTGCACACAGAGCTGGAAGCTGGGCCCGGTGGGTGAGATGTATGTATGTTACCCAGTTAGGAGAACCTTTCTGCCCTCTCTTCTTGGTGGGCATCCTTTCCTAATCTAGAAGGCTCTGTTTATTCAGAGTGCCCCAGGATAGAATAATCTGATCCTTTTGATTTTATGAGAATACAGTAATACCTTCATCACAGGCTCACGAGCTTTATTTACAACGAGGTAGTGACGTGAGCCATGCTGGGCTTGGTAAAAAGCTAAAATCGGTGTGTTCATATTCGATAAAAAAAAAAAAAAGTATGCAAAACTCTCAGTGGATATTTTCAAAAGTCTAATTTTATGCACTGAATTTAAAATAATGCAGATCACCCCACATTCTAAAGTCTGTCAAGAGCCACATAATTTCAAAGCTGGCAGGCTGAGCGTGTGTTCGCAGTATGATCTGTTGCCACACGTGGGCACCGGTTTGCCTGGGAGACAGACGCCCGCCCTCCGTCGGCCTCGGCCAGGGGATCCATGCGCACCAGGACTCCACAGATGACTTTGGTGACCCCTGCAGTGTCATTCCAGGGCCACTTGGGTGTGAGATCTGAATGTGGCCCTGAGGATCCTGAGTTTCAGTCTGAATTTCAGCTTCCATAGGTTTTAGGCACATCCAGCCACAATGGCTTTGGAAATGTAAGTCCCCACCTTCACTATTGTCACAACTTAGAGTATCTCTGTATCTTGTAACGGTACAGTGGTCCCTCCTCAACTGCGTTTTTGCTATCCATGGTTTCAGTTACCTGTGGTCGACTGTGGTCCAAAAATATTAAATGGAAAATTCCAGAAAGAAACAATTCATACGTTTTTAATTGGGTGCTCTTCTGAGTAGGGTGTTGAAATCGCCCACCATCCTGCTTCCACTGGGGACGAGAATCATCCCTTTGTCCCACCCTTTGGCCACTTAGTATCCGTCTCAGTTATGGATCTACTATCGTGCTATCGAAGTGTTTGTGTTCAAGTGACCCTCACTTTACTTAACGGTGGCCCCAAACCACAAGACAGTGATGCTGGCAATTGGGAATGTGCCAAGGAGAAATCATAAAGTGCTTCCTTTAAGTGAAAAGGCTAAAGTTCTCAACTTAATAAGGAAAGAAAAAAAAATCGTATGCTGAGGTTGCTAAGATCTCTGGTAAGAACGGATTTTCTATCCATGAAATTGTGAAGAAAAGAAAAGAAATTTGTGCTAGTTTTGCTCTTGCACCTGCTCTCTCAAGCTGCAAAAGTTATACCCACAGTGCATGATAAGTGCTTAGTTAAGATGGGAAAGGCACTAAATTTGTACAATATGGTATTCTGAGAGAGATTGCATTTACAAAACTTTTATTACAGTATATTTTTATAATTGTATTTTACTATCAGTTATTGTTGTTAATCTCTTACTGTGCCTAATTTATAAATTAAACTTTATCATAGGTATGTATGTACAGGGAAAAAACATAGTATATATAGAGTTTGGTAGTATCCTGGGTTTCAGGCATCCACTGGGGGTCTTGGAACATCTACCCCACAGAGAAGGGGGGACGGCTGTAGTGTAATATCTGATGTGCACTGAACACTTATGTGCTGGGAGCCGTTCTAATCCCAAGAACTCAGTGAAGTGTGAGTACTGCAACTACCCCATTTTAAAGATGGAAAACCTTGATACAGAAGAGTTAAGCATCTCATCCAAGGTCACTCAGCAGCTGCATGGGACCAGGATTCATATCCAGGCAAGCTGGCAGGGATTGGCCCTTCCCCCGATGTCACCGTCCTCTCCCAGGTAGACTGAGTATCCACCCCAAACCCTCAGCTCCGGAAGAAATCAGACCCAGGAAATGGTACAAAGAGGGCAAAACAACCACCACGAAACACTCCAAAATGCCTCCCCTCTCTCGTGTTACTATGGAGAATTCGTCTTGCGTTGTGTTGATTTTGAATAAAGCCACTTCCCTGCATAGAGCGTCTGCCTGACCTCAGGAGCTTAGAGCGGCACCTGTCACTGAAGGCACATTGTCGTCCCCTCCCACCAGCTCTGCGCTGTAGGTATTGTCACCTCCAGTCGTATCTTAGCGATGGCAAGCTGGTTATTGCAAACTCCCTGCTCAGGGCCTCCCTCCCTAACCTAACTCACGTCTTTTAGAGCAGGAAAACTCAACTTCCCGGCTTTGCAACTCATGCTGTAAAGCTGAGAGTAGTAAAAATGTTATCCGTGGTCAGCATGTGAGTAGTTCTGGCGGGGCTCCCCCAGACTGGGGCTGCCGACACACAGGCAAGAGCCCTCCCCCAGGAGGGGACCTCACCCAGCCGGTGGCTGCAGACCTTTGCCTGCTGCCCCGGGGGTGGGGGGGGGGGCACTCTGGCATCCAGAGCCTGCTCCCCACCAAGCTCTGCTCAGCCTTCCGGAAATCCAGCCTCCACCTCCCTCCAAACAAATAGATTGACTTAATGGGGACAAAGAACGAATTCCAAAGCCGCTGAGAGCATAAAGCCGCCTGAGCTCAAGTGCACGGCACCCAGACCGCTCCCTCCCTGCCTTGAGTGGTGACCTCAAGGCCATCTTGCTACTAGAACTGAGTCTCCGTCCTACAGGGCCGGAGCCGTGGGCAGTAGTGTCCTACGGGGCCGGAGCCGTGGGCAGCAGCGGGCAGAGGAGCCCAGTGCCGTTCGGTGGAGCCGCCAGCCACACCTTGGGTTCATTTCCAAGTGGCTGCCTCAGCACTCAGGCAATCTGCTCCCAAAATTACCATGTGGAAAATTCCTTTGCTTGGGAGCACAGTGGGGTTTTTTTGCATTTCGGAGGCCTTCAGCCTTTATTTGTGAATCACACACAGGAACGCAATCACCATCACTAGACATCTTCGTTCCTCCCAAACATAAGACTGATTTCTCGTGGCTTTTCAGAGTCTTGTACGTTTCAGAAACTACACGTGATTGGTTACCTAGGGCATGGGTTTGAGACACATATGTGATTTGTCTTTTAAGCCCATGCCATTTCAGCAAAAGCAACCAACTGATGGATGCGGCACTTTTCCAGAATAAAGCCCGGCTTTGGCTCAGGTCTTAATCCCTAAGAGCACAGAGCTCTAACTCCTGGCTTCCACGGAGAGCTTGGCGATTCTGCGTGGCCGGAGCTGCAGATGCTCTGTGACGCTTCCTCCCTGGCTTGTTTTGTACCTGCTCCTGTCCAACCTGACAACTTCATTAAGGAACATTCACATCTGTAAACCTACTGGCTTTGTGAAGAAGATGTGAAGTTTCAGCCTTACGTGCTGCTGGCTGAACTACATGGAGGAGATAACCTATTTACATACTAAAAAGGTCAGTGTCGGACAATCCGCACTTAGAGATGAATTTGCTGCTGCCTGCAACTGGAGCAGAAGAATTTGGGAGAAGGCCACAACTTTTCCGTCTGTTTATCTGTGTGGACAGCACACATGGGTGAAGATGCAGGCTGTCTGTGCTCAGCAGTCGGGCAGAGATGGACAGGCTCCTTGTACTTCAGAGCCTCTCCGGTCACTAACCAGTAGGCGATTATGTGAACGTGCAAAGTGCAGGACAGCCTCACCTACTAACAACTGTTAACTAATTTGAGATGGAAATACTTGCATAATAGCTCTTCAGACACGGTCAGTAAAGCACAAGCCTTCATAATAGACTTTAAATGATGTAGCTACTGCTTACTTACCCTGCCATTTGCATTAGGAAAGGTAGACTTTTAGAGGGCGTAGAACATTTCCGTTTGTGGTCTTTCCTTTCAAAGTCTTAAAATAACAGCTTTATTCGGCTAATGTGTGTTGAAAGTATCTTAAAAGATGTCGTTATAAAGGCATGAATTTTCTCTAGAATCTTGGTAGTGGTTTTGTCCTTATCCATTTGTACATTCAGAGCAGAATAATGAGGGAATTGAGATCCATGGCTCCATCTAAATGTCAGGATATAACAGAAGATTAAAGTCCCTCTTGAAGGTGGAAAACTAGTTCAGAAAGGCTGGGGAGGAGTGTGGGCGGAAGTCGAGTCTGACTCCTTGGAGACACCGGCCAGTGCCCTTGGAGCCTGAGGACCATGGCCACTCAGAGCTTGGCTCCCGAGGGAGGGCCCAGTCAGGAGGGCTTGGGCGAGGGTGGGGGGGGGCACCCAGCTCTCAGCTGCAGCCTCTTCCCCAAGCCCGGCAAGGCCAGCGTGCCCTGCAGGGACCAACAGTAGCAGCTGCCACCTAGGTTCTCCTGGGATCCTGAGCCGCATTCCACATACGGTGTCCCCCAGGGGACCCTTGAAGCCAGATGTGGACCTGGGCCCATTGCGACGCAGGCAGCGGCTTCCAGGAGGGAACCGGGCCTCGTGTGCGGGCACACCCCTGGTGGCCGGTGTGCCCGTCCACTTAGAGCCGCGTCCAGCGGGGCTCTGGGCCTGCCCCGACTCCGGACTCAGGGAGGGAGGGGCCAGTGCAGTGACAGGCCGGCTCCTTGCTGGCGTCAGTGGGTCACAGAGATTACTCCATCCTGCACAGTCTCGGGCCTTCATAACTCCTGTTTCTCCTGACTGTGGTTTTGAAATAGGGCAGCGGTGTCGCTGTGCTGGGGAGGGCCTCCTGGGCAGCGATGCCGTCTGTCCGAGGTTTGTCCTGGGTTCCAGGGGGTCTGACTCGGGCCCTCGGCGCGGGGGGGCCGCCAGGACGCTGCCCCCTCACCCACCTGCCTGTCTTGCAGAGCACTCGGCCGCGCGGACGCAGCAGGCCCTGCACCAGTCGGTCTTCATGTCGTCCCCGTCCGCCCAGCCTTTCCGGGACCTTCCCCTGGGCCGCGAACAGCACCTCAAGCTGCTCCCCGGCGTGGCCGACGTGCGGGCTGGCGAGGTGGCCCGGTGGACGGTGGATGAGGTGAGTGGCTGCCCGGGGCCGGGTGGACCTGCCCGCTGCCAGGGTTTCTCTTAGGTGCTGAGTCCACGTTCCAAATTCCAGATCCACACTTGAGGGAGAAGCAGGCTGGCGCTCAGGACGTTCGGGAAGCCCCTTAGTGGGGCCCTGCCCTCCCCAGCCTTCTCCCAGCGCCGTCTCCACTGCCTGCCCCCCGGGCTCGGGTGCTGATTTAGGCCTCCAGCCCCGCATCACAGGTTTGCTCTGAGGAAACACGAACGTGTGGGCCTCCATGCCTGTGTCCTGGCAGCCCCGGGCGATGCCCCCCACCCCGCATGCTCTGTGCCCAAGGGGCTCCCTCTGCCTGGTGCCCCCGAGGCCCCGGGGTCCCATATTCTCACGCCCAGGCAGCACCGCGCTGCCGTGTGTCCATCCGCAGCCACGGGGGATCAGGTCAACCTCAGGTTTATTAGTAAATTAGGTCACAATGTTGCAGAAGATGGCGAACAGAGGGGAAAGTGGATTTGATTGTAATATAAACACACCTTATGATGTTGGTTTTACGTAAGAATCAGGTAAGTGCCGTTGCTTCCTGTGATGCTGTGGAAATGTTTCATACTTAAAGCAACACATTCTTTGACTGATATTCCTTTTGATGAAAGTATTGCTCTCACTCATCAGGCCTTAAGTTTTATTTTTTTTTTTAAATGAAAGAAAAGCCTGGGTTACTCTGAGGGCAAGACAGAGCAGAGCTGCAGTTAAACTAGTCACAGATACTCACTGAGCATGTCCAGCAGGCAAGTCACCTGGACTCCATCTCGCTCAGAGGCTTCCTTTCCAGCCCCAGAAAAGGAGCAGGCGACTAAGGTCCTGCAGAGGTCAGAGGTCCGGGGGGGCCTCCTGCCCCTCCTCCCAGGCAGCTCGCAGAGTGTGCCTGGTGGGTTCCCCCCACCTGGCACCCTCCGCGTGGACGGGGCCCAGCACACCCTGCCTGCCCGCCTGGTCCCTCTCCTTCCAAGGCCCTGTGGGTCCCGCAGGACAGAGAGGTGACTGGACATGCCAGGTGCTGCAGGGTTGTTTGGGGGGGGGGTGACTAAATGTGACCCTGATCCCTAGAGAGTATTCAGGGTCTGCACCCACCCATCTGTGAACTTTTACCAGTTTACAGAGCCGACTGAATTAAAACCTGTTGTGTCTGTAATCAAAGCACTGCTGGTTTTGCCCTTGAAGTAACAACCCAGGGTTCAAGGGCAGTCTCTCTCTCTCTCTTTCGACCTTCAAGCCATTCATGTGAGGTTCTGCACCGGTTAGGTTAGATGACAGTGGCCCCTCTTCCCTCTTCTTCCCGTGCTCCTGGCCTCTGGCGTGTCACTGTCCTGCTCAGACGCCCAGCCCAGCCCCACGTGTGCAGAGCGACTGCATCCCGACGGACGGGCAGTGGGCGCAGCAGGGCGAGCTCTGCACAGCGGCCTGGTCCCCAGACGAGCCCGTAGGACCTGCCTGCTGTCCACCCGCCCCTGACCTTGGGCCCCACGCCCTGCGCCTCCCTAGTCCCCGTGTACCGTTGTCACATGTGCACGGGCGCTGCCCAGCCCCTGCCCAGCGCAGGCTCTCCTCCTGCAGGAGCCCTCAGGCTGCTCGCACGTCCCTCGGGGCCCCCGTTTCCTCCGAGAGTCTCTGTGGCTGCACCTCCGATGCTCACTCTGCTGACCTTGGACCTCAAGCACGTGAGCGGAGACCTTACTCACTCGGCCTGGGTCCTGAGAGCTTCTCACTGCGCCTGGCACTGAGTAGATCACCCAGTAAGTGTTTGTTGAGTGAATGGCAAGGGCATCTGAGCTGGATTTTGAAACAAAAGTGCTATAAGTCCAAGCAGAGAAAAGACGGGACGCCATGCGGGGGAGGAAAACTATAGAAGTGGGGGTGAGTGTGACACGTGCAGGGATGACAGACACACACGTGCCCCTTACTGACATTAATGATGGTAGTGAACAGTGTTGATGTAATGATAGGGAGGCACGCACACTTATTTTGCCCATTTTACAGACAGGGAAGTGGAGGCACCGGAGACTAAGGAAACTCTTAAGGCCGCACGGTCAGAGCCAGGTCCTGAGCCGACGTCTCACCGCACCCCAAGCACACTGCTCACCGGGGCTTGGGGAAGGCGGCCTGCGGCAGGCGGGAGATGGGCCAGGCGCACCAGTCAGGCAATACCAGGTTCTTAGGTTCTAAGGCAGAAAGTCATGTTGTGAAGCTGGTGCTTCAGGGAGATGAAAAGAGCACAGGCCAGCAAGGAGGGTGAGAGTAAGAAGGGGCCAGGCTGGGCGCCACTGGCCAGAGCCACCCGGGCTCAGCAGACAAAGCCACAGCACAGGAAGTAGATGAGGTACAAGACGAGGAGGTGAAATAAGCCAGCGTGGTTCCATTTATACTCTCAGCGCTACGCAGTTTGGTACTTAATTAGGATAATGACGTGTGAGAACAACAAGGCCCGCACACTTCATCGGAAAGAATGGAAAAGTAGTGGTGCCGTCAAAAAATGGAACTCTGGGGACAGGATCCAGTTTGGGGGCCAAGGGATAAGATGATGAATTTATTCTGGGACCTTCTGAGTTAGGGTCCCCTCGGTTACACCAGACAGGGCTTCACCAGGCACGATCCCCAGAGAGCACGGCCAGGGATGGAGGCCGGTGGGTCCACGGCGGAAGTGCAGGAGGAGGGGCGAGAAGCTGGGGGGCGGCCGAGGAAGAAGAGTGTCAGGCGGAGGCTGGAAGTGAGCGTCCCAGGTCACAGGGTTCCCGGCTAGGGCCGTGGGGTTGGGCTTCAGGGGATTGGGGAAAATTGTGTACAGCATGTGTGCTTTTCCCCATAAGAAGAGGGCCACAGCTTTTATTAACTTCTGGGGGGGGCGGGGGGAGCATCACCCCAGAGGAGCAGGGATCACTGTTTAGGAACGTTAGGGAATAAATAGACAGTTCGGGGGCGGGGCCTCTGATCTGACCAGTTTCAAGTCTGACACTGAACAGAGTGGAGTTTGGAGGGTGAGTAAAGGGAAGTAGCTGGTCCATCGTTAGGATGGGGCGGGTCTCAGAAGGAAGAGGCTCACTAGGGGGTGGGGAGGACCGGAGACGCCACGGAGGATGAGCAGGAAGCCGCGAGCACAGTTCTGAGTTCTCTGTGATGGGCGCACACGGGATCCCAGCCTTTTACTGCCGAAAGTGACCTCAGACATTTTGTAGATTGAAACTAAAGCAGCCATCGGAGAGGCTGGCTTCCTGGAGCACTTCGTTGACCGTGGCTGCCCGCGGGATGCATCCCAGAGAAAACAGTCTGGGTTAGTCCCTCGCGTTGATGTACCTTTGTCTTGATAGCTCCCTAATTAGACGCCCTTGAGGACAAGGACCACATCCTAAATTTCTCTCTGTATTCTCACATTCTGTAGCACATTTCCTGGCACAAAAACTGGTCCTCAAGAAGAAACTTTGAGTGGTCAAAGTGTGGGCGTTGTGATGGGTTTGTATCGTTGAAAATAAGGGGGCTCCCTAGGGGGGATCCCAGCGAGTACCAGCCACAGGGGCCACTGTGTCTGCTCCGGATGCTGCACTAAGAGTGGCGAGTGGGGTCGTGAGGACTTGAGAAGGCAGTTCAGGGCGAGCAGGGCGGGGCTGTGCCTTTGTGCTTTGTTGCCACCGGGCAGGAGCGGGAGCTCAGCGGCCAGGGACAGGGCGTGTGGAAAACGGCTTGTGGGTCCTTGTGCTAAGTGCCATCCAGGGAGACTTAAGGCGGGTGAGTGTCTCTGGCAGGAGATGCAGCACAAGGACAGTCCCTCTTGTCAGCCGTCCTGGCTGGGAGGAGACCTCCGCTCCGAGTTGTGTTACCTGCCGGACCTTTGTCACGTTGCCCGGAGGCAGGGGCTGGCTTTTAACTCCTTTGCTGTTTCTGTGGTGTTTCTGCCGGAGCAATTTCTTTCAGAGCACCGGCAGGCTGTGAAGTCAGTTTAGTGGTTCTAAAAGGAGAGACAAGACCAGATGCAAGTACATCACTGTAGTAGAGGTTATTGTTTTGTGAAACGTTCGTTAGGAATGCGTGAGTGTGCACACGTTCAAGCTGTGGTCCCTGGCGAGTATATTTCTTACTCTGGTCATGGAAATGTTCTATAGAAGGGTACAAGCATCTAAGAGTAGGGACTAAGTTATTTTTACATCTTGTTACATCTTTATAGCAAGTACACCAGAGCAGGTGTGTTACAAACGTGCGAGTGAGAGGATGAATTAGGAGACGAATTTTCTGCAGCCCCTCCTGCCACGCACCCATGGGCACACGCAGGCCAGATGCGACGCGCACACACATTACAGCCGCGGGTGCAACTCGGGGATGCTTGGTGCCCATGTGGGTACTTTTATTTCTTACATTCAAAAATGCCTTTTAAAGCAGCACATATAGATCGCCCTGGCCTTATCCAAGGGCTCCCTCAGTGTCCATTAGCTCTAAAAGATGGTGGTCGCTTTCCAAGCAATCTTTGCCCAGGAGGGAGTGTTTTGAAAAATTCAGGATACTGCTCCCTAAGCATAGCAGCCTTATACAATCGGGCCCTGAAAAAGGGCAACTAACAAATTCCACTGATAAGAAATGAGACCCGGGCTGGAAACATGGTCCGCAGTGGACCCGAAGCCAGGACGGTCAGGCACCCGGCGCTGGCTCAGCAAGATGGGAACGCCGGCGTCGGGAGAGATTTAAGGAAGCAGCAGCTGCACTGAAGGAAGCAGGCCTGCTGGGCCGCACGAGGACGCCAGGAAAAGGAGGTTGCCCGGGAAGGAAGTTGGGTGGAGTAAAGGGCTCAGCTCAGAGCCTGCACAGTTTCATTTCTTAGTCTTTCCAACCTGCTGTGTCATCCCTGGAACTAACTTACTCCGCATCCTTCCAAAACAAAACCGGGGTGTCTGCTGTGGACACTGCGCTCCCAAGGACTTGGGGAACCAGGTGTGCTGCCCCCGCCAAGGCCAAGGCCGGCCACCCTGGGCTCCAGCAGGGCCGCCATCACCTGGGGAAAGCAGCCGAGTCCACACAGCTGTCCTGGGTGGAGACAAAGGACGGGCCGGCAGCTTCCTCCTCTGTGGACTCCTGGAACCGTGTGAACGGCTCTCCGCATCGACCACGACGTGAAGAAGGAAACACGTGCTGAAGGGGAGCGTGAGAGGGAACCCTTCCGCTACTGCTCTGCGGTCTAGTGAAGTTCACCACTTTACAGTGAGGAAATCTGCAGCAAATGGGCTTTCTACTGAAGCTCAAAATAGAATTTATTCTCGGGGGAAGAAATCCTGACTGGCAGTACTGAATAATGATACCAAATCATGATCCAGACCAGAAGAGTCTGCCTCAGTAGATTTCCTGGAACTTGTTCTTTACTTTGGAAAAAGGCAGGTTGAATAGAATCAGAATCTCTTTCCAAAAAGACAGAGAATTTCAGACATGTGGGAATAAAACTGTCCGAGGAAGACAGTAAGGGCCGTGCGAGGACCTGCCCCGCAGCGCAGCCCTGTTTACTCTTTGGTTGAGCACATTATTTATCCCCACTTAAAATCCAATCTACCTCTGACATGGGCAGTGATTTCTTGGCTCACGATACTAAGAGGGAACGTGATCCTTTTTTTTAAATTTGTATGTGTCTGCCCAGAAAAGGACATTTTAACCTCTGAAAACCATCAGAGCAACACTCAGCCCTGTTCTGAGAAGTTCCTGGCGCGTGTATTTACGAGAGACCGCCTGTGGGGCGTGTCCCTGTCCCGGGGGCCCTGGTGCTGGCACGGCTTCCCCAGGGGAGCCAGTGATTGAGGGACACCGGCGTGTGTCTTTAGCTAATTCCTAGAGCCACTTGTCTACGTCCACTTTCCCTAGTGTGCCCCGCGGCCCCCTCCTGTGACAGAGCCATCCCAGAAGAGCCCTCCTTCAGCGCGGTGGCTCCCACCGGGCGGTGTCACCAGCACCTGGACTCGTTCTTCGTTGTCACAATCGTGCGTGCGGGGGCTGCTCCCGGCACTTCGCGGGGATGTCGCCAAACACCCTGCGGTTCGCAGGGCGGCCCCACAGCGAAGAAGGATCAGGCCCAGCGTTGGAGTCGCGCTGGGCGGGAAGCCTGCCCTTAAGCGTGTTGTCCCCGCCCCCAGCTGTCCCCTGTGACCCCATATCAGGGTTTCACCTTCAGTACCGCCCGCCCCAGCTCTGGGCTCTGCCCCCGCGGAGCATTCAGCCCTCAGAGCGCCCGGCGCAGGGGCCGCTGCAGCCTGCCCCCCAGCGGCGCCCGGACGGCCTCCCAGGCCTCCCCTGCCGTGTGAGTGTGTGTGTGTGTGTGTGTGTGTGTGTGTGTGCGCGCTGGGCCAGGGGGCAGGGAGGGCCTTGGCCCTGACTGCACACTAGAACCAACCCGGGAATCTAATCCGTGCCCAGCACTCCGCCGGCTCCAGCTTGACTGATTTAGAATCTCTGCAGCATGAGCTTGGCCTGAGATCGTGTTTAAAGCTCTCCAGGTGGTTCCATTGCATGTCCAGGGTGGAGAAGGGCTGCCCCGGGGCACTCACGGGCCACCTGTGGCCTTGAGGAAGTTATTAAACCTCTTTGGGCTTCAGCTTCCTCGTCATTTTTGTGGGAATTCCCTCCGCAGGGAGGTCCGAGTCCTCACTGTTGGCCAGACGCTGGGGCAGGCCCTGGAGGCTCGGGTACGGGAGATGGGACGGCCCAGGTCTGGAGAGGCGGCCGGCGCCTGTCATCACTGCTGTGCACGGGCCGCCGCCGCCTGCCCGCCCTGACGCCCAGGCTGGACAGGAGGGTCGGACGATGGAAGGTTCCAGGATGCCAGGGCTCCACACAGATGGAGGCTGTCATTGGCGCCATGGTGACTGTAACCCGTTGTAGGTCAGCCTGGAAATGAGGCCAGAAAAGATAGCAGGAGCTGGTCTCATTTCCGAGCTGGCGACTGCTACTGTGGCTTGATAGCTACTGTTTAAATCCCAAGCGTTTGAGGGATTCAAAGTGTATTTTACTCAAATGTTGAATGACTACAACCCAAGGTATTATTTCCGGGGCACGTTCTGAATCAGGCTTTTCATCTCGCGCTGTAGGTGGCTGAGTTCGTACGGTCTCTGCTGGGCTGCGAAGAGCATGCCAAGTGCTTCAAGAAAGAGGTAGGAAATGGGAAAATTACATGTGTTTCTCTACGACTAGGCCCGGAAGTGCTTTGTCTCCGTTTACTTAAGTGTAAGTAAGGGCAGCTTGGGGGAGGCAAGAGAAAGAGGTCCAGGCAGGAGGGGGCCCAGCGGGGCAGCCTCTGTCTGGGTCGCTGACGTGAGCTGTGCTTTGTCGCTGGAGTCTGCAGCCTCATCTCTGCAGCCGCTTGTGAAAGGGACTCTTGGGACACGTCACTCGGTTAATACCTGCATTGTGACTGCAGCCACACTGGGGCAGAGGGGACCTGCCACGGGCCTGCACCCAGGAAGGCGGGGGCTTGTCTGCTCCAAAGTGCAATTAGGACCGTCCTATCTGTCCTTGCCCTGCCCCTACTCAGGGGGACACGGAGAAACCACACAATCCTTGAAATTGTAGGTTTCCTCATCTGCCTCCGGGGTTGCTGGTGGGATCAGCACAGAGAAGGGTTGGTAAAGCTCCGTAAACTCTTACTGTTGCCATCGTAACCATCACTGCTTTACTGTTGGGACTACCGGCCACTTGGCCCGCGAGTCCTGCCAGAAGTTCTGAAGGTTGGGGCATGGCCGTAGGGCGGCCTCTCCATCGCTGTGGGAACGTGCTCGTTACCCCACGGGAAGGGTGTTCCACTCTCTAGGTGGACGGTTCTGCATTAGACAACATATTAGACGTGGAAGCTTTTAAAACTCTCAACACCCCACGTGGGGTCCCCAGGGATCCCTCCTTCCTCAGGGAGACACTGACACCATGGTTTGTATTGTTAACTGAAAAGGGTTAGAACCACAGGGCTGGGTTCATGGAAGGGTGTCACCCTAGCAAACTTCATTCTGTCCTCTTGGTTCTGGAACCTGGACTCCTTCTGAGCCCATCTGTGAAAACAGGCAGCGTTGACTGTGGGACAGGCCACAGTCACCGGGACTCAACTCTGAGACCACCCTGGGGCTTCTAGAAACCGGAAAAACGGCCTGCTCGGTGGCACTGGCCATCACGTGACCTCAGGAAAGCCATGACATTTCAGACCACAGTCTGTTTTAAAAGTTAGTAAGTAAAGCATTCATTTTGAATGTACTTCTGCTTATAATGGTGTTTGTCATAGGAGTCATTTTAAATACAGGAAGGTTAAAAGGAGAAAACAAAAACCAAACCAAATCACTGGCCGAAACCCCTTCACATTTGGTATAAAGACTTCAAGTATTTTAACTCTGTGTATGTTTACAGCGATCGTGCACATTTAATTTTACAAATTAAAACAGATCTTTCTGTATCATCAGATCATGTTTCGTTGCTTAACAATCCATGAAGAATTTCCCAAATCATTAACTATTTCATTGTAACATGAATTTCGGTGACTGCCTGGTCCCTCATCCTAGGTGGCCCTGTAACTTATTTCCTTGTGCTGTTTCTGGCATGCCCGTTTGTTTGCAGTGTTGCACTGTTATAAATGACACCACCGCGTCCTCGTTGCTCATTGGTCTCGTGGGAAACATTCCTGGAGATTCACTTGGTAGATGAAAGTGGGTTATTGTTAAGGCCCTTTATACAAATTCAGTCCAAAATTTTAAAAATGTAACAATAGAAATTCAGCCTAGGGACAGTTCATGTACACTGAATTCACATTTAACAGAATGAACCCCTCTTTAATTCAACTTCGCTTCAGCATTCTGGGGAAAACAGAATTGACGGTGGTCGGACTAAGATGCCGTCGTGGTCTGTGGTCCCCAAGCTCTGGTAGGCCACTGCGTCCCCGTCACACAGCTCAGCACCCAGGGGCCCCTGGAGGGCAACCAGACTTTAACAGCAGGATATGTTTATTTGTGCTGATTTATTGATCTACAGCAGGTTGATGGCAAAGCCTTCCTGCTCCTGACACAGAAGGACATCGTCCAGGTGATGAAGATCAAACTGGGTCCAGCCCTGAAGATTTATAACTCCATCCTCATGTTCAGGAGCTCCCAGGACCTCGCCAGGGAAGGTGCAGTCTCGGGCCAGGAAGGCAGGGGGAAACTCTGCACCTGATGGGCTGCGGCCACCACGCCTTGTTCTCTCAGCAGCCACGTGAACTTGATTTCGGTGTCCCCGTGGTCATGTCCAGGTTTGATCTGGACCTTGTATAGTGGCTGCGGTTTTTATGTTTGGAGGGTTTGGCGGCTGGTCCAGCACCAGTGACGCAGAGGCCCAGGCACATGCAGGCTTCTGACCGCCCTCATCTCGGCTCTGACGTGCTGCAGCGACCAGACCAGAGAAGCCCACACACACGCCTTTATCCTTCTCCCTCGCCCTGGAGGAGGCCACTTTCCATTTGCAAGGATGCAACTCTCCAGTGGTAGAATATCAGGAAAACGGTTTTCACACACACATTGTTCTGTTTTCACCAGAACGGCTTCTGAGCTGGGCTGCGATTTGCCCTCCAGGTGCAGTGAGTCTAAGAGATAGAGGCCTGGTGCTTTAAACAGACTTCTGTGAGATTTGTGTACTTTACTCAGGAAAGCGTGGATCGTTAAAAAAAAATGAGTAATAAGCACATGTTTTCATGATCCATTAATTCTCCTTTGTGTTCCACAAACCATTTCTCAGTTGTGCTGCCAGGGTCTCCCGAGTGTGCCCAGCCAGCCGGGCACCTGGCAGAAGCTGGCAGGACTCTCCTGAGGGTCCTGAGGACCCTCCACCTGCAGTGTCCCCGCAGGGACCCGTGTCCTCACACAGACACACACCTCCCCCGCCACCCCCCGACGTCTTCACAGCTTCCGCTCTGAGGGTCGCCTCAGGGGGGCTGACTTGTCCTGCAGGCTGTCTGCGTGTGTGCCACGAGGAGCCGTGTTACACGGGGGCCCTGCCTGGGTACATCTTTACAAAGACACTCCATTAAAGGGAAGATTTCTAAAGTGGGGAGCTGGGTGTCTATTATATGTTCAAACAATTCTTATTTGTTATCAGCCCTTATTTGTTTTGTATAAGTGACTACATTTGAGGCTGAAGTTACGTGGAGTCAGCCCCACAGTATGGGAGCTCCATCTTTTTGGTTGGTTTTTTTTGGGGGCAGGGGTTGTGTTTTTTTTTTGCAGGTGGGAGAGAAAAGAAATACATAAAAGAGAGTCAGACCTACAGTACCTATTTGCTTCAATTAAGAATCTTTTACGGTTTAAGAAAGTTGCTTGGAGCGTTTATCAAACTTCAAGTCACCGAAGGGAAAAAAGAATTCTTCTCTAAGAGGTGTACTTATATTTCATTCTTTACATCCTCACCTTAACTAAATGGAATTTTAATGTATTACTGGTTGATGTGCATTTTTCTTTCTGTGATGTTTTATTTGTTGTTTGGGTTGTTGTTTTTTTTTTTTTTTTGACTGCCACGTACAGTTAAAATTCCTGCTTCTGCTATGTTAAAATTTTAATATATTTTAAATGATAATAAACAGATAAAATAAGACCTCCACCTCACTGTTTTTATGAATACGTTGTAATAGCCTGGAGGCTGTCTTCCCAGCTGGGAAGGAACGGAGGCAGTGGCCCTGCACCCGTCGGCCAGCAGAGAAATCGGCCGCTTCTGAACACTTCTGGGGTATGTTTTCTCAGGGAAGTAAATTTAGGTGTTAATGATTTGAGTGTTTAAGTCTGAGTTTTTCTTTAATTAAACAGAACCTCAGAACTGCTCATTTATGTAGGCTCCATGGAAGACATGAGATTTGTGGTTTGTATATTTAATACATGTCATTTTAAGAGAAGGATCTAGAACAGGACAGATAATTCCAAGCCAGATTAGGGTTGAACTGTTGTGTCCCTAGAAGACGGAATGATCTGACAGAAAGAGCTTGATCCAGCAGTGTAGCCACCTGCTGCAGCACATTCCCACTTTGTTATCCAAGTGCCTCGACCTTGACATTCAAATGGCCCCGCCTATGTGAGCAGTACCATCACCAGGGCAGCTGCCTGAGCCAGGAGACTAGAATCCTCTGACTCTTTGTCAACTTCCGGGCTGTAATTCTTCTTCTACCAACACGGCATCACTGGACGTGGACATGGGCAGCGAGGTGTGCCGTCGGCACCCAGCACTGGGGCTCTCACGCACCCCCCTTCCCCTCAAGCACAGCTCCGTTCTCTCTCGTCTCACACACACACATAGTCTGGGCTGGACCAAGACTGAACCCCCTCCTCTTCTCCACACTCACCCTTCTTTTGGGCCTCCCCTTTTGCATCTGCTGACCCCTCTGCTGAGGTGTCCCCTCCCCCATCCTCCAGAGTCTTCCTTAACGCCTTGGCTCCTGGGTTCCCGCAGCAGCCGTGCCTCCCATCCTATGCTCCTCAGTCTTTATCGTTATTACTTGCTTGTCCCTCCCCGCTAGTCTAGGGTCTGTGAGGACCAAGACTGCGGCCTCTTCCTCTTCACTTCTTCCTGGCATCTGGCATAGTATTTGGCACGTAATTGGCACACAGCAAGTCATTTGTTGCATCAATGAACGAAGCAAACCAATCAAACTCAAATCTAGATTCCAGCTCTGTGACTTCCTAAATACTTGTAACGTCTCCATAAAATGAGAAAATAATACCTACCCCCGAGGGTTTTTTTAATTTGATTTTGAGGACGTGTGCATGTGTGACTGCAGCTGACACAGCACACAAACAAGGTGCCTGACACCTGACAGTAGCCACTAAACAGGGGTCAGGAAAGTAACAGCAACAGCGATCCATTGTTTAATAATCTTGTAGGAATCTCCCGCGTACAGATTCAAATTTGCGTCAAGCCTGACCCTGAGGGGCCCACTCTTCTTAGTGTGGCTACGTGTTAGGGGCCCCGGAGCACGTGGGGCGGACCCTGGGATGCTCCAGAGGGCCCTTGATCGTCCTGGACTCACGTCTACCACACCCAGAAGCAGCTCCAGCCAGCTCCCTCCCCGCTCCCCATGCTCTCCAGAAAGGCTTGGATCATTAGGAGCTGGCATCCTTCGCTCTGCCAGGAGGACCCCCGCCACGCTCAGCAGTCAGGAAGCATCCAGAAATGCCCAGATGGTGTGAAGGCCTCCACTGCCCCCTGGGTACCAGCCTCAGCCCTTACTCCCCGTTTCTTTTCCTGAGTCCCACCCGGAACATGAGTGAGTCAGGGACAAAGGGAAAAAATGCCATCAGGCCATCAAGAGATACAACTCCTAGGATATTAGAAAGAGTTCCCCCAAAGGACCATTCATACAACACTATCATGATGCTGGAAATTAGATCATTAGCAAGAATCCTAAGGGAGCTAGGACTTCTGCGACTATAGACTTTAAACGCCTGTAATTTCAGGTAATTTTTGCAAAAATAAATTTCTGTCACTTCCAACAACCTGCAGACATTCTATGAAAAATCTATCCTTAATCAGCTCTGAACCCCGCTTTCCTCCCTCTGTAATTAGATGCTAACCTTGTATAACCCACATCCTAAACAGATCGCAAGAGCGACAGTGCAGGAAATTGACTCCTTGTTAGCACAGGGCTCTAGCCTGTGACATCTTCCCCTGGCTGACTCTCAGACATCCGTGGGATTTCTTGGTTGAGTCTCTTTTGTCTATGGAATCTCCATCTGCCGAGGGAGGGCTGGAGGCAGGGAATTAAAGGGGAAGGTACTAGGGCTTTGGAGTCAAGCCCAGGCTTGAATCCTGAGTCCTATGTCTAACCAGGTGCCTGATCTGGAAGCACTTCTTAGCTACCCAGCAAATGACCAACTTGCCACGTTCACTCCTTCCTTTTGAAATAATTTTGATTGCATTACATTTTGCTCCATCCTTTTGAAGAATATTCAGTTTGTCTTTCCAACTCCCAGGGCATAAAAATATATTCCTGAATATGAAGTGTTCCTGTGAATACATTCTTAATATTCAAGAATATATTTGTCATGAATATATTTTCTTATAAATAAATTCTTCTTAAAAAATGTATTCTGCTTATAAATATATTCATGAAGGATCTATTTGTTAATAGATTTTTGAATATTCAGAATCTTTATAAATATATTCTTCCTATGAATAAACATATTAGTGAATAATATATTCACAAGAAGTCTTTCTTCAAAAATATATCCTTGTTATACTCTCTGTCTCCATCTCTCTCTGCCCTTCAGTTTCTAGCTGCGGCAGGGAGCTGGCACAGGCCAACTCCTTAAAATGCTGCTGGGGGCTTCCCTGGTGGCGCAGTGGTTAAGAATCCACCTGCCAGTGCAGGGGACATGGGTTCGAGCCCTGGTCTGGGAAGATCCCACATGCCGCAGAGGAACTAAACCCGCGAGCCACAACTACTGAGCCTGCGCTCTAGAGCCTGTGAGCCACAACTACTGAGCCTGCACCCTAGAGCCCACGAGCCACAACTACTGAGCCCGCAAGCCACAACTACTGAGCCCACGTGCCACAACTACTGAAGCCCACGCGCCTAGAGCCCGTGCTCTGCAATAAGAGAAGCCACCGCAATGAGAAGCCCCGCACACCGCAACGAAGAGTAGCCCCCGTTCGCCGCAACTAGAGAAAGCGCGTGCTCAGCAACGAAGACCATGTCAGCCAAAAATAAATAAATAAAATTAATTAATTAAAAAAAAATGCTGCTGGGGAGACAGATGAAAACTGGGTAAATATAATTCAAGAGTTAAACGACTAACCATTGGTGAGCCATTTAATGAACTGGTGATCACAACTTGATTTCTCAGTGAGATTTTCTGCTTCCACGTCTTTGCCCCATATATCCGTTTGGACAGATGATGGATGTTGAATCCAGTGATAATAAAACACAGCCTACCTGCCCCTGGATGGATATCTGGATGCCCGGGCTGAGGCTGAGAGGCACAGGGGAGTCCTTAAAGGCAGCAGTGAAGACTCAGTTCCTTAATGGTGAGCTCAGAGGGCTACAGGCATGTTGACAGCATGCACTGTCCCTCCCATGTGGCCTCAGAACCTTTAGGGGCAAAGCTGCGGTATCCACATCACTGTCTGCTGATGGTGGCCAAAGGAGTGGCAGGCACTGAGATGGAAGAAATTCAGGGAAGAGGGATATGGGGTAAAAAACAAAAAAACAAAAAAAAAAAACCATTAAAATGGGAATGGAAAGCCAAAGGTTGGAGAAATGAGACCGAGTTTAAAATATTGAGAGTTTTTCTCCAAATTGTTCTGTTTCATGGCAATCAGGCTTAGTTGTTTCGTGCAATTTTGCCTACAAGACAACACCCATCCATTTCCCCATTCACTTTGGTTTGAATTCAGATCGTGTTCCCTTTGATTGCAGAATCTAGGCATCAAGGCAAATCAATTCATGACATACACAAAGTGGTGAGAAATCCCAGGTTGAACCCAGAATGTTCCCACAATGGCTTTTTCACAATCCTTGAACTGCAACTGATAGCAATTGTGTTAAATATGCATGGGGACTGTTTGGAAATACAGGGCCAGTATTTTACTGTGGAATGCTGGGGGCTCAAAGGTCTTTTAGTAGGAAAAAAATATCAAGAACTACTGGCAAATATTAGCTCAGCTTCATTTTTTAAAAAATAAAGAAATAGAAAGTGTGTTTACAGGATTCATTTCCCTGAGATGCGTGAATTGCTTCACCACCTTGTTGTGAGAAGGGTCAGGTGTGAGTGACATGTGCTTCCACCAATGCAGTTGTTCATCCATAATCTGCACTTAGGACCCGCGTGAACACGGTGCTTCAGGCCCCAGCCAAGGTTTGGTTTTGTTTTGTTTTTTTCCAAGAAGAAGCAATTCGAGTATCATTTGACCCGGCCTCTCCAAAAGAGAGTCAAGCCAATCAAAAAATAGTTAACTAAAGGAAGATCACTCAGACAGGTTACTTGGTGTTGGTGATTGAATTTTTTTTTCATTTTTCAACCAGTTTGCAAAGTTTGCCTCTGGAACAGCCAGCTTACTTTTTTTGTTTCCTTTTCACTTTTTCCTTAAGAATAGATTTGTTTTTTATGAACCCTATCAGTTTGAAACTTGAGGTTGTCCTTCCTGGGTTTTCAGAGAGATTTACCCCCGTGCCTTTGAAAGTTAAGTAGAAGAGTAGAAGGAAATTATCCCAGACACACATCTATGTTGACTCAGAAAATTTTCTTCAAATGAATCAACAAATGCATCTGAACAGAGGTCCTTATCTTCGTCCATTGTGGAAATTATTACATTCATTCATTCAACACATATTCACTGAGAGCCCACTACATGCCAGGTGTTATGAACACTGGGAATATATCTGCAGACAAATAAATAAAAATCTCTCCTTTCGTGGAGCTTAAATTCAAGTGGGTGGAGACGGACAATAAACCATAAGCATAAAAATATGAATAGGAGGGAGGAAAAGGAGAAAAGTCTAGGGTCTCGTGTAGTGGAAATATGACCCAGCTGGTCCTCAGATCTCAAGGACACACCATCAGGTGGCACCGCTCCGTGGAGTCCCCTGGCACTCAGGTGCACGTAGGACTCACACAACACACACCTGTGCAGCCCCAGGCGTTGCTGCTACTCTTTCGAGGCCTTTCTTCTTGCTCTGCCATAGTAAACAGCAGAGAAGTCCTCATACCTTCCCACAGGACCTAGAACAATCTTCCACCAGAGGTACCGCCCACACACATTGCTGACTGACTGGGTCAAGGGTGGGAATATTATTTGGAGTGCCAGTTTGATGTTAGCAATTAAGTAATCTGTTACCTGGAAATTTCTGGACCTTTTCCCCTCCAGAAAATTGCTTAGGCAGCAATTAACAAGAAGTGATCAGAGATACTCGTAATGTGATTAAGTAAAATTGTCATCAGGCAGGTAATTTTAAATACAGCCATGCTTTAAATACAGACTCATTAATTTTAGCTCAGTGGTGTTCTAATATTTATTATGCATACAGAAGAATTTTAAATGTGAATATGTGTTCACATTGCTATGCTCCGTAGTCCTGCCACCCCCCGCAAAAAAAAAAAATTATCCAACTAATAATTCCCTCCCAGAGGGAAGCTAAAGGTTAATAATGTGATTGTCGAGTGCAATGCTGAACTAAAAAGGAAAACATCTTGATGAAATGGGTCTGTTAAGAAGGTGGAAGGACTTGACCTTTTATGTGAGTCAACACAACGCTCCCAAAGGAGGTCCTAAGTCACAGCTGGTTTCAATGCCCCCATTTTTCAAATTAATCATTTGGGTGCATGTTAATTTGAAAACTGATTAGCCTTAGAGGATGTACAATTTTAGGAAAAGCAATATTTAGTTGGTTCATGCCAGGCAAGTTCTCTTAACCTGAAAAGTCTGTAACAGTGTGTAACAGTGATCTGAGTTGGAATCATGAACTTTCGGGGAAAAGACCAGTTTTTCCATGTCTGGGTAGCTGTCTGACACGGGAAGAGTTCTTTAGAACTTGTGAGTACTCTCTGCTGACTTGGGCTGCAGAAACTCATTTCACAATTCCGTCTACATTCTGTGCAGACAGAAGGAAATACCTTCAGGAGGAAACAATAAAGAAATAAAGAACTCACTGATTTCAAAACCTCAAGCTCAAAGTTCCGTACTCCATTTTTTACTGGTATTAAACTGGTAACAAGTATTTGCTTCCACAAATCTGTTTAGCCCCTATTTTCCATTTCTCTGGAGACAATAACTCATCACACACACCCATCCTCAGAAGCAACTTCACCGCTTTCTCGACTTCAATGAGGATCTAACAATAAAGTAATAGATGAATGGAACGTGACAGAACAGTTGGGTCATGTGACTACACTCTCCTTCATTATCCCATTTCCAAAACTCCCTAGTAAAGCAATTATCCAATCTGCTTCACAGGCTCATTCAGGAGCCCTTAGAAAAAAAGATGATGTCCTGTAGAATTCTCCACCCCATTCAGTGCTTGCCCAGAGGCTTACCCACACCCGGTGAATAGAATTTAATATTTAACAACCGGATGGTGTTGAAGAGGCATTTGAGAAATATTAAGTAAAGTAGAAATAAAGATGTACTTTTTCAGATATTGCTTCGATTATTCAAACTTCAGCTTAAGAAGTTAAAGAGCTAGTTCTCCAGTCCCTGTAAAATCATCTTTCATATACTTTTGAAGATCCTAATGAAATCACCCTTAGTCTTCTCTTTTCTGGATTAAATCCCCCTACTTTTAGTCTCTTCATCGATTAACTCTGAAATGTTCAAATGCCTCTGCTGCTAATTCTGCTTTTTTCTAATCTTCGTCCCTACGTACCTTCACTGCTGTTTGCTTCATTAGAAAGCCCTTCCCTTCGTTGTCTCTGCATAGTCCTTGAGAAGCCGGCTGTTGTCACTGTGACCTATGGCCTGTTTCTGCTAAAAGTTAATGGTGCCATAGGGTGCCATTCACCCTCCTCCCTGTCAACTCTCAAAACAGTGTGACCTGTGGGGCACAAGGTGGAAACAGCCCAGAAAGCCATGGGGTCATGCAGCCATGAGATGAATCCCGGGACGAGCATGGGAGGCCTGCCATCCTGGAGGAGAATTCCCAGGGACGGTCATTTTGCTAATGGTTTGTAAAATGTTACACAAAACAAGCACCTAAGGAAGAGGCGTTAGGCAAATTAGAATCCAGTTTTCAGGCTTCAGGATGTCACCTGAGCACTTCTACTGTGTTTCCTATAGCTCCTGTCCCATGTGGCTAGCTCTTTGGTTTGCAGACTTTTCTATTTGGCCCATTGCATTTGGCTTCTGCCCAATCTGAATTTCTTTCTCACGGAGAATTTGTATGGCCTGGTTTAAGCAACTCTGATGCTTCCTCATATTCCCTGCAGCACTTTGCTCAGGGCTGAGACTGTGGTCACATAATATATTTCTCAGTTACATGAAGTTGGTTGTATAGAGGATTGGAACATTTGTATGAAGACCTCACTTTCTGAAGACATAAGCTGCTTTGAATGAAGCTAACCCATTTCGGCCAAATGCTGGTTCTATCTTCCATGAGTATTTATGTCCTGCCAATGGATCCAAGCCATGATTGTGATAACACTGATGCGACCACGGTCAGTGTGATCAGTGTGGCCCAATGCAAACCAAGCACCGTCCTCACTTGGATGAGTAAGTCAGCGAAGAGGGAAGTCCTGCCTTGGCCGGGAGAAGAGCAACAAGTTTATAAAAATAACTCTTGGAAAGACTAGGCAAAGCATTACCTAATAATTAATTTAATCACTCATTCTTTCATTCATTATACATTTTTTGAGCATCTACTTAAGTCAGACACCGTGCTCATCACATAGGCACAAGTAATTACGTATGGTATTTTTGATCTTTGAACTGTAATAATGAATGATTGAATGACTGAATAAATGAACAAAAGTCAGAATTAGAATATAATTGTTAGACTGTGGAAAGCCTTTAATAGTTCACACCAACTCTGATAGAGTGTTTCAGAAGGTCTGAAATGTTTGAATCATATAAGGCAGTGGCCTTCTGAATTTTTTAAATTTCATCGCACAGAAAGAGAGATGCTTTAGATCACAACCCAGTGCATAAACACACACACACACACACACGTTTCTGTCAACTGTAGTTTTTTTAAATTGTTGGTCCCAACCCATTAAATTGGTCTCATGACCATGGGTTGTGACCACAGTTTGCAAAGCACCACCATGGGGGAACTACAGCAGTGACCCTCCCCCCGGCTGCACAGGAGTCACTGGGAGCTTTTTAACAACAATCAGACACCTGGGCCCCATCCCAGACCAACTGAATCCGAATCTGGAGGTGAGGTCTGAGCCTTGGCTTCGTGTTAAAGCTCCCTCTGTGATTCTAATGAGCAGCGGGGGTTAGCGTCACCGCTCTACATCATGGGAAATGTTCTTTTAAAATAAACAACTAGGGACTTCCCTGGTGGCGCAGTGGTTAAGAATCCGCCTGCCAATGCAGGGAACACGAGTTTGATCCCTGATCCGGGAAGATCCCACATGCCGCGGAGCAACTAAGCCCGTGCACCACAACTACTGAGCCTGAGCTCTAGAGCCTGTGAACCACAACTACTGAAGCCCGCGCACCTGGAGCCCGTGCTCCGCAACGAGAGGCCACCACAATGAGAAGCCCGCTCACCGCAACGAAGAGTACACCCTGCTCGCCGCAAATAAAGCCCACACACATCAATGAAGACCCAACACGGCCAAAAATAAATAAATAAATAAATTTTTAAAAATAAAAATAAAAATAAATAATTACCGTATTAATCATATCAGTAATATGTGCACATACTGAAAAGTTCAGTAGTATAGATGGTTATGAAATAAAAACTAAGACTCTGGATCAACTCCTTACCCCTCACTTCCACTGTCTGTGGAGTTAAACATTATTAACAGCTTCTTCCCCAAAACTCTTGTTGCAGATACGGGAATCTATATAGTTTCCACAAGTTTACATTTCCAGATAACGTTAATAATAGGTTGCCAAATTATAAAAGTCACTGTTGGTATTTTGATGAGGATTACTCTGGATTTATGGATTAATTTAGGGTAAACTGATGTGTTTACAGTATTAAGAATACAATAGATCTTTTTATTTATTCAATTATATTTTTATGTCCTTCAAGAAAGTATTACAGTTGTAACCTACACATTTCTTATTAAGTTTATACCTAGGTGTTCTTTTTTTTTACACTCATAAATGAGATAGTTTGCCTCATTATATGTCATTGCTAAATACTGCTTGTTTATCGAAATGCTACTGAATGTGGATATTAATTTTGAAACCAGTCCACCTAACTGAATTATCATCTGTTGCTAATAGAGTTTCCCCCAATTGATCCTTTTGCATTTTCTGTGTAAACACATTGTCTGAAAATAGTAATAATGTTGTACCTTCAGTTGAAATATTGATGCCTCATATTTTTCTCATATCTAATTATATTGATCAGTACTTTGAAAATAAGTTTTAATTTGAGATGATTCCAGAAAGTAACATCTATTATTATAATAATAATCTATAATAATAATAATAATCTATATATGATGATCTATTATTATAACAACTTATAGCTAAGAATTATATACACTATATATAGGCATGTTAAGACTGAGGAAAAATATATAAAACTTGGTAAAATAACTTTCAATAATTTTTTTGTTACGTTTTTCTTTAAGAGTCTGTCAACTTTAAAGAAAAATATCATTCCTCCGTATTTGTTATTACCACAGTTGAGATTTTATCATGGATATTCATAATAGATTTGCCCACTTTTTTTTTTTTACTATCATTGTCAGGTTTGGTTTAAGTGTGTTGCAACTTTATAAAAATAATTTAGGAGCTTTTACTCTTTTTTTAGAGTTTGGAATCATTTAAATAGAGGTTAAATAGAGTTTGGAATCATTTAAATCATTTAAATAGAGTTTAAATTACCATTTAAATAGAGTTTGGAATCATTTAAATAGAGTTTAAATTATCCCTTGAACGCATTTCATATAATTCACCTGAAACCATTTTATCTTGATGCTTTTTTGGCCTTTGACAAGTTCCTCATGTTTCTCCATAGTAATTTATCTATTTAAGTAGAGCTACCAGATAAAATGCAGGACCTCCAGTTAAATTTGAATTTCAGTAAAAAGCCAATAATTTTTTAGGATAAGTATGTCTTGCACGAGACATGTTAAAAAATTCTTATTTATCTGAAATTCAAATTTAACTGGGGGTCCTATCTTTCTATTTGCTAAGTCTGGTCACCCTAGTTACAGATTCTCTTGGGGTGTGAACTTCGGTAATAAATATTTTCCTAAAAAATTGTATTTTTCATTTAGGTTTTCAGAGGGGTCAACCTAGCTTTGAGCAAAGCGGTCTCTTGCAGTATTTCCTCATTTATAATTTTGCGTTTTCTCCCATTTTCTGTTTTGGCCCAGTTTGTCGTTTATCTATTTTATTGGTCAAAGGAAAAGCCTCTCTTGGAATCATTTTGTTTTGCTTTTCTCATCGGTAAATTAGGACTGTTTCTGTTAATGTCTCTCCATCCCTTCCGGGTCCACTCTCTGGGGTAATTGTGCTTCTCCTTGACTGGGAGAGATGCAGGCTGCACCAGAAGTGGGGGAGTTCCCAGCGAGCAGTTGAATCCGTGTGGGGAGAGTGGAAAATGGGAAGAGAAGGGGCTCAGGAACAGGCCTGAAGGGGCTCCCACATTCCCAGACCTGGCAGAGAGGAACGAGTTCATTAGGAAGCCTGAGAAGTAGCAGGCAAGTCAGGCAGGAGCCAGGAGAACATCGAACCTCAGCCCCCGCAAGTCTCAGCTTATCCGTTCATGAAATGGGCAGAATACCACCTGCCTCACAGTCCTGACGATGCAGACGAAACCCCACACAAAGCAGGGTCCAGTGAGACTCCTGACCCCAAGGCGGCCCACGGCAGGATGAGGGCTGCTGCGGCCCTGGTCCAAGCCCATCCTGTGTTCTGTCCTCACTCTCTGGGTGGGCCCCGTGCCTGCCTGCGGCGTCAGGGGCTCTCTGATGGGCCCTGCATTTACTTAACCCTCCAGCCTTGCGTCACAAGGGTCACAAGGACCTGCCACCCTGAACCTTAGAGCTGCCACTGCTGCAGGTGACACCCCGCCCTTGCCATCCGCTCAGGTCTCCAGATCCTGGTTTCCCTAGGGCTCATTTTCCTCTGCCGTCCTCTCTTCTCTCCTCAAGGCTGCCCTTCTTCTTTGGTCTTTTGATTCAGGACCCGGACCAGGATCCTGGCCCCAGAGCCCCAGGCTGGCCTCGATGTGCCGCCTTCTGGGCTACACTGAGCCTGGACCACAGCCTCCCGTGTCCATCCAACACGCTCCAGGGCTTTCACTCATTGGAGTCTGAACAGGCCGCATGGGCGTCTTCAGAATCCTGGAAGAAATGACTGATCCCACCCTGTGATTTGGGAGCTCAAGGAAGAGCTTCTAAGTAGAACTATTACCTACTCTGGGAGATCACTTACCTTTGTGTTTTAACGTGGTCTTGACCTCATTCCTCTTTAAGAAAGTAGATGGCTACTCCCGCGGCAGAAAGAGGAAGCAATAAAGGGTCATCCCGAATATCCAGAAACCACAGTTGCCACGTGAACGGCTGCTGTGGACGAGAGAATTGGTCCTCAGGGTCTAGACCATTGGCCTCTTTCCCCTTCCCCTCTTATGAGGGTGGTGCTGGTGGATGCTGCTTGCAGCTCGCTATGACGACGTTTCCCGGCGCCATCCAGGACCACAGCACGGACCACGTGCGGCTGTTTAAATTTAACTAGTTAAATTCAGAGTAAAGAACGCAGCTCCTGACACCTGAAACTACTATAATGCGGTATGTCAATTATGCCTCAAAACAACAACTCAGTTCCTCAGTCTCCGTAGCCACAGGGCTGGTGGCCACCGTGGGTTCAGCATGGATCCCAGAACACTTGCAGAGCTGCAGAAAGTTCTACTGGGCAGATTGCCCTGGGCCGTCAACTTGGCCACAGAGCCAAGAACTTTACACGGTCACCCTCGGAAAAGCAAAATCAGGCAAATTAACCCCCCGGGGCCTCATTTCCTTATTTCCAGGAATGACAGCAGTTCTCTGCTGCTGGAGATGGACAGCCTGAAGGTACCAATCCAGAAAACAGTCTTTTATGCAAAATATTTCCATGACAAAAGGAAGAAGTCATGTGGTGTCGTCCAGACCACAGTTTCAGGGTTCTTTTTATATTTTTAAAGAGAAAACAAAAGAGGCAATAATTCCTGTTTTCCATTCCATTCTGTTCCTTCAAGGTCCTTGAGCTGTGAGGCAGGTTTAAGAACAATACTCTTTTCTCTGTGTCCAGCCCACTTCCCAGCTCCCACGATGGGAGGGAAGAACAGGCGAAAAAAAAGGAGAAAGTCACTTTGTCCCTTACGAAACACTTGTTTAAAGTTACATGGCCCAAACGTCCACAGCAAGGCAGGGCTGGAGTGCACCGGCCGACGGGGTGAGGGTCCTCGAAGCTCAGGCCATGGGTGCAAAGGTGGAAGGAACCCAGCTCCCCCCCTCCCCCTACTCCCCTCCCCCCCGCTTCCCTTCTCCTGCAGGCGGAAAGCTGGCCGAGCTCCTTCACTGAACTCCTGGGCTCAGCCGCCAGCTCCTTCTCAGAGCCCAGCGTCGTCACTCGTCACTGCACTGCAGCGAGGACAACCCAGCAGCCGCTCCGTCCCTTCAGGGAAACAAAAATAGCGAAGACTTCTGTTCCAAAGCCTATGCGTGGAACCCAGCCACCGCCTGCCTCGGGCCTGCGGACGCAGCTCCGGTGAAAGGTCCGGCTGTGTGGATGTCCAGAGCCGCAGACCAGAGGGGTGACCCCCTGGAGTTTACAGGACCATCTGCCCTCTCCTGGAGGCTCTTAGGAAGGAGCATTAGCCAAGCATAAGCTGCGGCTGCTGCTTACAATAACAACAATGACAATAATAATATAGCCAAGGGCTATATTAAAGCCAAGGGCACCCAAGTTCACCTTTGAAGGGCTGACCACGCCGCAGTCATGGGCCCGAGCAGCAGGGGCGTGGGCCTGCGGCGTTAGAGATTCAGCGGCCCCTGAACCCCTGAGCCTGCCCCGTCTGTGCTCCATCTGCCAGGCCGCCCCTTCAGACAAAGTATGCTCTAAATAATTGCTCAACATTTATTTAGAGGCAAGGTTTTCATGCCCCACACAGAAGAACCAAAGTCCCTACAGTCGAGCAGACATCCTCTTCAGAAAGCAGATTTTTAATTATCTGTTAGTCTTTGAGGATTTTACTTCCTCATCCTAGCTGACTCATCACAAGGTTCCTTCCTGAGAAGAGGGCTTGCAAATATCACTGTTCTCTATCTTGCTGGTGATATTTAGCCTCAGTCTAGGTCGGGGTCCTGGGTCGCTAACTACCTGGCCTGCTCCTCACTCCATCTCAGTGTAGATCAGTGAGCCCCGAATCTGTTGCCCTCAGCCTATAGCTCCTCCAGGGCTACAGACGGAGAAGCTCCCTTTGCTCCCATTTGTATTTCTCTCCAGGTTTGGCACCTTCAGCATGACTGATGCACGCAGCCCCCACGCTCTGCCGGCCCCCAGCCGGCTCCTCAGCCTGGCTGGCATTCCCACCCACCCGGTCAGGTGGACACGCCAGGCAAACTCAGGAGCCCCCTGACCCTGTGTCCACCTGCTTTCCCCAGTGACCGAATCCTATCCATTTTGCCCCCTGAGCAACCTGGGAACTAGCCCCTCCACCCTGGCTGCATTTCCCTACTGAAATGACGGTTTTTCTCACCACAGTTACTTCTCCCACCTTCCTCCCAACAGGAAGATTGATACAGATTTTGATCACTTTCCTCTCCTGCTGAAGACATTTCCATGGCACTTTATTGTCCCCAACTTAATGGCCCAACTGCTCAAATGCCTTAAAAGATTCTTACAAACTGGCCTCTTCTAAAAATTATTTATAAAAGAAAAATACTGGTAATAACCTAAATGTACAATAGAGCAAGAACGTTCAAGTTCATTATGATGAATCGACGTGAAAAAACAATGCTACGTAGCCGTGTATGTTTTCTGTCATATTAAGGGAAGAAAAAAGTAGGAGACAAAATTACATATAGCAACTTAGTAATATTTTAGATCTGTATAGGAGAAGACAGGAAAGGAATCCGGCAAACTGTTAATAAGTTTTATCTATAAGTAATGGTTTCATGGGTTATTTACATTTTTTTCTACATACTTGTCTCTGTTTTCCAAATTTTCTTAATTGAACGTTAGTTAGTAATACTGTTCTAATTGGAAACACACATGGGACACGCAGGCACCCGCCCTCGGCCCCCCAGCACCTCAAGATCCAACTCGGTGGGTATAGGACTGGGGGAGTAAGTGCCAGGGACAAGCTGTGATGCCCCAACAAGGCATGCCCACCACACCAAAGTCTGCGAAGCACTTCCCCAGTTTCCTTATTAAATCCAGAGACCCCTACCGATACCTTAACCCACCTGTCTGTACCTAACACTGGGGCCTCTGTCCCTCATCACAGGACCTTCCTCCCCGATTCCAGCCAGCCTCAGGCAGCTTCCAAGCCAACGTCCCTCCACATTCGTGGATGGCTCCTGAATCCACGTGCCTCCTCACCGGATCTTTATTCATCTTTGTTTATTCAATGTGCCAACCACCTTCTGCCCTGAACCCAATCAGCACCTGCTGCGCAGCTGACACAGGAAGGCGGACCCTGAGAGCCGAAAGGCACCTTCTGGATCGTCTGTATCAAAGGAGGACACACAGGCCACACACAACAAACAGCAGAACTTCAGCCAGACTGCGCATCTGGGCTGGATCTGCTGACATAATGGTCTCACATGGTCTCTAACTGGTGTTTCCTCTGAAAGAATTATCTAGTTGTTTTAAGAACTGAAACTCTAACATGCTGATAAACCACGTGTCATGAGCCCAGGGTGGGCCGGAGAGAAGAACGGAGCATGGTGGGGTGGGGCGTGGGCAGCGCTCGCAGCGATGGTACGGGTTATAGAAATGCTCATAAAAAAGATACGAATGGGAAGGCACAGACACAGGGAACCACTCGGGATCTCAACCCCTCCCGTGACCTGGACGTTTCCAGTGAGTTCCGCGGGGTCCTCTGGGCCTTCTCCCCCTCTCCAACTGCCGCCCCCATCATCACTGACCCTAAGGCCATCAGTTATGCTCCTGGGGGGACTGTGCAGAGGCAGATATCCTGCCCTATTTAGAATCGCCTCCTCCTCCAAAGCCCGCCTGCGACCTCAGTTAATGTGTCCTGCTCAGCTATGCCTTCCCTCTGCCTGCCTTCTTTTCCAGAGTTCTCCTTGGTCCCTCATACAGAGACCGTTAGCGGCTCTGCCCTGCTCCGGACTCCAGTCCCTGACATGTCTAAATCCTGAAGTGATTCAAGCCAGAATTCTTGCTGCATCATTATACCAGTGATGAGTCAAAATTCTGAGTGTATGGGGGTCCCCCACATCCCCCTCACCCCTGAAGGAAAGTTCTGGCGTTCCCACCAGGTTCACCCTCTCCACCTGCCCTCCAAAGAGAGTCTGCTTTCGCCAGCTCCGTGCTGAACCTTGTGTGATAAAGAATAAGGAGAAAGGGGGGCAGAAAGAGAAGAGGCACCCAGGTGGGAATTGAGAAGAACTTACTGATGGTTGAGAGAAAGAGAAACTTCGGAAGAGTTGCCACAGGCCTCGTCTTGAGTTATTTTACAATGTGTCTATTCTCATGGCGTGGTCCTTTTTCGGGGTAGCCTCTCTCCTGTAGTATCGTGTTTAGATCATGTGAGTCATGGCTTCAAAAGGGCTGCATATTATTTTCTGTAAAAATACTAGTGGATATGGGGAATGGTTTATCCCTGTTTTTTTCCCCAAAATTTATCTGTGTCACAGAAAGCATAATAATATGCCATGTTGACAATACTACTTGAATTTGGGGGCAACATAACAGAAGCTAGGAGGAAAAAAAACCTTCTTAAGAAAACCCCTAATGCTTTTGCAGGTTACCCATCCTAAAAATGTTACAGAAGATACCTGAGAATTGACCTTGAAGTCCAGGTCTCGGGCCCAGCATGCGTTTCACTGTGGTCTTCCTTTCTCATCAGCCAAGGGGATCAAAGTTATTAATACAATGTAGGGAGCTTTCTAGCTTCCAAGTGATATCTCAGGTATTAGCTAATCTGGATGTTCAGAAGTGCCTGGGAAGACATGAGATGTGACCTTAGCTCAATTAGGAGATGATAAAACTCAGGTTCAGGAGGGTGTTAAACAACTCAGTCAAGGTCACATGGCCAGAAGGCGCTGCTGCTGCTTCTGAAGGAAAGACTGTCCAGAATCTAGATGAGTCAGTGATCTCTGACGCCCCGGCGAGATTCGGTTGAATGATTCAAGTGCCTCTGATGCTGTCGGAGAGTGAGGGTACTTCTCAGTTGAATGTTAGCAGGAAAGAAGCTATTTAGATTATTACAGATGTTCAGGCCTGAAAATGAAGGAAATCAGGTTGCTGTGGATTTAACGACTTCATACAGAGATTTCATAATGCCTTAGACTCCCCATGTCCCAGGCTCACAGCTCTGTCATCACAAAGACAAGGGAAGGTGTGCGAATCACCCAGGTAACTTTGGGTCTTGAAAATGACTCATAACGGTGCAGTGAGATTTCGGAACCTACCAACCGGGCTGGAAGGAGGAGGCTGAAAATTCTCAAGCCAGGAACTTGGCAAAGTTTCTGACAATAGTTGCCCCTTTTACTGCCTTGCACTGCCAAGTTGCCCCTTTACCCCAAAGTCACTGGAGTCTGCATTGACAAGAAGAGGAAAAACTGGTCTAGAAACATTTTCTAGTTGATTGGTCCAAAACTGAGAGAAATAAAAAAAAAAAAAGCCGCTGAATTTGGTAGCCGACGTTTTGTGACCTGAACAGCCCAGCAGCGCTACTGTCCAGCCAGTTACTGAGGTTCACGTGTAGAACTGTGCACAGCAAGGGAGACCCACGCTTATCTCTTTGATAAATACGCTGTTATCGTAAAGTTATTTGGAAAAACATTCCCACTCAATACAGTAGCGGTTGGAGCCCTGGTTAGGCCAAAGATCTGGGGTATGAGCCTACTTCTGTACCAGCCTGATGTCCTGAAATCTGTCTGTCCTTCACTCCATCTACGTGAAGCACAAGCGATTTCTCCTCTTTGGGGAGAGGGCAAAAGGCTGGTGGATTCGGGGTCACTTTGAGGAAGTGGAAGCAAATGATAAAAGCAAGAGATGCTTTCCTGCACACCTGTGGAATGCTGACTCCACCCTCCCCGCGGGGCCTCAGTGACTCACCGGGGAACACAGATGGTAGAAGCAGGGATCACTCCTTTTCTCTTCTCTTATTTTGAGACCCTCTACTCACCTACCGTCACTCCTTCTTAAAGCTTTCCCACCCCCCAAAATGGCCTTTTCCTCTTTTCTTCTCCCTCTGAATTTAAAACTCCCAACTTGTGACCTCTGACTTCAAATATTCCTTATGACACTTGTTGAATTGTTGTCTTTTAGTTGCGGCAGAAGCCCATGAAATCATATGGACTTACACTCTCTTTCTCTTTTCCCTTCTAAGGATGGTGGGTTCCCCCAAGGATCCTTGTTTTGCCAAACTCTCAAGAATATCTGGAGAGATGCGAGCGTATGACCCACATGTGGCCTGAGAGAGGAGGATAAAGAAAGGCCAAGAAGGAAGGGGAGGAAGAGACAGGATTTTCAGAAAGTTTTGCTTTATAATGTAAGATGCAATTCCCGCCTTTGTCTTCTGGTGTCCACCCTTCAGAAACCTTTATAAAGAATCTTCAACAGGGTCATTGTGTGTGTGTGTGTGTGTGTGTGTGTGTGTGTGTGTGTGTGTGTGTGTTTTGATGTAACAGCATACTGAGACTGACCTTAAGGTGACTGGATACATTCAAATTATACAAGTTCTAGAAATTCTCTCACATAACTTTTCATGTGTGTATGTCTTGCCTTGCTCTAAATTATATACTTCCTGAAGATGATAGTTGAGGCTACACAATCCATCTCTGTATCTAGCATATTGCCTATCACTGTGTCTTACATATGATAAATACTCATTCAATGTTTCATTCCTTGACTGAGAGGAAAAGCATGTTTGGCAAGAATTACTGTAATTTATTATTTTTATTTATATTATATATAATTATATTTATAATTATTATTAAATTACAGTGAGGAGCCAATATTCAATAGGAGAGAATCAAGAACTTCAGCCAAAGGACACATTTTTGTTGGGATTTTTAAAAAGATATTCTGTTGGCTAGGCATAACTGTATTCCTATTAACCTTGGAAGAAAAAGCTTCCTACTCAGTCTTACGCTAACAGAAACACAGATGCCTATAAGCCGTGGGGTGCAATTGTTGTCATGACTTTCCAGTCAAATTTCCAAGCAGAGCAATCTCTGAGAGGACCCTGCCTCCGGCTTTGGAAGGTTGTCTTAGGGGAAATGAACCGTGGTCTAAGAAGATCCCGAGCGGTGGAATGCTGGTAAATCTTTAACAACCGGCTGCAGGAAAAAAAGCCCTGGTCTGTAATGTGTGTGCCAGTTTCCGTGGTTTAAGTACTCCCATCATGGTGGATCTCCAGCCGCCAATATGACATCAGTGAATGCAGAACTGGAAAGAGACGGGCCAAATCAGCTCTTGGAGCCAATACAAGTCAGCTCCGGGGCACCCCTGATTCTAAGGCTGTCCCCTTGTGGATAACCAAAGAGCAGGTCTGCAAACTGCAGAGGAAGGTGGGGGTTTTGTGTGTTTTTTTTTTTTTCTTTCAGAAACATGAGGCTGGAACTCACAGAAGTTACAGGAGGCACCAAGAATTATTTTTAAAGCATTATGGAAAGAAAAAAATACATGGAATACAAACATCAGGCCAGTCAGCCAGCTGATAAAGCATCCCCTTGTACAGTATTATAGTTGCAAAGATGTCTCAAATTTCATTACCCCACTGGGCTAATGTGAGTACCAGGAGAGCCAGAACAGCACAATTATAGACGGTTAAGACCTGGGAGGTCGTCCGCTAGCTCCTTCGAGGCATGAGATGTTTATTCTGATAAGCGCAGAACAAGGAATGTGCTGGCATCTACACTTAGGTCAGTCATCTGAAGATTTCTCCTCCGCTTGGGCTACATCCTTTGGCATCCGATATGCCATTAGAACATGAGAACACTCTTCTGTGCCTTGTTCCCCCAGGGCCCAGCTAAGATGTGCTAAAATGCCCGGGTCTGGTGACCCGCAAGATGGGGAACAAGCTTCAAACAATGGAGAGCTTGTTGCAAGTCAATTCAATCTGTTTAAAGCAATCTCCTTCTGGCGTGTGTACTGCAAGTGGCAGAAGTGCATGAGCAGGCACGCACCTACACACCTGCTCTCCATCCTCAAAGCCCCGCCCCTCCCCACGCACCCCTGCCGAATTCCTGAAACCAAAAGAGAGGAGAGATACGCATGGGGGCCCTCGAAGGGTTCCTCTTCATTCTGATCAGCTGATCCTCTGCTTCATCTTTATTTTGACCTTCAGAAAAATATCGGGCTTCCCTGGTGGTGCAGTGGTTGAGAATCTGCCTGCCAATGCAGGGGACACAGGTTCGAGCCCTGGTCTGGGAGGATCCCACGTGCCGCAGAGCAATTAGGCCCGTGAGCCACAATTACTGAGCCTGCGCGTCTGGAGCCTGTGCTCCGCAACAGAGGCCACAATAGTGAGAGGCCCGCGCACCGCGATGAAGAGTGGCCCCCACTTGCCGCAACAAGAGAAAGCCCTCGCACAGAAACGAAGACCCAACGCAGCCATAAATAAATAAATAAATAAAAATTTAAAAAAAGAAAAAGAAAAATATCCCCCAGGAATCTGAAAACAAAGACTAGATTCCAGAATAATTACTGTGAATGTACAGGGAGCATATCTCTTTTTCAAAGAAGCCCAAAGGATTTCATGTGAAATATGCTGTATCACCGGAAATTATATATAATTTACTTTGAGGGAAATTTTACAGAGCAGAATGGTGTCACTTCCTAGTGTCAACTAGTTTCTTTTTTTAAAAGTGCTGTTTGTGTGTGTGTGTGTGCAATGCCAGTTTTATTTATTTTAATTGAGATATAATTGACATAGAACATTACATTTGCTTCAGGCATACAACATGAGGATTCAATAATTGCATGTATTGTGTGAAATGATCAATCCTCTGTAATTAATGAATGAAAATGCCTACCCAAAAAGGTTATGAACACCTCATTGCTAGTACTCATGCACAGCAATCATTAAAAACCACAAAAGAGTTTCCAGGGGTTGGTATGTAAGCCTGGCGAGGTGCTTTTTAGGCAAAAGAGGTCATGGACGGAGCTGGTTGAGGGGAGAGCGTTGTACTTCAGGGTTCATTCTGTTTCCTATTTCCACCCCCACGGCAGAATGTCTGTCCTTGACCCAGAGCTTGTCGGATTTTCAGAACTCAGCCTCCCGGAAGGGAGGACCAGCATCGTGGAGCTCTGCATGAATTATTAATGGGCATTAATAACAATACCAAGGGGTCACACTGAATGAACTTGTGCGGTTTATGTACTTTCATCACACGTACATTCAATGACAGAAGGAATGTTGATCTCGTGTCAGAAAAATGATCCAGAACAACCTTCTGCTTCTGACACCAGAACAAACAGATATTTTATGGAAGAGCTTGGTTGCCCTCTTAAATCCTAACATTTGGGGTTAAGGGTGTACAAAAAAATTCCTAAATAACAAATTTAGCTCTGTATTTCATTTACCTAACTAAACTTTTCCAACCATATTTATTTTTTTCAGCCAAGATGGACCATATCAGCCAAATTTTAACACTCTCCATAAAAAAAGAAAAAGAATTTCCTGGTAAGTTTAGCCAAAACCTCAGGTGAGTGCTTAGCTAAGATTTAATACAATTTATTGAACTGAACAAAAATGAAGCCAATGGACATAGCTTTATAAATGCTAATCATGTCTTTTAGCTCTAATCTCTATATAACGAAGTTCACAATTGTTATAGCTTCTTGTCTGATTGTATATTTTGCTGCTGTTTTATTCCTGTTAATGCTTCTTCTCTTAAATTCTATTTTGCCTCATATTAATATTGCTATACTAGCTATCTTTTAAATTTGGTTAGTAATTATTTACCTGGTTTATCTTTGTTCTTATCTTCATCCTCCACATATGTGTAATATTTTGTTTTATGTATGACTTCTAAAAGCAACATATGGCTGGATTTTTGTTTTACTCATTCCAATAGCCTCTGCCTTTCGCTAATGGGTAGCTATAATCATAACTGTAATCACTCTTATATTTGAACTAATATCTACATATCACAGTTTTCTTTTATCATCCCTTTTGTCTACTTCATTTCCTCTTCCTATTTCTACTGAATATGATTTTCTATACGTTCAACTTTTGTCTCCCATGGACAGTTTAGAAACCAGGGATTATAGTTATATTATTTTTGTAATTACTTTAAAATATATAATGTACACACCAAACTATAAATTTAGCATATTTATCTATTCAGAAGTTTTTTTCATAACTAAATCCATACCCCTAGTTAGTTATCTGTTTTATATTAGTTATCTAATATATAGGTATCTATTTTATCGTCTATTTTTGATAACATTTACTGACATATTCTATTAATTCCTGTATGTATTATTGTTTTTCTCCCCCAATCTCATGTCTTCCCTTCAGGTTCCCTTTCTTCTTGATAATACCTTTAACAGTGAAGGTCTGTGTCTTTATGTGTCTGAAATGTCTCTGATTTGCCTTCAGTCTTGAATGATAGTCTAGGTAGGTATAAAATTCAAGGTTGAAAATGATTTCCATCAGTATTTGAAGTCCACTGTTTTCTGGCATCTACTGTTTTTTGTTTGTTTTTATTTATTTATTTTTGGCTGCATTGGTCTTCATTGCCGCACGCTGGCTTTCTCTAGTTGTGGTGAGCGGTGGCTTCTCTTGTTGCAGCACATGGGCTCTAGGTACGCGGGCTTCAGTAGCTGTGGCACGCAGGCTCAGCAGTTGTGGCTCGAGGGCTCTAGAGCGCAGGCTCAGTAGTTGTAGCGCATGGGCTTAGTTATTCCGTTGCATGTAGAATCTTCCCGGACCAGGGCTCGAACCCGTGTCCCCTGCATTGGCAGGCGGATTCTTAACCACTGTGCCACCAGGGAAGTCCAGTGGCAACTATTGTTGATGAGAAGTCTCTCTTAATTGCCACGCCTATGCCAATAATCTGTCTTTTCTCCCTGGTGATTTCCATAATTTTCTTTTTGTTCCTGATATTCTATGTTTACACTCTGATGTCAAGCCTTAGATTTGTTTCCATTTAGCTTTGTTAGCATTTGGTAGGTACTTTCAATCTGAGGACACATGTCTTTCTTCAATTCTGTAAAGCTCTTAGCCATTAATTCTATCAGTTCATCCACTATGCCTCTGAACTTCTCTTGTGTATTTTGACTTTGGGCTCTCTGTGCTGCATTTAGGGTAATTCTTCAGCACTATCCTCAAGTTCATTGATTCTCTCTTTCTGTCCAGTCTATTGTTTAAATTGTCTATTAAGTTTTTAATTCCAATAACAACATTGTTTGTTTCCAAAGTTTCAAGTTGATTCTTAGTCATATCTACTTGACCTTGTTTTATTTCTGCTTGGGTTGTTTTGTTTCACAATTTTTTGTTCTTTTTATGAATACTCTTCCTGTGTTTATCTCTTGCAGCATTCTAAACTTACCTGTAAATGTGTTTCTCAGGCTGACAGACCATTTCAACTCCAGGACTTAATTCATGTTAATTATCAATTTTGTTTTCTTTCTTAGCTTCAAAAGTCTTTGTGCATTTTACAAACCAAAAAACTTCTGGAAGCCAACAGACTTGCAGGATCATTTTGAGGTGTTTGATTTGGCTATTTGTTTTGTGTTTCTTTCTTCCTTCCTCTGTGTTCCAGACTCCCTGTCCATAAGGTGGGGGTGACCCTCACCCACCTGCCTGCACCCACTGCCCAGGGTTAGGGTTATATTATTATTCAGACCTCCTGTTCAGTGCGATGATCTCAGCTTCAGCTTCCCAGTCGAGGGGAGGTTTCCTGAGACTCCTCCCTGCCCCTGGGTCTGCTCTCCCTGGTCCACAACTTCCTTGAAGCAGCAGCTTGTCCGCAGCAGTTTTCCACATTGTCCTCTCATAAGGGACGGCTTAGCACCGCCCCAGCCCCAGGCTTCAGGCGCCCAGCCCGCTGCCGGTCCCCCTGGGCTGCAAGGCTGTGGTCTTCTCTCTCCTGCAGGAGCCCCCCTGCCCTGCCTGCTTCCTGTCCCAGAGACCCCCGCAGGCCCACGTCTACAGTCTAACCACTGTTTGCATTGTTGTTGCATTTCTGGTGTAGGGGAGGTTTATGTTGAATGTTTAGCCTGCTGTGGTTATTCACCTTTTTCTTTTTCTTTTTTCATCAATCATTGCTATGTGCTTAGAGCACCAACAGTACTCAAAGCATGAATTCACTGCACCTTCCTCTCCATTGACAACAAGAAAAACGACCATTCATTAAATACTTATGTGCCAGGCATTGTGCTAGGTATTTTCTTCTCTTACCTCATGTCATTCTTAACATGCTTCTGTAAGGCAGGTGCTATTCTGCATCTCCATTTTATACAAGAAGAACTAACCCTCTCTAGAGTTTAAATAATCTCTTCTGTGAGGCATATTCTGGCAAGTCGCGCATGGGTGTAGAATCCAGGTATGACTGACTCCAAAGCCAGAGCCCTTGACCTTGTTATAGTAAGGATGAGATGATGTCTCCTGATGATAAGCTCACATTCATTACTGGCTTTGTGATTCCACAGAAGAACCCAAGGAGGAGGAAGGGCATGGGCTGCATTCTGTGGTACTGGTTTCTAGTTAGAGGTCATTGACTAACTACCAGAGTGACCTTGGGAAGCCACTGCGGCCACCTAGGTCTTTCTTTTCTCTATAAAATGGTGTTACTAAAAATTAATATTTCTCCCTGCTTCCTTATGAAGGTCAAAAAATGACAGATCACGGGGGGCGGGGTGGTGGTGGTGGGATGAATTGGGAGATTGGGATTGACATATATACACTAATATGTATAAAATACATAACTAATAAGAACCTGCTGTATAGCACAGGGAACTCCACTTCGCTGTACAGTAGAAACTAACACAACATTGTAAAACAGCTATACCCCAATAGAAAAATTTTTTAGAAATAAAATAAAAATATGAAATATTATGTATAATACTTTATATTGATTCTAAGCTTCTTTTCTTGTACTGAAACCAAGAGATATCATAAGCAAAGTTTATATTATTTTCCCTGAATATATTGCCTTACAGTCACCCACGCTAGAGCTCATTTGCTATTTCTCTACCCACTTACAAAACCTCCTGAGATCTTACTATGGTTTATCCCTGTCAGTCTGACATTTCACTTCCATCTTTAATTTTGGAGATCTCACTGTGTACTCTCTGATCCAAATCACTTATAAAACTATTAAATAAACTTGTAACATTTTTTTCATCTGGAAAAGCAAATGTTTTCCTCTAGTTTTGACTTCCTATTAAGCCAATTCTTTATCTACAGCAAAACAAAATACGACCCCCACTTACCCACTGACTGGTGGCAAATGACTATTCCACAGTTTTTCATCAGCATTCCTTTTCTTATAAAGAGGGAAACATGATAAAATGGAAAGATCAGATTATGCAGCAAAACCACCTGCGTGGGCATCTATCAGTGGCAGGACCCAGCATCCATGAGCTGCAGTTTTCTCATCTGTAAAGTGAAGGTAACACATCCATCCTTAGGAAGGATGCAGTGATCTTATAAGATCAAGTACGCCAAATGCCAAGCAGCGTATCTGACATATGGTAGGTTTTCGATAAATACAAACTATCCTTATAGCTGAAGCCAGAAGCATTGATTTGCAGCAAACTTCTAAAAAAAAAAAAAGCATGTTGACAACATTAACCATACTCCAGTGATGCAAAGAACTTGCTTCTTTTTTCATTTTTATTGCACTGCCAGGTTCAATAAAGCAGCAACATACCTTAAAGTTCAATTTTGATAGATAATGATGGCTTGTTTCAAACTTCAACAGACAAGCAGGCTTCACTCTCCACATAAGCAGGGGTCCCTTTCAGAGCGCCCCTGAAGTCTTTGAGAGGAAAGAGGTGTGGGATCCCGAGGGATAATGGTGAGGCTGCTGAAGCCTGCTCGTGGACAATCAGCTGTCCTTTACAGACCACGGAGAAGCTGTGTGACTCATTGGTGGCTACAGTGTGCTGTCCAGCTGAATGCAGATCTGTCCCTGAGAAATCACTGCCCTGCTCCAGTGGACAGAGGCAGCTGGTTTGGAAGGAGTTTCACATTCTTCGCAATCATGTGGCGTAACCTAAGCCTCCATGGGTACTGGACAGAGTTTCAACCCAAAGACAGCTTTTAGGAATTCTCTGGCCTGGAGTTTCCTAGGCTGAGTAAACGCATGTGTGCCAGAGGGGGCGGGGGGGATGGTTGAGGGCATCCAATTAATTGGGGAAAATGGAACTAACTGGCGATGGGGGGGGGGGGGAGATGTGAGGGAAGGAGGGGGGCAGGGGAGCCACAGGGAATCTCATCACTGTCTCCTTTCCCTACCTCTTAAAGAAGTTTCCCCATCGCCACTTACGTGCTACCTTGCTAGCTGCATTTTTCCAGAAAGTTGCGCTGTCAGGTCTGATAAAGCAACAGCATTCTCTAATTTTCAATGTTGACAGATAAAGATGACTCATTTCAAACTCCAACCAACATGGAAGCTTCATTCTCCACATAGGCAGTGGTCCCTTTTAAAGCTAACCTGCCCACTGCATACGTCTGCCTATTTTCAGAACCTTGTACAGATTCACATAATTGTCATCGTAGCCTATAGGAAACAGAAGGATTTCTTCCTAGAGGAAAGGAGCTATAACTGCAGCCTGTTCTTCCAGAACTATATTTGTTTGCGCAGCAGTAGATTTCTCTCCAAGTCACTGAGTCATCTTCCCAAACACAAAACTCAAAACTGAAACCTTCTTTTCTTTTTATTGGGAGATTGACATTCTCGTGTAACATTTCATAATAATGTGTTCAAAGGGCACATTTAAAATATATGAAATGTATATGAAATAAAGGCATTGAGAACTGGAGATATTACAAGCCTCAAGCCATCAGGCTGGCTTAATAAAGAACCACAATAACTCACAGACTAGAAATTCAGACTAAAGCCCAAATGAAGACCCTCTCTCACTTCTCATCCACCTGAGTTCTAATATTTTCAGGTGCTGCCCCAGGGAAGAATCTTTAACTGGATTACTTCAAAACTATTTTTTTTCCCACTTAAATAGAAATGTGCTGTGTGGAATAAACTGCATCAGATTTAAAATACGATGACTTCATATCTGTTGCAGCTGCCTTTTATACCACGTTGAGTCTGGCATAGTATCGAAAATTCCAATGACTTCTTGAAAAAGCAACACCTCTCTCCTTGGCACTTACTGGTATTTCTCAAATGTTTGTGAAACCATTATCCTATCACACCTCAGGGAATTTTCTTCAATGAAACTAAATTTATGTTTCTATTATTCCTGAACATGCGCCCAGGTAGGAATTTAGTAAAACTAGAATGAAAAGTGTTGCGGTATTGATGTGCAGCACTGAAGCCTGTCCTCCAAATAAAGATGTGTAAACAGTAAGAGAAAAGCTCTGGCTTCCCAGTTAAATATTACCAACAGCGGGCACCCACAGCTTTCATTATAAGGAGGCGCTAAAATAAGTCCTTCACTACTTCTTCCCACCCACAAGCCCCTGGAAGCTTCTAAAGAGTCATAACCCAGACATCACTGTGGCTTTCCCAGACTCTTAGGAACCATATCAGATCAGGCTACCCTCCCTATGGAAGCGTAAAGCCAAGAAACCTTGAATTCCTGAAAGGCTTATGTTTTCATGGCCACTTTTTCACTTGGTGTCTTGCTAAACAGATGAGAAATTCAGCTTCTGACTCAACACACGCACACACACACACCCCGTTATACAAAGCCAGCTCTAGTGAAGGTTGGAGGATCACGAGAAAAGGTCACATGTTCAACATATGTCAAATGACAGAGCATCCCACAGTACATATTCCTGTGCTTAAATATCCTTTTGGCCATTCTTTGTCCACCCTCTCCAGCAAGAAGCTTCTCACCACCCTTTCCTCACCCCTTAGCCCAGACTCCTCTCCTCATTCCCGCCCCCTTGACTTCCTGGCCCGCCCTCTGAATTCTTGCCCCCATCTCTTCCTGCAGATGTGCTGAACAGTTCCGCCCTCTCCGGGTCCTGCTCCCAAATGCACGGAGATGCTCCACACACAATAGCATGGCAGGTCACAGGGACCCACTCCCTCAGAGAGACAATGTGGTTATACACGGTACTGTCCCATCACACAGTATACATTTTCCCCGTTTGGGGTCTTTTAATCTTTTCAAAAACATTCTGCATCTTTTTCACTTTTTGCCAGAGACCATCCAATATTTTTGCAGCTTCAGTCTCACATTTCAAACAAACTTATTTGCTCCCCAAATGGAAATTTTATAGGATACATTTACTCTTTCACAATTAGACTGATAGTTAAATTGCCTGCGGTAAGACTGATAGTAATTTTCTCTTCTTTATAGGCCCTGATTGTGTTGCCGTGAAGCTTTTCTAAGCCCTGAGGAATAAATGTAGAGTCTCGTGTGGCTTTGAGAAGCTTAGAAAAACAGGTCTTCCCATAGCTGAGGGGCAAGGAACTACCATTAATCAATGGCTGACTCTGTGCTAGGTATTTACATCTACAGCGTTAAAGTCAGAATGTAATTACTTTTGAGAAATGTTCTAAATATCTATGTTTAATAACAACCTCAGGATATACTGGTGGAATCATTTTTAGTATCAAGTAGCTTTTTAAAAAGAATTTGTGTCCCCATTTCATAGTTATTTTTTCTTTCCTACTGGAATTTATCCTTTTTACAATTTTTCAAGTATCAGGACCAAATTTTAATGCCAGACACTTTCACGGACCACTGTAAATTGGGAAAAAAAATTCCCAATGACCAAAACCCATGGTGCCTTTAGCAACATGTTCAAACTAATGTGCATTTTGTGAATCACCGTTGTGCTCCTATAGGCCCCACAGTCTCTGTAGACTGGAGAAGAAGCCTCTCTGAGGGGCTGACATCTGAGCTGAGACTGGAAGAAGTTGTCGGGGGAAGATCAGAGCAACAGCCAGTGTAAAGGCCTGGAGGTGAGAATGGGCCTGCGATGTTCAACGCGGAGAAAGAGGCGGGGTAATGAGCAGGGGTTGGCTTTCAAGAGGCAGCCAGGACCAGGCACCACAGGGCTTTGAAGTCCAGGTAAGAAGACTGACCTTGATTGTAAGTGCAATGAGGATCATGGCGGGGGGGGGGGGGGTGGTGGCATAAGCAGGGGGGTGGCATTGATCCGATTTCAGATTTTACAAGATCGCTTGGGCTGCTGTGAGGAGAGAGATTGTAGGGGCAAGGGGGGCAGCAGGAGGTCTGTCAGGAGGCTCCTGCCCGCGTCCAGGTGAGAAATGATGGAGCGTGGCCCAGAGTAGGAGCAGCTGAGGAGAGAGGAGAGCAGCACGGGGGCATATGCCACAGTATGTGTACCACCCCGGTTCCCAATGTCCGCATGATGAGACCACATGCATGGCAACAACTAGTCTCCAGGGGACGTTTTGGGTTACATGTATGGAAACATAGGCTCCTTTCAGGGACACCAGGCTCCTCCTGAGAAGCACTGCTTTAAAATACTGCAGTGGGTCTGTGGGAGACCCATCCCTCCTTTGCATCGTTGGGTGAACTTGCCGAAGTATCCCACAAACTGTTTTCATCTACAGAATATTGGAGGTAATTCTTTCGCCTCACTGCCTGATGAGGCTTCATTAATGAATGCTTACAGGGTGGTTAAAAGTGAAAAATGAAAAATGTTTCAATGTCAACTATGACTCCATCTAACTGTATCGCAAGCACTTAGCGCCGAAGCTTGCTGAGAATTCCTTTCAATCGACAGCTATTCTCCAGGGATGGTGAGAAGGCAGGAGCAGCCTTTTCGAACTGCAATCAAAAGTCCATCCGTCACTTCATGCCATTTTCCAGAAAGGATATAGGAATCAAGTCCCACAGAGAGGCCCTTCATTATCTTCTAGAAAACCATGTCAGATGATCGTTTTTATGAGAACAAGAGACACCCTTCGAAATACCACACTATTCAGTATCATTAGAGAAGAATCCTTTCCAGATAACTGCCTACCTTGAAGCATCAGAGCAGTTTTAGTTTAACTAAGTTTGATGGATAATCTCTTTTAAGTGTAGGGCACACTTCCCTCCATATGGGGAGGTATCTTAGGTATGACTGAGCCTTTTCTCCACGTTTCAGGGTCACGAGTCAAACAGTAATGAGTAATGTGTTGTCAGTGAGTACTTCTCCTCCAGGAGCTGTCACATTCCTCAGCGTCCATTACCACTAAGCGTCTGCCTCTTGTGGCCTCTTTGTGCGTTTTCTATCTTTTCTCTCACAGCCAGGCCATCCATCGTCACATACTGTAACTGTCATTACTTTTGCTCCAAAAATTCCTCATTTGTTATTTTAAGTCTGCTGCAGGCTGGATAACTAGTTAACAAAGCTGTGCGTATTGCACGTGACATCAAGAGGGGGGGGGGGGGCTTCCCTGGTGGCGCAGTGGTTAAGAATCCGCCTGCCAATGCAGGGGACACAGGTTCGTGCCCTGTTCCGGGAAGATCCCAAATGCCACGGAGCAACTAAGTCCGTGTGCCACAACTACTGAGCCTGCACTCTAGAGCTGTGAGCCACAACTACTGAGCCAGTGTGCCACAGCTACTGAAGCCCGCGCGCCTAGAGCCCGTGCTCCGCAACAAGAGAAGCCACCGCAATGAGAAGCCCGCACACCGCAACGAAGACCCAATGCAACCAAAAATAGATAAAATAAATAAATTTAAAAAAAAAAAAGAGTGAGGGGGTTCTGAGTGAGGGATGATGTGGCTTTGTTTCGAGTTAAAGTGCTTTGAATTCTATAATCTCTATCAGGACCATGTGGAAGGCTTTGGAACACTGGAATTACTTTATTTATTTTTCTCTAATTTTTACCTTGTTTTTTTTAAATTAATTTTTATTGGGGTATGGTTGCTTTACAATGTTGTGTTAGCCTCCACTGCACAACAAAGTGAATCAGCCATACAGGTACAGATATCCCCTCCCTTTTGGACTTCCCTCCCATTTAGGTTACCACAGTGCATTAAGTAGAGTTCCCTGTGCCATACAGTACGTTCCCACCAGTTGCCTATTTTATACATAGTAGCAATGATGTATGTGTATCCATCTGGCATTACTTTATTAAAGAAAAAGAAAACTAAGAAGGGATGCGTCTCTACCAGCCACTATCACTGTATTCGTTTCCTATTGCTGCTGCGGCTGCAAATTACTCTAAACTTATTGGCTTAGGACAACACAGATCTATTATCCTACAGTTCCAGAGATCAGAAGTCTGAAATGGGTCTCACCAGGCTCAGGTCAAGGTGTCAGCAAGGCCTGGTTCCTTCTAGAAGATGCTGCTTTCCTTAGCTCACAGCTTCCTTCCATCTTTGAAGTCAGAAGAGAAGCATCTTTGAATCTCTCTCTGACTCTCACACTCTGCTTTTGTCATCACTTCTCTTTCTCTGACACTTTTAAGGACCGCTGTGATGACATTGAGCCCATTCAGATAATTCAGGATAATCTCCCCATCTCAGTGTCCTTAACCACATCTGCCTTGTGAGGAAACATAATCACAGGTTCTGGAGGGAATTAGGATGTGGACATCTTTGTCGGGGGGCAGGGTGCATTATCCTGCCCATCACACTTGCCAATGTGAGCCTCTTTAGTATTGTGTTAGACATGGAAACAGACAGGTGTTTACAATTATTTTTTATTACCAATTTTCTTATAGGTCAAGAGGACCTAACAATCCAACCACTTAAGGAAACTTAAGCTTATTTCCTTCATGTTTAAGTCAGGATATAGGGATTCACCCACCCTTCCTGTCCGGGTGTAGGGACTCAGCCCTCCCTTACCTCTATTACATCCTTAGCGTTCCATTCAGGGAAGCTCATGTACGCGCAAGTGGCCACAGTGCTGTTTGGAGTGGATCCCAGAAGCAAACCCTTGACTGCGTTCCAGAGAGAACTGGGCGCTGGGAATGTGCTCCTTCCTTTAGATGATCAGCTAGCTTGAGGCACCTCTATCCTACCTGCAAAATGTATCTGGCTCCATGTTACGCATACATGGGTGCACAGATAGAACGTGGGCACCTGTGCTAACCATCTGTGTTAACTGAATAATGAGATTCTTCTAAAAGTTGGGTCATTAAATAAAGAAGCATTTCAGATTTACTCTGAAAGAGGACAAAAACATAGTCACACAGATCTAGAACCTACACTTTCATCCATTCACACGTTTGGATGTTGCGAAATAGAGATGAACAAGAGAGATGAGGTCTCTGCCCTTAGGCAGACTCAAATAAGCAAAACACACAAAAAATTTTAAATGTGATTGGAGATTGTCATTAGGACCATAAAATAAATAATGGGGCTGGAGCTGCTGACCAGCTGAACTCCAGGGAGAGCCTCTCTGAGGCAGGACAGGTACTCTGAGATCTGCAGGACGAGGTTGTGGCAACCATGTGAAGAGCTGGGCACACCGTTCTAGGCAGAGGAAACAAATGCAAAGGTCCTGAGGTAGAGAAGAGCTGAGCACGTTGAAATAATAAGTAAAATGTCAGTTTGGCTGGACATAGTGGGAGGTGGGGGAGGGGAGAGGGGCAACGGGACCCAGATCAAACAGGGTCTCTTGGTTGCTATTCTATTCTATTCTATTCTAATTTTTTATTGGAGTATAATTGCTTTACAATGTTGTATTACTTTCTGCTGTACAACAAATTGAATCAGCTATATGTATACATCTATCCCCTCCCTCTTGGACCTCCTTCCCCCCACCCCATCCCACCCATCTAGGTCATCACAGAGCACTGAGCTGAGCTCCCTGTGCTATACAGCTGGTTCCCACTAGCTAGCTATTTTACACATGGTAGTGTGTCTATGTCAAACCTAATCTGAAGATAAACAGGAAATCAGAGTTTGGGGCAGATGAATGGTATGAAGAGACTGACATTTTTCTAAGACCATGCTGCCTGCCTTATGGAGATGAGACTGGACCAGACAAGAGCAGAAGCAGGAAGACCACGTAGGTGACCAGCACAGCCCCCCACGCCAGATGGTGGGTGGTGCCCATGGAGATGAACTGAAGGGGATGTTTCCAAGATCACGTCCTGAAGGTGGAATTGACAGGAAGTGCTCCTGGATCACATGTAATGTGGCTAGGAAAACTGAAGTGTTCAGAATCACTTCTTTTTGGCTGATTAACTCGGTGGATAGCAGTGCCATTTATCAAGAAGAGGAAGATCAGAGGGAAAACAGGTTTGTGAGAGAAAATTAAGAATTCTCTTTGGAGCTTTATGATGAAGAGGCCTGTTAGACACACACGTTGAAATGTCCAGTAGGCTGTTGCATATAGAATTCAGCACAGGAGGAAACCAGACACAAAACTGTATTTGCCGTAGGACCGTCACCTATGTTACAGTCCCTCCTTCCCTGGGCATCACTCTTTGCCCACAGGCGTTTCTAACTTATCCCACTTCGTGGGGTGACCCAGGTTTGCTAGTTGATGAGAGAAGATCCCTGAGTGTTAAGAATATATTTGGTTTTCAGGCCTTGGAGTCTTCTGCAGTCACCAGAATTAATGGGGCTACCTATGTATACTTAGAGTATAACCAGAACAAATACCAAGTGTCTAGCACACAGAAGGTACCTAGAGACTTGTTGAATGAATGATTTTCTTCAATTTCTTTTTTTTTTTTTTATTGGGGTGAGAATGAGATTAGCAAACATTAGTCTAATCTTTACTCAGGTACAAAGCAAGTTATTTATCGGTGTGCAGGCTATGTTCTTAAGAATCTTATGTTCTGTGAATCACTGTGGAGGTGGGTCTTGTTAAAAGGCAGATTCTGATTCAAACTCTGGGGCAGTGCTGGGATTCTGCATTTCTGACCAACTTTCAGGTGCCCCTGAAGCTGCTGGTTCTCAGCTCACACTTCGAGTAGCAAAGGAATAGACTCAACCTGCCATCCTTCTATTTCATCGGGCAAACTTGCAAGAAGTGGACGCGATTAAGCGGGCAAGGCTTCCACAACCAGTGTGACCGTCAAGACTGCCGTCTCCTGTGAACTTCTACAGCAATTATTTTTTATCTTCTCATTTGACACTCAACACATATTGCCTGATATGATTAGTTATCATTCTATGCTATCTGTCTTATTTTCCAAACAAAACTAAAAGTGCCTAGAGATCCAGGACAAACCTTGACAAATTTCTTTATATACCTAGCGCCCAAACTCCAACTCCATACCTTATACAAGGTAACTGCCCAAGAAATATTTGTTGACTATTCGTAGATTTCCCTAGTAGGGGCTATGGACGCATTAACATTAGTTACACTCACACAGAGATGGCAATATGGCTTTTGCTGTGAAGCTTAAAATTTAAATCAGGTAAGCTTATAGTTATATTTACATGCAATAAAGAGGCAGAATGTATATGTCTGTGTTAATAAGCTGGGTTAATTGCATAATGGGATTCTTCTAAAAGTTGGATAATTGAATGAAGAAGTATCTCAGAGCACCTGGACCTCTAAGTGCTTCACACTTACAAAAGGATTACATAAAACTGTATATCCATATTAAAAGCAAATTAAACAATAATCATGAATATTATCCGAAATAATAAAGGAACAGTGAGTAGCTGCTTGATGTGAATTATCAGGAACATTTTCATGATTGTTCTTTAATTAATTGCTCCATAATCTGAAAGCTTTCTCTGCCTCTCAATGTGCAAAGCAGCCTAATACTGTGTTTCCTTCCCCAGAACTCACTAAGAGCTGAACAGTTAGTTCGATTCATCATGGCAATGAAAAGAGCACTGAGTTACGTAGGAAAACAGTCTATGCGTGGCTGCCACTTGGAATTCAGTACGGAATTACATCCTGCAATTAATAAGAAGACCATTGTCTGAATGACCGCTGTCTCTCCGGGGGCCATCACTTCCCCTCTGTGCTCCCTGGGAAGAGAGCTCCTGGCACGGCCTCCAGAGCAAGACTGCACCAGAGCTCCGAGGATACCCAGCTCTGATCTACGTCCAGCAGCACATCACAGAGATGCTGCTCCAAGTGGTGGCCAAGTCCCAGCCAAGAGGAAGCCTAACCACAGCTGACTTTTCATTTTCAGAAGTGTCAATTACCCAGTCATTCTTTAATAAGTACTTTTTAAGCATCTATTCTAGGGTAAGTGCTATCCTGGGCTCAAGATGGAGAAGCATGGACAGGATCTCCATCTTTGAGAATCCACAATCCACTAAAATGTAGCTGTGAGAGGGCTGGAGCTTCATCTGGCCTGCTCACACTGTATCCCCAAATCCATGTGAGTGCTTGGCTTATAATAGTCTTCAAAAATATTTATCAAGGGACCTCCCTGGTGGCGCAGTGGTTAAGAATCTGCCTGCCAATGCAGGGGACACGAGTTTGAGCCCTGGCCCGGGAGGATCCCACGTGCCGCAGAGCAGCTAAGCCCGTGCGCCATAACTACCAAGCCTGCGCTCTAGAGCCCGTGAGCCACAACTACTGAGCCCACGCACCACAACTACCAGGGCCCGAGCGCCTAGAGCCCGTGCTCCGCAACAAGAGAAGCCACCACAGTGAGAAGCCCGTGCACCGCAACGAAGAGTAGCCCCCGCTCACAGCAGCTAGAGAGGGCCTGCGCACAGCAACAAAGACCCAACGCAGCCAAAAATAAAATAAATAAATTTATAAAAAGAAAAAAAAAAACTTATCAAGTAAATGGATGGATAGATGGGTTTAGTGGGGAGCACAGATGCATAAATTATTAACTTCCAGTTAATACACTACTTTATATAAACTTACACCAAGGCTACAATTTATGGAGCCCTCACTAAGCTATGTGCCAGGTACTGTCCTACAAACTCTTCAGATCACCTATTTTAATCCTGACACTCACCTCTGAGTAGCTGTGATGTCACACCATTGCAGGTATGGGGAACTGGTGTGAAGAGCACCCATGCCTTGCACCCGAGCTCACACTCAGTGATAAAGTGATGACTCAGATTTAGGTCTTCGACTCTAGATCTCTTAACTACCACACTATACTACTCTCTCCCAGCTTTCACAAAAGCCAGGAGCTTCCACATTGTGGGCCCAAATTTAAAAAGGAAAAGGAAAAGCGATGAGTAATTTTCTGCCATGGGACATGCTAAACACGATAGCAAAAGCAATCTTCATCCTGTTGTGAGCTCGCTCTGCTTTCCTGGGGGTTTTCCTGCAGTCTGAGCCCAAGGAAGAGGCTGGAAGAAGTCCCGGGCTGACTTATCCATTGGTTAGGAGAGTCAAGATGGTGGAGCTTTCCTTGGAGAAAATTCCGGTTTCCATTAGTAGGCAGAAGCCGGGTGGTGATCCTTCTTTAAGACAAGCTACGAAAGGAAACTTAACCTTCAGCGGTTTTTAATACCGAAAATCTGCTGGAGACCGGAGGCAAGAAAAAGGTCAACATTCTTTAAAAAGTTGACATTTTTCAATCATTTCCAAATAATGTTCCAACATAGGGACTTCCCTGGAGGTCCAGTGGTTAAGACTCCGAGCTTCCAGTGCAGGGGGCAGGGGTTCGATCCCTGGTGGGGGAACTAAGATCCCACATGCCACACGGCGAGGCCAAAAATATATATATATTACAACATAAAATTCTATATTAAATGACGAAGCAAGTATATGTGCCACAAATATTTGAAATGAATCACAGATTTATAAATTCAGAAGAGTTACTCTTCAGACTACATACCCACCACTGAGCTTGGGAGGGGATTATAGAGCCGCGGGTGCGAGCGGGGGTGGGAGGGGTGGGTCCACGTGGAGAGCAGAAGCTGGGGACCTTGAACAGTCAGAAAAGCCCCAGAGTATAAAGCTCTTGGGGTGCCAAGGAGACAAGGCTTATAGAAAGAGGTGGGACCACACCCAAAACAAATTTCTCCTCCTGTAAAATCTGCTGAGGGCTAAGGACCGTATTTTTTCAAATCCCTTTTCTCTGCTCTTCTATACAAATGCTAAGGCATTCGCCACATTCTGTTCGGCTCCGCAGATTCCCTGCCTTGAGTGGAACAATAAACATTGGGGAGCGTGTCTCCGGACACTGTGTGATAGGCCAGGGCCAGCTGTGCCAGGGAGCAGAAGTGGCGTTTAGGAAATCAGTTTGGAGCAGTGGTCCTCAAAGTCATTCCCAGGTCCGCAGCATCTGCTCAACCAGGGACCTGCAAATATTTTCTGAAAAGGGCCAGAGAGCAAATATTTTAAGCTTTGTGAGCCAAGAGGCAAAATTGAGGATATTATCTGGGTACTTACGTAACAAGGGAGGAAATCAAAATTCCCCAGCTTTATTGATGAAATGCAAACTATAATATTGAGTACACTTCTTTGTAATACAGATCTACTAATGAGAAGAATGAAATTACTTTTGCCGGGGCATCGTTTCCCTTAACTGGGGTTCAAAGTTAGTGTTTCCTGTCATGGAATCAATTGCAAAGGTTCCACGTGTAAGAACCATTATTAGCTTGCAGGCCTTACCAAAACATGTGGCAAAACAGATTTGGCCCTCAGGATAGACCTGGGAACTTATTAGAAATGCGAATTATAAGATCCCACTCTGGACCTCCTGAATTAGCAAACCTGGAGGTGGGCCAGATACCTGTGTCTTAACAAGCCCTCCAGGTAATTCTGATGCACCCTAGCATTTGAGAACCAGTGATTTAAAGTAAATGTTGAAGGGCCAGAATTAGCCCCGCCCACCCTGTTATTACCATGGTAACAGCCATTTCTCAGTCATCCTTGCCTTCTGCCCTACTTTCCCTCTGCCATTATTTTAATGAGTAAGGGTGTATATTTTGATTTAAAATAACCTTTTGGGTCTTAGGCAACTCTTTTGGGAAACATGGCACGCCCATGTCTGCTCGGAGATATCTAAGCAAAGAAGCAGGAAGTCCTCTGGGAAAAGGCTCAGAGCTTGGGAAAAGGCTCAGAGCTTGGGAGAAGGAAGCACTTCTAACCAAAGCCAGAAGGAGAAGCTCTCAGACATTTTGCTTTCAGTAGGTGGCCCGAGAGATGGTTAATGGAAGTGGTGACTTTTCACCTTTTCAACTGCTGCTCAGAGCTACCTCTGGTCAATGAAAAATAAACGGGGCTACAACACAGGTGCTGTTTCTTGATTTAATCGGTGGTCTTGGCGCTATCATCATTTCACACAATTCGTAAATAATATTTTTTGTAGCAAACTCAGAGGGAAGAAGTATAGAGACTGTCCCCTGGGTTAATTCTCACTCTGGCTCATCGTTTTCTCTGTAAAATGCTGCCTCAATTTCTCCATGTGTACAATGGAAATAATCAAAGCCCACTGACAGCATTGTCTTGAAAATAAACCTAGGCGTGTGAAGATCTCTGCCTTTGACAAATGCTGAGAATTATTATTAGGTTGTATTGTCCTAACAGACTGACAAGATGATGTTTACGCTGACAAAAGGCGTGCAGAGCACCTATTAGTCATGCAGTGTCGCTCCTGTGGCTACGCGGACTGCTTCATGGTCCATCTGGCGCCTTTCCGGCGTACTGCATTTTTTTCCTGAAAATTCAAATAGCTCTTTAGACCCACTGGCCAGGATGCGTCTGCCAACATTTAAAACAGGTTCCCCACCAGCCTGGCCCCACCTCTCCCCACCCCTGAAATTCAGATTAGTTGAGTGACTTGGGGTTAGGCATCCGGAGGAGGAGGGGGAGGGATGCTGTCTCCAGAAGGGCTTTGGCGAGTCTTCCGGGACCAGCGTACAGATGTTTCCCATTAATATGGGTTAACTGATCAGATTCACGGGATGAAACCTAGGAAGTCACAAAGAGCCAGATGCAAGTAGATGAGAGATGGGATTTTAGGACATTAACTTTCCTGTTTTAGAATTATGGGGATAAAGCCAGGAAGGCTGTAGATGTAAGAAGGGAGCCCTGTATTCTCCTACTTTAAAGTTCTTGCCTAAGACAAGCAAGAAACAATGTATTTTGTGCTCTCAGAAGCTCAGAATCATGTTCCTTCTCAGGAATTTTCCTGGCGCCTAAGCAATAGATGCCAAGGAAAGACCTACACACCCAAGAAGGCTCACCATGTTGGTGGATGGATTGGAGGCACTTTTAAAAGAGATAGAAACAGGAGGAGGGATCCTAAAATGACTTCGGCTAAACTATTAAGTTCCATGTACCTCCATTTCTTCTATATTTTTTAGGTTTTTAAAACCCTTTTTATTTTGAAATAATTGTAAACTCAAAGGAAGTTGCAAAGGAGTGTAGAGAGGGGTCCTGTGAACCCTTCACCCTGCTTCCGCTCAGTGTTAACACTTGCATCACTATATATAATGATATCAAAACCAGGAAGCCAACCCTGGGACAAGCCACAGAGCTTACTCGAAGTTCACCGGTTAAATATGTACTTGTGTGTGTGTGTGTGTGTGTAGCTGCAGGCAGTTCTATCACATCTGTGGTCTCATGTAACCAACACAACAATCAAGATACTTAACTCCACCATCACCACAAGGTTCCTTCAGGTTACTCCTTTATAACCACACCCCTCCCCACTCCCCACCATCTCTAACCCCTGGAAACCACTAATCTGCTCTCTAATTCTATAATTGTGTCCATTTCTTCATTTGTAAACAGATTTGACATTTCATATCTTGTAGTTAGTTCAAGAATTCCTTCTCACATGAAAAGCTGCTCAACATCACTAATTATTAGATAAATGCAAATCAAAACTACAATGAGGTATCCCCTCACACCAGTTAGAATGGGCATCATCAGAAAATCTACAAACAACAATTGCTGGAGAGGGTGTGGAGAAAAGGGAACCCTCTTGCACTGTTGGTGGGAATGTATATTGATACAGCCACTATGCAGAACAGTATGGAAGTTCCTTAAAAAACTAAAAATAGAATTACCATATGATCCAGCAATCCCACTACTGGGCATATACCCAGAGAAAACCATAATTCAAAAAGACACATGCACCCCAATGTTCATTGCAGCACTATTTACAATAGCCAGGTCATGGAAGCAACCTAAATGCCCATCGACAGACGAATGGATAAATAAGATGTGGTACATATATACAATGGAATATTACTCAGCCATAAGAAGGAACGAAATTGAGTCATTTTTTGAGATGTGGATGGAACTGGAGACTGTCATACAGAGTGAAGTAAGTCAGAAAGAGAAAAACAAATATCATATATTAACGCCTGTATGTGGAACCTAGAAAAATGGTACAGATGAACCAGTTTGCAGGGCAGAAGTTAAGATACAGATGTAGAGAACAAACGTATGGACAGCAAGGGGGAAAAACCGTGGTTCAGTGGGGATGGTGGTGTGCTGAATTGGGTGATTGGGATTGACATGTATACACTGATGTGTATAAAATTGATGACTAATTAGAACCTGCAGTATAAAAAAACAAACAAACAATAAAAACAACTAACGGTAAAAAAAAAAAAGAATTCCTTCACAAGATCCGTTCTTATTTTCTTTTTTTCTGTAATTACAAAAGGTATCTATGATCGCTTTGGAAATGTTTGACAAGAAAAGAAAAATACACAAAGAAAGAAGTGAAAGAAACGTTACCTATGAAGTCCCCTCACTGAAGAGATGAGCACGGTGCAATTTTGATGTGTTTCTCTACACTGTCTTTCATTCTAGGTTCCATCAAGTAGAAAACTGAAGTTTTGAGAGGTCAGGGCTCATCTGAAGCAAAATTGTAAATGTTTAATTTCCCTTCCATTTTGTATGAGTTAAGGAATGCTTTTGGGTGCACGTTACAAAAATCCAACTAATAAAGGCTTAATCGTATGGGAGGCAGGGATTTTGTTTCTCACATGCAAGGAGTTGGCAGGGCAGGACTGGGGCACTGACTGACTCAGGGATGCACTGGGGACTCAGGCTCTTTTACGTGCTCTACTATCCTGAGCAAGCTGGATCGTCTCCCCAGGCTTATAGGTGTCCTTTCATCAATAACATAAAAGCTCTCTCAGACGCCATCCTGAATCTCACTGAAGCACCACCGCACGCACTGGTCCCCACGCTGTCTGTGCACCTTTGTGCTGCAAGAACAGACTGCAGAACTCTTGACAGTAGCCATATGGCCAACAAGGCCAACGTCCTCGCTACCTGGCCCTTGACAGAAAAAGTTTGCCAGCCTAACCTGACAGCATCATTTCTAATGGATGCTGATTTTCAATACAATGGATGGATACAGCTCCTCAATTAGCTAACCAATTTTCTACTTTTCAATACTAAAGCTGTTCTAGCATTCACCATTGTAAAGAAAATGGTGATGAATGTCCTTGTACATACATCTTTCCATGGATCTCTAATTATTTTCATAGGAAGGCAGGGAGTGTAGTTCAGTAGTTAACAGCATGTTCTCTGGAGCTTGACTGCTGGGTTCAAATCCTGGCTCTTCCCATCATCAGCTGTGTGACCTTGAATAAATGATTTAACCTCTACGGACCTCAGTTTTCTCACCTGCAAAACCCACCTCAGTGTTGTGAGGATAAGGTGGGTTAAAACATGCATAGTGATTAGAAAAATGCCTGCACATAGTTAACTTCCACACATATCAGCTATTATTGAAGTTGCAATTTTTTTTTTTTGGTCATTTTTATCATTAGTGGTAGGTTAAATCCCTAAAAGTGAAATTGGTCAGAATATGCAGTTTTTAGTACTTGTATTACATTGCACACAAATGGCTTTTCCTAATTTCTGAGCAGCAGTGAATATTACCTTTCAGGAAAAAAAAGGATTTTTTTGCCATTTTGAAAGGTGAATAATTGTATTGAAATACAATTAATTATTAATTCTAAGATAAATAAAATTATATTCTTAAATTTGCTATTTTTGTTCTTAGTGAAATTAATCTTTTTGATATTTGAAATTCTTATTTTAGGAATTGTCAGCTTTTTTCTCTTTACCCCTTATTTCTAATTAAGATCTTTTTTAGGTATTGGAAACATTTTTATATGTTTTTGTATGTTTTATATGTTTATATGTTATATGGATATCAGCTCTTTGGTGACTATATTGAAACTTTTTTCCTCATTTTTTTCTTTGTTTTTGAATTTTCTTTTTGATATTTATTAATTAAAATGTGAAAATTTTTATGTAGTGCAAACTATCCATTTTTTTTCTTTACGACTTTGGTCTTTGATTCCTGGTTAGAAGGAATCTTGCTATCCTGTAATCCAATATATATTCACTCACATTTTCTTTAATTTTTTAGTGGTCTTTTTTTTTTTTTTTTTTACTTTTAAATGTTTAATCCATCTGGAATTCATTCTGGAGTATAGTGAGAAGCAGGGACCTAACTTCTTTTTTTAAAAACTGAATAGCTAACCTAGCAAGATTTATTTAAAAATCTTGACCTGCCCACAAAAATATCATTTTTGACATGTTAAAAAATCATTCATTGATTTAGCCATCTATATATTTTTAAATTATTTATATTATTTTAATTATTAGAACTTTAATAATTTACTCTAATTATAATTTTACAATACATTTTACAATACATTTGTATCTGCACACTTTTTTTTTTTTTTTACCAATTTACTAAACTTTTTTTTTTAACTTTTTATTTTATATTGGAGTACAGTTGATTAACAATGTTGTGATAGTTTCAGGTGTACGCAAAGTGATTCAGTTATACATATACATATATCTATTCTTTTTCAAATTCTTTTTCCATTTAGGTTGTTACATAATATTGAGCAGTTTCCTGTGCTATACAGTAGGTCCTTGTTGGTTATCCATTTTTAATATAGCTTTTAATTTTTAAATAATTATACATTCACAGGAAGTTGCAAAGATAGTTCAGAGAGGTCTCATGTACCTTTCACCCTGTATTTCCCAGTGGTTTTGTACTATAGTACAAAATCAAAACCAGGAAATTAACATTGATACAATGTGTATATAGAGTTGCATTGATGCAATCAAGTATAGTCTATCACCACAAAGATCTGCCACCTTCTACCACTTCATAGTTACACACAGCTCCCTCCCTTCCCACCTTCCCAACCCCTGACCACCATCCATAAAGCCCTGACAATCACTAATCTGTTCTCCATCTCTACAATACTGGCATTTAGAGAGGTTCCTGAAATGTATTACACAGTAGGAACCCTTTTGAGATTGGCTTCTTTTCTCTCAGCATGAGGCCCTCAAGACTCATCCAAGTTGTTGCCTCTGTGAAAAGTTTGTTCCTTTTTGTTGCTAAGCCGTCTTCCATGGTGTGGATGTACCAAGGTCTGTTTAGCCATTCACCTATTGAGGGACGTTTTGTTATTTCCAACTTTTGGCTACTAAATATGAAGCTGCTGTAAACAATCGTATACAGGATTTTGTGTGACTGTAAGTTTTTATTTCTCTGGGATAAATGCCCAGACTTGTGAGTGCTGGGTCACATGTTAAGAGTGTGTTAAATTTTTGTAAAAGCCACTGAATAATTTTAACAGTGACTACCATTATACAGTCACAGCAGCGATGCATGAGAGACCCCGATTCTTCTCATCACCACGAGCATTTGATATTGCCATTCTTTCTTTCTTTTTTTTTTTTTATATATTTGTTGTTCTACTGGAAATGTAGTGATAGTTCATCATGCTTTTAATTAGCATTTTCCTACTGGCTAGTGAGGTTGAACATCTTTTTGTGGGCTTATTTGTCATCCAAACATCCTCTTTGGTGAAATATCTGTTTATCTCTATTGCCCATTTTCGAAGCGGATTTTGTTTTTTTTACTGTGGAGTTCTGAGTTCTTTATATATTATAGATATGAGTCCTTTGTCAGCTATGTGGTTTACGAATATTTTCTCCCAGTCTGTAGCTCATTTTTTCACACTCTTAACCGGATCAGTCTTTAATAGAGCAGAAGATGTTAATTTTGATGAGGTCCAATTTATTGACTTTTTTTCTTGTATGGATTATGCATGTTGAAGAACTATTCACAAGCCCAAATTTGTCCCACAGATTTTTTTTTCCTATGTTTGCTTCTAAACATTTTATAATTTTACATTTTACTTTAAAATCTAATATATTTTAGACTACACCTTATTTAAGGTGTGAAGTTTAGACCTAGGTTTGTTTATTGTCAATATGGGTGTATGGTATTCAATCACTGTTATTATTCACTTTGTGTATATCCTTTAATCCAGAAATTCTCCTTCTAAGGCTTTTCCCAAAGGAAATAATTAACATCCTGTCACAGCTTTTTTTTTTTTTTTTTCCTTTTTTTTTCCAAAAGTGCCTTGGCTCCGCATACCTCTCTATTCATTCTTATATAAAAACTTAAGAATTTCTCTTTTGCTTTAGAGACATAATTTACATAATAAAAAATCGATCCATTTGGGGTGTACAATTCAATGGTTTTCAGTTTATTTGCAGAGTTGTACAACCATCACCACAGTCTCATTTGGGGACATTTCCATCACCCTAAAAAGAAACCTTGTACCTATTTCCAATCACTCCTCAATTCCACCCCCAGGCCTAGGCAACCACTAATCTATTTTCTATCTTTATAGATTTGCTTTTCTAGACTTTTCATGTAAACGGAGTGATAGAATCCAATATCTGATCTTTTACATCTGTTTTCTCTCATAACAGTTTTGAGATCATCCATGTTGTAGCGTGTCAGTATACTTCCTTTTTATTGCTGAGTGGTATTTCATAGTATGGATGCACCACATTTTGGTTACCTATTTACAACCTGATGGGCATTTGAGTTGTTTCTGCTTTTTAGCTATTATGAATAATGCTGCTATGAACATTCACGTACAAGTTTTATGTGGAAATGTGTTTTCACGTCTCTTGAGTAGACCCCTAGAATAATGCTGATATGTTAAAAGGAAAAGCCCAGTCAGATTTTTATTGGAATTGCATTAAGCTAAGGGAATAAATGACATCTTTACAATATTGAGACTTTATATCCAGAAAAATGGTGTGTCCCTGCAGTTGTTCAAATGTTAGAACCTCCTTCTAATTTTTCTACTCAGGTTAATGGGATGCTGTCTTAAATTTCCATTTCATTTTTGTATACTTCCCTTTTGCCCACAAATCCATTCACTGTCTTGTACATGGAAAGTACATGATAGATACTCGCCAGTCACCTTCTTTGGTGTTAAGGACATGGCAGTGAACAAGACCTAGCAGCGGCTCTCATTGAGCTTACTTTCTAGCTGAACGAAGGGACAATTTGCCTGAAATCTTAAAATAGCTGTTGAAGTGGTAGAGCAGTGACAGGAGTGAGTGAGTGAGAATGAGAAGTGGAGGAATCAGTGTTCCAGGTAGAGGCCGAGACCATCTTTCCAATCCAGAAGTTCTCCGAGATGCCACTGACCCAGATTTTTTAGACTAGCATGCACCTAAGATTCTATCCTGATTCGTCGGGTCCACGGTGCTGGGAAGAGGGGCTACGCCGGAGAATGGATCTGTGCATCTTTGCTAAATAACTACAGGTCAGGAGGGGACGATGGGTGAGCCACACTCTCAGAGATAAAACACCCTGTGACAAAGCCAATGAGAATTCCACTACAATCTCATCAGTCTGTAAGATCCTGTAAATCCCTGTAAATTCTTCAGGTGTATTATTTATATGAAGCAGGCTCTTGGCCCACGTGATTGACGGCAAAACGCTAACAAATGTATTTGTTTGGAGGGTATGAGAGAGGTGGTAGCCAGGAAGAAACATCCCACTCCGAGAATGAGTTTGGAGAGAGAAAAACCCCAAGGAGGAGAGTGGATGGATACTACTTCCTAAGAGGAGAAGGTAAGCAGCATTCCTGGGGCCTGCTAATAAGAAGAAGAACAGGGGGCCAGAGAGGCTGCACAGTGAGGAAGGGCCACTGGTAAGGAAGAGGGGCTTCCCTCCAGAGACTGAAGACCGTCTGTCTGAGAATCCCACAAGGGTCAGGGGGTGGAGGAAGAAACCCCCCCCGGAAAACCTCCTAGAGATTTTTACAAACAGCTAGTCCCCCACATCCACCTCATACAGAGATCCTGTGATGAAAAAGTGTTAGATAATCCATGGAGTGAACACTCCTGATACAATCCTGCAGAGGGAAATAGAGACAGCTGTTAGAATGCAACGTGAGCCTGTTACCTGATTTACGCAGAGAGACGTTTCACGAAATGTTTCTTCAAAGATGGACTCAGAGTGGGTTACACCCTTTCTCTGTCTTCAAATAATACAGGCCCCTAGGTGCTTGTCCCTCTGAGGATAGGAAGGTTTTGAATACAAATAACCAGAAGAGCAGTTCCCCTGGTGATCTTGAACCTTCTGCGGGTTCGCTAATGACCAAGAGAAGGGAGTAAACAATACCCTAACAGTGAGACCAAACGAAGGAGGTGTATAGACACCCGCAAGGATAGAGAAATGATAGCAAAGGATTTGCTTGGATAAAGAAAATGCGCTGGGGGAAGAAACAGATTCAACTGAGGAAAAGCGTCACCGAATACCTCTGGGGTATTGTCCAGAGAAACAAGGTAGTTAATGAGCTTGGGAAACCTGAAAAGCAGTGTTGCTGAAAGAAGCCAGAGCAGAGAGAGAAGAAGAAACAGGTATGTGTTTGCAGGGTGATCCTGAAGGTCAAAGAGGCAGAAGCAAAAATGATGGCTGAAGACAAACATTCTTAGTTATCTAACCATTATGATAGCTAAGCCCATGTTTTTAAAATTATACTCTTGGAGAATACTTGTGTTTGTAACTAGGTCAAAGTGTCCCATGGTACAAATAAATGATTGTGTTCTTTTCCAATTTTTAGGAAAAGAGATGTTATCAGACAAAGGTTCACAGTTTTAAGGTTTTCTTCCATAAGTGTTCAATATTTGATGCTTACTCCATGCTTATGTACGAATCTAATGTTAGATGGTTTGTGATTCAATCGAAAAGCATACGTGAATTAATTTTGTTTGGTATCTGAAAATAGTCCAAGAAGAGCTCTGAGATTTTCAAACATCCCACCTCCTGAAGAAGTTTGAGAATCTAATCCAAGTGAGGGCAAAGTCCAGAGCAGGATAAAACCAAACCCAATAGCTTCTGTTTTGCGATGTTGTAATTTTACTACATTTTGTACAAACCAGTGTTTCTGGTAAACACAGTGGCCTAATAAACATTACGGAAATGACCGATCCCCGGTTTCCACAGCTTTAAGTGAGAATATGAGGGACCAGAAGACAGTAAGGAATCTTTAAAAGCCAGCTAGTACTTTCTTCAAATCCCATCATTCAATACCAACTATTCAACATTATGCATCATTTAAATACTGCGTTAATATGCATGGTATCCAAGAGGTTATGCACTATGCCCTTGAGATTTTTACGGCTGCAAAGGCAAAGAGGGAATCAAATTATCTAGTTTGACTTTCCACATCCTTTAAATAAATAGGACATTTAAGGATCACCTAGGAAAAGGGTACAAAAATTATCACTTCGACGTGGTTTAGAACCCCGTCTTGCTCAGAGACGGAAAGGCTAGCTGACTTTTTGACGTCTCTACATGCCGCTAGAGACAGGCACAGAAAACCTGATGGACTCCTTGGAGCTTTGTAACTTCCTCTGAGTTGAGATCCACAACTCTGTGTACCACCACCCTCCCCGGCCCACACCCCCTCACCTGTGCCCTCAGCCTTTGCAGACTCCTGGAGAGATTCCTTTACTGCTTACAAAGGGAAGCTGCAGATACTCTCTGAGTTCTAGTACTTCTAAAGTAAGCCGTTAAATATATGTTCTGATGTATAAGCTCTTACAGTGACTGCTGCAAATGACCATTTTCCCTCATTCTCCTCCTCTGCTTTGTGAATTCTCTGTCTTGATCATAACATACTTATCTCTGTAAATGGGAAAAACATCATTTCCTTGGCAAAAAAAAGTAGAGCTGTAACACTGACTGGTATCAAATTTCCAGAAAGTATAATTTTTCTATCATTTCATTCATATTAATGTCATCAAAAGCCAGAAGTTATAAGTGATTGGGAGGCATTGGAAGGCAATCTGTGACACAGCTGCCCTTCAGTGAGCTGAATATATTAAACTCTTATACGATTTGCTGTAAATATTCAGAGCGCTACAGACCTTTGTGTCGCCAAACCCTAATCCTGGGAGGAAGTGGCTTTGGAGAATAATAAAAACCAGAAATATTTTGAAGCATTATCTCTGCTTTTTCTGCATATCATTTTCCAGTATACCATACCAATATTTCAGCTCTGTAAAAAGCTGTGTAATCACTTTACTTCACCTGTCAAGAATTCATGTTGGCATCTTTCTCGCTAGAAAATTAATACTTGTGATGCTTTTCTGACATCATGATACTTCTGTCTTCTTCAGTATAAAGAAGCCAGCTGATATTGTTTTCAGTAAGATTTTATTGAAATTCAAAACTAAATTTAGTGTGGTAAAATGTGTGTGCTTTTCCCCTTCAGAAAAAAAATTTATATTAATATTACTTCGAGCCCACATTAATCATGTAACTTTTTTTGTGGTTCTGATAAGAGTTCTTCATTGGGTAAAAATACTCTATCAAGGCTGATTTATTGGTTTTATGTATTAGACATCTATGTGCTCTGTGATGGTCGTTTGGGGCAGGCAGTTTTCTCTTTTGCTCTGACTATTTATACTCTAAAAGGATTTAAATATATTACACTTGTTACAATGGGGTCATCTGAAAAGGGTGTGTACTAAAAAATGAATTGGGTGGCACCCCCTTCAAATGTAAAATTAATTCCTCCTGGTGGTCATTTGGCTTCTAACAATCTTAAGCCCCAAACATTAAGATTCTGTAGTTACATGTTCAGTAGGTCAGCAGCAGGGATTCCAAAACAGGGTGAGGTCATGTGAGGCCCACCACCTGGATTCCTGAACAGTGGAGCAAAGCATGGGACTCACGTGATGGTTGCAATGGCCCCGGGCGCGAGATTGAGGAAACCCAGGCCTACTTCAAAACACAATTACTCTCAAAATATCTGACACATTTTCCAAGTGTAGATACATTTTAATTTTATCTTCATCCTTTTGAATAAAATTATATAGGCTTTATAGTATCAGCTTTTCTCCTGACATAACATGCGTAACTTTTTCCCACTCTTTGTTTTAGAAAGGAAGCAATAACCTAAGTTTCCAATATGAACTCAAGTTATAGTCTGGTGAGGACTCCTTTCACAGTGATACTTAAGAGGAAACGCTCCTTTTTATTTGTCAATACTCTGTCCTTGGACAGGTATAAAGGTCTCCTCAGTCACCCTAGTCAATCAATCTAATTTCACAAGTCCATAGTCACATACACAAAAAATATATAATTTTGTATTGTTCCAAACACAGGACTAGAACAGTATCTGACTCCCACACAAGTAGTTGTTCAGTAACTATTTTTTCAGGGAGGGGTAGCGGGGCAGGCACCACAGATGTGCTCCTTTGAAGGGAATTAAGTTGGAAACTGGAGAACAGTACAGAAGTGAAAGGGATCCGGACCCTGCCTTCTGGGACAGAAAATAGGAGATAAATGTATGAAAATGTCATTTACCTCCATCGGAGAGAAAATGAAGAAATTTATCTCAAACTTTACAAGTACAATTAAAGCCATTTCCAGACCCATCTATGGAGGAAGTGACCATCTTGGTGAAACTTAGTAACCAAAGGCAAAGGAAAAGCACACTTCAGGATTTATAAACAAAAAAAAAAACACAAACAAACGAACCAGAACACAATGACTGCAGGCGTATCAAAGATTAGAAGATAAGGAGGTGAGAGTGGCAGCCGCTGCCCCCTGCCTGGCCGGGACTCACTGGGAACCGCAAAGCACCCTGGGGAACCCTTCCCCAGGGTCTTTGGATCCGACCCAAGCTTCGTAGGTAGCTTCTGCCCTCCACTGCATCTCCAGCACCCAATGCACGAAGAGCCCCCTGTAAGGATTCACCACCATCATCACAACCGCTAACACCTGAATAAGGCTGCACAGGCCTCCACACCTGTATCCCAAGCAACACCTACAGTGGCAGCTCCAAAATTTCTATATAGAATAGGCTTAATGATACGATGGGAGGAGGAGCATTTCCATAGCAAGTACTCAGTTTTTACTTCCATATATTCACTTAGGGGTGCTTCTTGGGGTGGTGGTGATGATGGGGGACCAGAGGGCCTCTTCCCCACACCCACTTCTCCAAGCTGCTCCTGACGATCTCACTTCTTCCCCACAACTACCTTGAAAGGGAGGGGTCAGACAATAAGACACTCAGGCATCTAATCACCTATCTCATACCCAACTAGAAGGGGCAGAGTTACTTCAGTGTAAATGGTCTGAATCCAAAGGGCAATCCCAGAGTAGAGTAAACCTGATCTTTCAGAAAGCTGGATTCAGGACTCACCTCCGCCAAACCCGTTTCCTAGAATGACGCATACACCTGTGAAAGCCACAAAGTTTTAATTTCCTCTTCCATTTGAGCTAAAAAACATGCTGTTGCCCTGTGTAAGAAACACACATTGGAGACTTCCCTGGTGGTGCAGTGGTTAACAATCCGCCTGCCAATGCAGGGGACATGGGTTCAAGCCCTGGTCCGGGAAGATCCCAAATGCCACGGAGCAACTAAGCTCGTGTGCCACAACTACTGAGCCTGCACTCTAGAGCCCGCGAGCCACAACTACTGAACCCACGCACCTAGAGCCCGTGCTCCACAACAAGAGAAGCCACTGCAATGAGAAGCCCGTGCACCACAATGAAGAGTAGCCCCCGTTCGCCGCAACTAGAGAAAAGCCCCCGCGCAGCAACGAAGACCCAAGGCAGCCAAAAATAAATAAATAAAATAAATTGATATTAAAAAAAGAAACACACGTTTGGCCACAGATGTTATGTACTTCCGGGTGCACTACTTGAAACAGAGTTAAAAGCAAAATTCTCTCTCTTTCTCTCACACACGGATGCACACAAAGATGGGGATGGGGCGAATTCTGTCCCCTCATCCCTCAAATGAGAGGCTTGGGCTGGAGCAGTGGTTCTCAGAATCTAATGTGCACACAAATCATCTGGGCATCTTGTTAAAATGCAGATTCTGATTCAGCAGGTTTGGGGTGGAGCCCAAGAGGCAGCGTTTCTAATGAGCTCCCAGGTGATGCTGATGCCGTTGGTCCACGGACCACACGAGGAGAAGCAAGAGACTAGAGCATCTGAAGCTTCCTTCCCGTTCTAAGCATCGTAACATCTCCGTCAATGGCATGCTTGGCCCCTACTCCCTGGGCCCCTTACACCCATCAGAAAGGTTATGTTCACGTCATTATGCTCACAAGCCCAGTTCCACACCTTCCCTCCACTGGCCCAAATCTACCCCAGGTCAAGGGTGGGATCCATATCCACGAGGTATTCCTTAACTGGTTTTTTTCTCCCCAGTGATCATTTTCTTCTAAAGTCCTCTAGCACTTAGAGATTTTGCCCTCTTGCCTTGCATTGGTCACTAGTTATTTTTTGATGAATCTAACTAAATTATAGGCTAACAGGGCCATGTCCCCTAATCTCTTCTTTCTCCGGGAATACTCTCACATGGTCGGCTCCTTTTCAGCCTTCAGTACTCAGTGCAAACCCCACTCCTTGGCGAGGCCCTCCCTGAACACCGATCGAAATTATTCTCTCTCGATGCCCCCTCTGACCAGTCACAGCACCCTCTTTTAATTTCTTCCTAACACTCATCAAGGTTTGAAATTTCCTCCCTTGTTTACTTGCTTGTTTATTATCTGCCTCCCCCCCCCCCACCCCAGAGAGGGACTTTGTTTACACTGTTCATCACTCTACCCACCGGTGCCTAGAATGGTAACTATAACATAGTAGGTTATTTGTTGAGTGAATAAACGCAAGAATCAAAGAGCTGGGCACACAAGAGGCCCTTAAGAAAATGCTTGTGGGATGCGTCAGAGACCTGTCACCCAAGCACTCATCTTGGAATCTTATGTTTCTTTACTTTTGAAAACGAGTTCCTTGTCTGTGCTCCTTTCCTGCTGGGTACTCACAGCAGCTCACATCACAATTAATTTTGAAAGGAGCTTGGACATGTGAGTTTTTATTAGTTCTCAGTAGGACAAGTCTTCTACCTGTAGTGCTTGTGGCGTACAAGAAATAACGGGAGCAGCGTCAGTGTGGACCTTCAGGATATGTTTTGGGAACACAGGGCACATTTAGCTGTGGGTTTCTTCTTGGCTGTTCCATTGATGGAGCCCCGTCTGCAAAGCCCTTTCCAAGCTCGGCTTTGATCAGCTTTCAGGCCTGCCAACACACCCTGGTTTCTCACTTTAGACCTCAATTATCTTATGAGGCACACAATCCAGCTTTGACGGTGTACCTGGAAAATGGTAGAAAATGCAGGCCATGGGGGGAAACTGAATGTACAAAAATGAACCTATCTATTAGAGAAAACAACCACTGGTCAGTCTCTAGAGCGTGGTGATTTGCAAAATTAAGAATGAATGGTGCTGAAGGCAGAACGCGAAGGCTGTCTTTGCCACATGCCATTTGTCTGGAATGGAGGTAAAGGCCCCCATACGATGTGCTCTACGGAAGCCTCTTTAGACGTTTCATCATTTCCTTTCCTTTGTGGTGTAAGCATTTGGGCTTGAACACTGACAACTTTCAGAAACACAGGAAACAGGCTGGATCGTGACCTTGACACAGCATGAGTTTACCCTTAGTTTCCAAACAGAAGTTCCTGAAAGTGATGCTGAGTTCCTTCTCTCAGAGGTTCATTTGTGGGACTCTGGGGAGTAAAGGCAGAGGCAAGCGCCAGTCCTTCTGGCACAGCAGTGTCCGTGGGGAAGGGCTAGAAACACAAACCACGTAACCTCTAGCTGTGAGAAACCAAAGCTTTCCCATCCTTGGGCTTCTAAGTTCTATTGCTCCATCCAGGCTCTGCTGGGTGTTTTCTTTCTTGCCTATTCTGTTCCAAAAGAAATCTAATGGGGCTTTAATCCACTGTTGCATTTCCTGTTTTCTGTTTTATCAGGCTCTTTTGTCCTTTGCATGTGCCATGAAAAAGTGTGAGGCTACCAAGGTATGTAATGGTGGGGATAAAGATCAAAGACTGTGCCCGCTGAAATCTGAATTTCAGCTAAACAACACATAGCTTTTGAGCGTATGTTCCATGTGAGATTTTACTTGCTAAATCTATTGCTTGGTTTATTGTTTTCTTTGGTCGTGTTTTTGTTTGTCCTATTGTCTTTTATCGGCAGGGGTATGAAGAGGGAACAAGAAGAGAGGAGGAGTGAGATATTTGGTGTCCCATGTTCAACCTCGAGATAGTGGTTTCATTCTTCTGCTGTCGAGATGCCAGAAAAAGGCTTTAGAGTCCTTTCTGTGAAGTCCTCAACCTCCAGTCTGAAGACTGTCCTCTTGGTTGTGTTTCTGCAAACTCCTAACTTGCCTCTAGACTGACATGAGTTTGAAATCTGGGTTCTCCAGCAAACTGAAATGAAAGGGCCCTGGTAATTGCAAAATGAGTGAGGTAGCAATGGGGAAAGTGTTTCCACTCCCCTGGAGAGTGGGCTGCTTGAGTGGCACTGGGCCAACGCCACGTGGGCCACAAGGGCAGGTGTCGTGCAATCACCACAGCTGATCCTGTAACTCCATTTCAGAGTGATTAAGTGCAGGGACCTCCCATGTAGATGCTGGCAAATGTGAACACAATGGGAGAGTGAGGGTAACAAGCTGGGAGAAGATGTGCAGGCTAACGAGGATGATGGCTAAATGTAATGAGTGTTTACCACGCGCTAAGCGTTAGTGAACATGAACTAACCTTGTTTAATCCTCACAGTAATGCTATCAGGTAGGTGTGTGTCATGATCCCCGTAACAGATGAGGAAACCGAGGCAGAGAAGATTACATCATTTACTGATCTGATTAAATTACATCGTTAGTTTGTGGAGGATACAAACTGGTTCCAGAATATACGACCCTAAACTACCTCTGTTTCTGCAGCCTGAACAGTCTGTGAGATCAGGGCGTGGGAAGAGGTAGGAATCGCTGAGCGGCTGACACAAGCAAAGCCTTTCCCACTGCACGTTCCTGGAGACCAAGGTGGGCCTGAGTGGGCCTACGGCAGGCCAGCCACCATGGCGTCTCCCCTGAGCGGCCCTAGGAGCACAGGCAAGCAAGCCGCCAGCCCAAGGGTGATGAAGTGATCAGGGTCAGTAAATGGATTGTGAATTACTTATGAAACGGAATACATTACATAAGCGTTGTTTTTAAGAAAGAGCAGATGAAAGATTTCAGGTCAGAGTTTAATCCAACTAAACTAAGCTCATCTTTTCCCTCTTCTTTTTTCCCAAGGCCTTCATTACTGTCCTGGTACCACATGTTCTGAATGTTGGGCTGAGCCCCGAGTTCTTGAGACGCCGGTGAATTATTATGCTTAGGTAGCCTTGGCCCTTCAGTTTCCAGCAGGGTGAAAGGGAGTGTCCCACAATCTCAGAAATCATCCCAACTGAACGGCCAGTGTAATTAGAAAGAAAGTAACTCCAGAAGGGCCAAGAGCATCTTTGTTCCTTTCAAAATAACTACATAACTTGGAAACCCATGGGAATGTATGTTGATACGATATTATTACAGAGGTGATAAAGGACTCCACTGGAAACAGATGTGATCTGATTTCCTCTGATACCCTGAGCTGAAAACAAAATTACTGAAGGTGATAACACTCAGGTGAAATGAAACAGTTCAAAGTTCCAAAGAACTTAGTTTGGAAGGAAGCCTTTGAATAATAAACCAGAAATTTTACTGCAGTCACCAACATAAGAAAAATATGTCCCAAGGCCTGTTTGTCTAGAAAAGGATGCTTTTCTTTTCTCCTCAAATCCCTCAAATGAGTTTTAACTGTGCAAATGAGGGCTATAATTTATGTAGAAATTTGAAACTATTAATGGCTTAATCCACCTCAGACTGTATTGAAGTTCTGCAGCATGATTCCCGTTTACACAGCTCAGCAAACAGAGGCCCACGAGGATAGGAGTTGCCACCCGTGGCCCCTGGCAGCTAGCTGTGTAATGAAATGAGATCTTAGATCCAATCTTTGTGCAAAACACCAGTTTATTACTGGGATTCAAGAAGTCTAGATGCTCAGAGCCAAAAAAAAAAAACACACACACAAACCCCAAAACCTTTTAAAATGCCTATTAGACCAAGTGATTTCTTCTTTGCAGTGATTTCTCTAAAAGGAAACACTCCAATGTGGGACTGAAAACTTTCCCTTGGTTATGGCTTGTTTTCTAGCATTCTGAATCTGAGCAGGAACAGAGAGGTAGAAGGTGGTGGGTTCTGAACACCCTGATCATCATCCAGCTTCATTATTTGCTTGGAAAGGGGGACAGAGGCCACCCTCCAAACAAGCAGGTGCAGGAGGTTTCCCGTGAGGAAACATTTCTCCTCCACCCTCTCCTGTCTCCCCACTATCTCCATCCCCATATCATCACATTTCTCTCTTTAAACCCGTAAATGTTTGGTCTTTATTGTTCTTTTTGCAAAGTGCAAGCTCTAGCTTTAAACACAAGAGAATGCTGTGCACCTTGAAGAACAATCCTGTAACTGGAACCGTGGGCAGCAAAGCCCTCCTGGGTGGGATCCGTGGACGCTTAAACAGCCAAACTCAGAATATACAACAGCGCCCCCAGCCAAATATTTCTGTCTGGACCCCAAAGTTCAGACAACACCTGCTCCTCTGTTGCTTTCTTCTTGAACCTCGGCTGCCCCATTTCAATAGATAATTGAAAACTTTCTTACTTTCTTCTCAATTCTCCACGGGGAAATTCCACTTTGAAATTCTTTTTTCCCTGTCATTTTTACTTTACAGTTAGGAAGGCAGGGATGAGCTAGGAAACAGGATTTCTCTCTCCCTCTCGCTTTTTAAAAATGACGTAGGGAGTTTGGACGGCCTCCCTACCCCCACCTCCCCTCTTTTGATTCTAACCCTGATTCCTGGAGAATTACAGTTTTCCTTTCCATGTTTGCTGATGACCGAGCGGGTCGGAGCAGGAGGGGCTGCCCAGCGAGAGCCCCGGAGCCGATTCTAATCTCCGATGGGCCCCAGCTGCCCGCGTCCCGGGGAACGGCCACAAAGCCCGGCTGGGAGGGAGCGCGAGGACAGCGGACCGCGGCTGCCACGAGCCCCGCGGGGCGCGCAGCTCGGCGGGGGCGGCTCCACTCGGCCGGGCCCGAGTTCGCTGGGGGACAACTTACTGTGTTCGCTCTGCGTCCACACTGCCAGCTCCCAAGTGGGAGGGGGGGAAACAGCAAAGGCTGTGTCGTGTCCGAGAGTGTAGGCAACAAAAGAGGAGAGAGGAGAGGGGAGGCGGGGAGGGAGGGAGGCAGGGAGACGGGGGCGCTACCCCGTGCTCCCCGAGAGCGCCCCTCGGATGCTGATGGGGAGCTCCTCCCGGAGCGGCGGCCCTTTCTCTGGGCCCCCTCCGGCCCGCTGCTCAGACAGGTTAGTTGGGAGAAAAAGAACAAAGCTCCCAGCCAGGGCAGGCAGCGGTCCCGGGGCGCCCCGGGGGATGAGAGGGCCAAGGCCGAGGCGCCCGGCGCCCTGCCCTCCCCGCGCGCGCCCCCGGCCCGGGCCCCCTCCTCCGCCTCCCCTCGCGCCTCCCAGTCCTCGGGGAAGTGGTTCTTCCGAAGGGACGCGCGCCCGCGGGAGAGGAAGTGGTGGGAGCGGGGGGAGGCCGGCGGAGGGGGGGGGGCGGGGAGCCGGGGAGGAGGCGGGGGACGGGGGACGGGGGGCGGGTGCGCCCCTGAGCTGCCGAGTCGGGCCGGGTACCGACTGCCATCCTGCAGCAATTTCCCTGTGTCATGGCTCCGGTCTCTTAGCAACAGCCGCGGGTCCGGCCGCCCCAAGCCGAGCGAGCCGCCGCCGCCGCCGCCGCCGCCGCCGCGGGCTCAACTCCACCCGGCGGAGCCCGGCGCGCCGCAGCCACACAAAGAGGCGCCGGGCCGGCCGGGAGCGCCGCGGGAGGGCACGGCGAGGGACCGGGGCGGCGGCGGCGGCGGGGAGAGCGGCTCCAGGCAGGATGCAGGATGCGGAGGACCTGACACTTCTTGGAAACTCTTGGAAATGGCTCCCGCCCCGGCACCGTAGGGGGCTGCGCACCCCGGGCGAGCGCTCGCCCCCGCTGGGCTGCTAAGCCGCGCTCGGATGGAGGGCCCCCGAGGCGCTGTCCCTGCGCTCCGCCGTCGGCTCGGGCTGAAAAAGTTTCCCCATGGTTCCTTTGTGTAGCCCGAGCGCCCGTTCGCTGGCCGCGAGCTGCCCCAGTCTTCCCGGGTAAGTGAGCGATATTGTTTGCTTCCAGTGCTGCCATTTTGAGCAATTCTGTCTGTCCCCGGCCCCCGAGCGGCCCTCCCCAGCCCTCCTGCCCGGGCCTGGGTCCCCCGGGCGGGTGTTCGGGAGAGTCATTTTCCTGGGCGCGCTACACGGCATCATGCGCTGCCCAGATGAAAGCGAGTTCAGCATCGCCCTCACTTCGCTGCTGCCTGTTTTCTTTCCAGAGGCGGACTCCCAGCTGCGGCACTCATGTGACTCCAACATAAATAAGCAGACCTAATAAGAAGGGCAAGGGGCTCGCTGCCCTGCCAGTGAGTGACCGGGGGTCGAGGACCTGGGTCGAGTCCCGGGCAGGGCAGGGCGCTCCCAGTCCTGTGGGCTCTGAGCCTCAGACACCGAGTGGGGCTTAATCCATCATGAGCCGAGAACTTGAATGTCTCTCTTGGAAGCGGTTGTATTTTTAGACATCCCTCCTTTGCTTCCCCATCCTCCATTCCTTAACCACCCAAAGACCAGCACCAGGCAGTAAATTGCTAGGGCAGCCAAGCTCGAATGATAAGTTTGTTTTCCTTCGTTCTGTAGGAAGAAAACCTCAAAGGTGGGTTTTCCTTGCCATCTGACCTTTATCAGTATTTTTCGTCAGATGGAAATACATAATAAAGGAGTTCAGGCTTCATCAGAGCTGAAGGAATAATAAACTAGGGAGTTAATTACTAGCTGTTAAACTAATTTTAAAGATCTTCTGTAAACGATTTGTTGAAATCCATTCCAATCTTCCTTACACTCTACCCAGAGCCAAAGCTGCCTTGCTGAGGTGAAATACATGTGTGGACCTTCCTCTCCCAAGACGTCCAGCATCCGTATCAATGCCCAACAAAATGTTAGTTAGCCCTTCTCTCCTCTGGGAGAGCCACCTTGCCAACTGAGTCTGGGTTTGCTTCTAAAATGTCTGGCTTCCTCAATCCTTCTTAAAATAATCACAGATCTTCAGATTATTACATTAAAGATGCTAGAGTCTAAGCAGTCTTTGTGTTACAACTACATAATGAATGTGTTCATTTGGTGGTGGGAGGAAGGGATGGACAGTAAGGTACTCTGGTTTGGGGTTTTTTTGTGTTTTTTTTTCCAATCTGTACTTACTGGTGCAGCTCCTTAAAAACAAAATTCAAAAGGTTTATAGATGTCTCTACTAACTCTCTGTAACCTACCTCATGTTTAACCCCTCTCTCACCCACCTGGCGTTCCTCCTTACCGAAAACCAACTAAGTTCCAAGGAGATACTGATTTGCAAACATTGGAAATAGTTGATTACCATTTGCTTTTCCACCAGTGGAGGAATGATCCTGCCTGAACTGGTATGATGGAGGTGAATCAAGGGCCAAAGCTCTTCACCCAGGCACCAATTAAAAGCAAAAGTCTACCTAAGTAATCCCACATTTCCAAAGGGTAATTTATTCTAAAACATTAATTATTTTATAAAGGATATAATTTCCAAAGGCTTGTGAGTGATATCTAAGCCTTTCAAGTTCATACAATGCCCTTAATTTTAACATCTCTATTATAGAAGGGAACACAACCAGTGGAACAGAAAATGTGTTACTCTGGGGATCCAGTAGGATTGAAATTTTTAGAAGCTGACAGATATCCACAGAGATGCGTCTGTGCATTTACCTACCCAAGCTTTATTATAACCAACTAAACTTCCTATAGGATATTCCATTGACTGTTGCTGCCCTCCTTTCCTAAAAATGACCTCATGAGAAAAAAAGATGAAAACAGCTCTCATGTGGGGAAATGTCATTCTACAAATCGTTATTATGTAGACTGCTGTACCTAGTTAACTGCCTCCTCATTTAAATATTTGGATTCTTTAGACTGTGCTGTTGGCACAGTAATAAGGGGTCAGAACGCTATTATGGCAGAGTTTGTATTTTAGTTTTTGTTTTGTTTTGGTTTTAGATTGGAGTTTTCCCATATGAGAAAAAGATCTTTCTCTTGGAGATTCTGGGGGACTTCTCAAATTCCCTGATGAGATCTAGCACATGATACCTTTAAGGGAGCTCCTCTGAGGGAGGAGAGGAGGCCAGAAGGAAGAGCGCAGTTACATAACCAGTTACCTAAAACTAAATATTCCACCCCAAGAAGCTGTCCAGATGTTGCGAAAGAGAAATGAGGAAGCGGCTGTGAGAGGGATCAGCTTGCCTCTAGCTGTAAGAACAGTGATGGCTGGGAGACCAGCTGGTGGAGGGATCCATGGTCAGAGCACTGACATAGTTCTCTACTGTTCTCCTAGCCATGAACTCTTTATTAATTATCTCGAGTAAATAATCCGTCTGCCAGGATATGACTTTTAATTCCCATCCAGTGAAATGATTTCCTTTTGTCTTTAGAAGTCAGTAACTTTTGTGACTGTTTTTGGGACTTTGGGCCCCACATTGACAGATCCCTCCGCTCGGTTAGAGACTTGGAACTCTGGGGCAGCTCCCTTGAGAAGGCCAGGAAAGCCCTCGCCCACTACCGCTGAGTCCCACATTTATTGATAGCTTTTACTAATGGTCAGAACTCCGTTGGCTGTCACGCAGGAGCGTTTGAAATGAGCACTGCTGGAATAGTACCTACAGAGTGAGTGGAGGATGAGGGGGAGGAGGAGATGGACTCCCAAAGTGTTTTATCGTCTCTGATCAATTATTCCAACAGCGCTTCTCTTCCCTGATCCATTTCCCGCACCCCCTGGTCTCTACCTAGGGCAGTCCCGTTAGCGGGTAATGGCCCTGGGGCGAGGGGCACGCACGTGGTGGGATCTGGGAGCGGGACCATAGCAGCGCGTGGGATGTTGCAGCAGCCAAGGCTACACCCTCTGACTGTCTTCCTCTGCTTTGCAGCGGGAGGAGGTGGCGGAGCAGCTAGTGGGCAGCTGGTGCCCCCCCCCCCCGCCCCCAGCACAGGCCTCCGCCCCAGGGGCTAGCCCCGCACTGCACCCGCTCGCCATGATCGCCACCGGCGGCCTGCTGAGGATTTCCGCCAGAAAGCAGGATCCCCTCCGCCCCCCGAGCCAGGTTCCCAAGCGCAAGCGGAAAGCCAGGAAGAGGCGCAAGAACGACGTGGTGGTGGTGAAAGGCAAGCTGAAGCTGTGCTCCGTCTCCGGGCTCATCGCCCTCTGCGGGATCCTGGTGCTGCTGGTGGGCATAGCCTTGGCGGTGGTGGGCTACTGGCCCAAGGCCAACGGGACCAATAGGGAGGGGGGTAAGCAGCTGCCGCCTGCGGGTAGCGGCCACCGCGTCCCCACCATGACCAACAGCAGCAGCAGTGGCAGCAGAAACCGGTCCAGGAAGCACCAGGGGCCTCCGGAGGGTGTCACCGCCAGTTCCGTGGGCGCGCCCAGGAGCACGCCTCCAGCACGGTCCCCCGCGCCCTCTTCGTCCTCCTCTAAGTCCGTGGGCTTCTTCTTCCGCATCTTCTCCGGCTACCTGCACTCGGACAAGCTCAAGGTCTTTGGGCCCCTCATCATGGGCATCGGCATCTTCCTCTTCATCTGCGCCAACGCAGTGCTCCATGAGAACCGGGACAAGAAGACCAAGATCATCAACCTGCGGGACCTCTACTCCACCGTCATCGACGTGCACAGCCTCCGCGCCAAAGACCTGGCGGCCGCCGCGGCTGCTGCCGCCGCCGCCGCCGCCTCCTCGTCCTCCGCCCCCGCCTCGGCGCCCCCAGGGGCCGCGCCGCTGAACGGCTTCCTCAGCTACGTGCAGTCGCGGGGCCTGGAGCTGAAGCCCGGAGGCTGCGGCGGCGCCGGGGACGCCTTCGGGGCGACGGCGATGCTGGGCAGGGGTGCGTGGCCCCACCCCGCGGCGCTGGGCGGGGGCGGGGCCCGGGGCGCCGCGTCCCCCCCAGACCTGGCCTCGTCCCCGCGCCGCCCGCGGGAGCCCCAGAGCCTGGCGGAGGCCGTGTACAGCATCTACCGCGAGCGCTCCGGCGTGGCCGGCCGTCGCCGGGCCGCCGCGGCCGCCAGCAGCAGCAGCAGCCCGGCGCCCTGCAGCCCCCCCGAGAGCTGGGGGCGCCAGAGCACCGCCAGCTCCCTCGTGGGCTCCTCGCTGAGCGCCTTCGCGCTGCTGCCCCCGCCGGGGGACCGCGACGGAGACGGGGACGCAGCGGGCGCGAGCCGCGGCTGGCAGCGGGCGCCCGGGGAGCGCGGCTCCCGGGAGATCCCGCGGGGCGAGCTCGACCTGAGCTTGACCGACCTCCGCGGCGCCCGGGGCGGCGCGCGCTGGGCGCCCCGCGAGCCGGAGAAGCCGGCGGGCGCGGCGGCCGCGCGCACCGCCAGGGGGCAGGGTGGCCGCCTGCCCAGGACCAGCAGGTACGCGGCCCTGCGACGCCGCAGCACCAGCGGGCTCCCGGACTACCGGGCGCCCTCGTCCCCCGAACCCCCGCCCGCCTCGCGCAGCGCGGACCTGGACTCGAGCGTCCCGGCCCCAGCTGCCTCCCCCGAGCCCCCGCTTCGGCGGGAGCGCTCGCCCCCCGCCGGGCCGGACTCGCCGAGCTCCCAGTCGGATGACCCGTCCTGCAGCAATAAGGGCTACACCCCCCTGCGGGAGGCCGGCACCTCCCTGGAGTCGGTGGTGGACCCGGTGGCTGGTGAAAGTCCAGACGGTGAGGCCGCCACCTCCCCGGGGGCGGAGCAGAGCCCCCCGGAGGGTCCCGGCCAGGAGCCCATAGCGGGCGAGCCCCCCCAGCGGGTGCAGAGGCAGTTTACAAACGAGGAGAAACTCTTCATGATTTCCCGATCTCACGCCCCAGGGGTCGAGGACGGAGAACTGGAAACTACTGGCATTTAGGGAAAGAGGAGGCGAGAAAAGAGTGAGAAAATAGGAGAAACGCCCGCTTGAAGCAGTGAGCTTAACAGTTCCCTCTGTCCTTGGGGATTTATCCGAGGAAATCGTCCACTACCCAAAGAGCTGCAGAATGTTAGCCTTGAATTGCGTTCACGAGATTCCTGTAGATAACTCCAAGCAATTTTTTTAAACAAAAGCAAACTAGTCTTATATGTCCGATGGTGATTGTATGTTCTATGAAAACCAAATGTATTAAAAGGTCAGCAATCTAGTTCACGAGATAAAATTCTCTTAATTTTCTTAGGATCAAAATAATATATTTTTGACAGTAACTGTGCACTTTACTCCAACTTTTTTTTTTGGATCCCTAATTTCCCTAACCTGTACTCTGCCGCTGGTTTTGTCCACAGCTGCTTGTGAATGACAAGCTTTTTGCCTCCTATGCTTTTGTGGAGCATAGAAGGGTCTGTCTCAGTTCTCTGAGAACTGATATTACGAAATGAAGTCAAAGCCAAAAGCATGAGTTCGTCGGGAAAGAGCACTTTCCTCGCCCCACCCCACTCTGCTCATCCAGTTGCCCAAAGGCCTCTCTATTTTTGAAAAGGGAATTTACATTTTGCTACTAGGGCGTCTAATGGAGACCAGAGGGGGCCAGCACCTAGATGGACTGTTACATTCCTAAATTCACTATATCAAGTACACGATACTTTATGGAGTACTATCACACCTGTACTGAAAATAGCATTAACATGAAAAAATCTTTTTTAATAAAACAAGTTTCCAAACAAACAAACATAATACTCCCTCATTTTGCCTTGGAACTAATACTTCTAACACACATAAAACATCAGGCAGTTCAGCTGGTAAATCTAAGATATTTTGCTATGATACTGCTACTGCGATTCTAGCTCTCTTCCCACAAAGTACTCAGCACCATCCTCACTCAACCAATTTCCATATTTTTACCTATTAAATATAGGGTAGAATTGAACATTTGGGAGTGTCTCTTTCAAATAGAATGAAACATTAAATAAACAGTAACTTTCTACAGTACTTCTAGTTTACCTCTAAGTATTAATTTACAGAGCATCAGGCTTCATGTTCTGCTGTCATCCTCTTGGAGTTGACCATTTGATTTTTGCTTTTAAGTTCATGATCTTGAATCCGTGGCCTACGTAGGCTAGCAGGTAATGTTTTAATAATGTGGTAGATTGTCTACGCTTGACTTTTAGTAAAGTCAATAAGTTAATTTTCAAGACCAGTAGACAAACAGTAATTAATGTACCGTTCCGATGCCCTCTTCCGTGGAGTGTGAGCTGAGCATCTTGGGAACGGTACGGCTTTTTTTCACCTACTCGGTTACAAGTTCTACAGTTACGCACAGCTCAGGCTATCACTGCAGGAAGTTAAAATACTGATTTTCAAGGAAAACCTTGTCAAAGGTATGGTCATATCGGCTCCCATGAGTGAAACAGTGGGTCCAGCGGAAAGAGTGCAGATTCATGAGTGAGGCTGGACCCCAGCTTTCGGCATTTGCTAGCTGTGTAGCCTTGAACAAGTCACAGATGCTGAGCCTCAGTGATGCCATCTATAAAAGGAGAATTACCAGACAAACCTCATAGAGCTGTGAGGGGTGGGACAAGGGGTCCTGTGGACAGAGCCGGGTCGAGTGCTTGGCTCAGAGGAGTACTCAAAGACGGTGGTTATTGGAATTGTTACCATTATAACAGTGTGTGAATGCATGCCGGAGAAGAATGGGCCTTTCCCTCCCCCTGAGCTCAAGAAATCACGGGCTCAAATCTGGAATATCCACTTACTATCTGTGTAACCTTAGGCGAATCCCTTAATCCCTCTGGGCCCATGGTGGAAGATATAATCTCTCTGATTGCCTTCAGGTCTGAAAGCTTTACTTAAATTCAGGGTATTTGTTTTGTCCCGGATATAATCGTATCATATTTGTACATACAACTTTGCCAGGTGAATATACTACTTCATAAACTACCATTTAGTGTCACATTCTGTGATCAACTTTTGAAGGACCTAATTTCTTCCCAGATTGAATTTGCATTAAGCTAATAACACACTTTAAAGCTGTGGATTAATTTATTTGGCTCCTCCATAGAGCAAAAGTGAGTTTCCTCTAAGAAGGGTGACAAGCGAGTATAATCATACCTCCAGGTAGTGTTAAATTTCAAGTCTCAATTGTTTTAACACACTTACAAAAGTATTTCAGAATTTCCTAGTTTTTCTTCTCCATTACCTTGCATACTGGGTAATTTACATACTGAGAGAGTTTGATGAGTTGTCTAAAAGGGAAAGCAGGTTCTAGTCCTCTAAAATTCTGTTTCCAGTCCTCAGAAAATATACTATAAAACGCTTAGCAAATAATAAAGCCACTGCCTCTTAGTTTAACTAAGGGGCAGGCAGAATATTTATATCTTACAAACTTTAGAAAATTCAGTCCAACCAATTGACTAGGCTTAACAACGCTGATTGCCTTGTTATATTAATCAGATTAAATAAAAACTTCTAGCTCATATTGATCTGGACACAGGCCCTCTGAAATTAAGTAACTTAATTTAGCTCAGTATCAAACTAATTTAGCTCAGTATCAAGTCACATCTATCTTAACCATTAAGCAATTTAACTGGATTTTTTTTTTTTTAACCTGGAGATAAAGAATGAGCCCAATTTTCCCAATCTTGGGAGGAGCTGGGCTGCCATCACACCTCAGAAAGGAATCCTCTGCAGTTATGACCGTAGTGATTCGCAATCCTTCCCTTTCATAGGAGCAGAGATCTTCTGCAATAATAATGTTAAATGTTTGCTTACTACTTTCTGTGGGCCAAGTTCTCTTCTGCCCGCTCTGGACATATGATCTCGGTGACTCCTCACTCAATCCTCACTCAGCTCTATCGAGGTAGGGTTATTATTATCCCCACTTTACAGAGAAAGACACTGAGGTCAGAATGATGGAGTACTCGCCCAGCTTACACAGCTGGTGGATGGTGGAGCCAGGATTTACACAGAGTGTTGAGGATTATCTGTACCCACTGGCAGATGCTGAGCTGAAGCTGGCATTTCTGGAGACCATCGAAATATTTTCTACATTTTTAGCATCCTGCTTGATCCCTTTCCAGAAACCATTCTTGGAGATATCCGGAGGAATCAGAATGCACAGCCATTTAAAAGCTGGAGTTTGCACTTAAGTCTTCAGACAGGCGTAAACAAGGCTTTTTTCAATGCAACTTTGCAGGGTTTGTTGAGGAGATCTTAAAAGATCACGGAATCAGCCCCCCTCCTTCATAAATGAGGTTGCTAAGAATTAGAAAGATGAAATAATTTGTTCGAAGGCAAACAGCAGTGGCAGGACTAGAACGTTAAGATAATTGCAACAATTGGCATATGCATTGCCTCCACACCCTGAATTTCTATCATACTAGCTGGGTGACCATGGGCAAGCTACTCAATGTCTCTGTGTCTCCATTTCCTTCCTCAGACAATGGGATTAATAATGGTACCTACCCTTACGGGACTGGTGCAAAGATCAAATGAATTCACACCTGTGTAGAGTGCTTACAACGACCTTGGCACGTAGAAAGTGGTTTTAAAAGCTTTTAAAGTTTTAGTTAAAATAGAATCAACTGCTAAACAGAATAATTTCGCATGGCCTTCCTATTTATTAACAGAATAACATTAGGTTTGAAAGCTAAAGAGTAAGGCAACACGGCATGGTGGTTGGAAGCCTGACTTGGGGGGGGTGGGGATTAGAACACCGGACCTGGGTTAAATGGAGGTAATAAAGAGCGTCTAACGCACAGAATTAATTATTTAACTAAAGTACATCAACTAATATACTTAAAGAACTCAGAGCAACTCCTGGCGCAAATAAACCTTCAGTAAATGTTAACTACTATTATTAAAGGCAAAATAGAGAAAAGTAATTGGTAGGCTAAATTTACTGCTCAGTTGTTAGGGACAACCAATAACGTACTGTCCTGAAAAGTCTCTATAATTCAGGCATAATAGAAAGAAGAGAACTTAAAAAGTGAGGACTGAGGCCTCTGCAATGCCCCCAACAGACCATGGAATGAATGGGCGCTGGATGTGTGCTCCTCATGGTCCTGGCGTCATAATGTTATATAACAAGCAGTGAATACACAAACCAGGTAACTTGGCTGTTTCTGGACATGATTATGGAGGATGGTCACATCAGGAAGGCCAGGCTATCCCCTCTCTCCCCGCACCCCCACCGTGGTCCCAACCCCTTTCTGTGAGGGGAGCGGGCTGGGAGAAAGGCTGGATGAAGACTTCAAGTGAGGGGCACATGTGTGTGGATTTTAAGAACTGTCTCGACAAACGTTTTTTCTATACTAGTTTTTCTGCAGTTTTGAAATTTTTTTTTGAGTTAGAGAACTGGAAAAAAAAAAACACCCTGTCAGGAACATTAAATTAGAACAAAGTATATGAATTTGTATTTTGATCAGAATACTATTTTTGCCAAGATATTATATATATGTGTGTGTGTATATATATATATATATATATATATATATATATATATATATATATACACACACACACACACACACATATATATACACACACACATTTTATAGTCACATAAAGAACAGGACTGATCTTTGTGGAATTTGTTTTCTGTAGACCCAGACTGTTTGTTTGTTTACTTATTTATTTTGGACTAAAAATCCAAAATAAATAAGTAAATTCAAAATTCACTTTTTGAATGACAGACTCTGAAAAGCATTCTAAGGCACTTCTTTTTCCTGTCTCTCTCTAGGGAAATCATCTTTTAGGTCTTTTCTTCAAAAGGAATGACTTTCTTTAAGTGGATATGAAAATTATATGTGATTTAAGTCACCACAAATTGGGGAGTCCATCTGCACTAACAACTTTAGTCAAACAGCTACCTGCCACCTCCAAAGACCTGGGGAGCAACTTCTTTTGTGTGTGCTGTCTATTTCTCTCTGATGGCAGAAAAGCCCTGGTCAGGTGGTGGGTCCCTCTAGGCACGAACCACAGCAGGAGTTATAAATGGCCCCATCCTGGGAATTTAGGCTGCATCCCCGAGCCAGGGTCCTTTCAGGTTTCTAGCATCTCAAATATATTTATTCAAGTTTAAACTGGCCCTGTATGGCAAACAGTATGTTTGGCTGAACCATTACTAAAATAACAGGTTTTTTTCTGCTCATGATATTGCCGTCAAAAGACTAAAAAAAGTTAAGCAGATTCACCTAGAGTATCATAAAGCTTGTGCCTGACTCAGCACCTGTGCTGCCTTACCTGTGCTCCTGATCCCACACTGTGACTGAGGCCTGCTAAGGGCTAGAAGGCTGACTGTCAATCACATGAGAGGTAACAAGGGGCAGATCCAGATGTGGAAGAGCCGGCATCCTGCAAAAAAGACAAAAAACATAAAGTTAGGTTAGGAAAACTTTTTGTTTCACACATGAGCACTTGGTTACTCTTGTTTGCAGATTATCTGTAGGCTAAGGAGCATTTCACAATGAAACATTATGGTAACTTTTATTCCTTAGAAAATATTATTTCAGCAAATGTATGGTGGAGTATATTTTACAATATTTAAGAAATTCAACGTAACACTGTATTATTGACACTAATCTGCTTGATACTAGGGATTGCCAAACGTCTAATAATGTTTAATAATGAAGAAGAGAAACTTATCTGCACATTTACAAATTGCTTTCATGTTGAGAAACTCAACTATCTTTAAACTATGTCTATACTTTCAAAGGGAGAAAGTACACAAGTTATTATAACTGGTGTATTAGGTCCATCAAAGCAAGACAGGGCAAAAAACTACTTTGTCTCAGTGCAGGACTTTGGCCATTCCTTTGTTTTATGTGGTAATTGCCTTACTCCATTTTATATAGCTTATAACTTAAAAGAAAATAATTTCACCTGAAGGAATAAACAGCTTTAGCTGAAGCTGCTGCTGTTTGGGTAAAATACCTAATTCATTTTCGGATCAGTTCAGATTTTTCACTGAGGGTCAGGAGGCAGGCAGGCGCCATGGTGCTAGGTGGGAGGAGTGAAGCTATGACGCAGACACAGTTCCAGACCACGGGGTTTGCAGTAGTACCGTTGATACAGGCACGTAACCAATCATCTCAGTACAATGTAAGAATTATGAGAGTTATCATGTGGACACTACAGCTGAATCTTGAGAAATGAAGAAAATGTCAGCTGGGTGCAAAAAGGTGGGAAAGGTGTGTCAAACAGTGGGACCAGCCTGAGCAACTGCATGGAGGGAAAACACAATTTAACAAGCTAGACTGTCGTAACACAATGTCATAACACAATGTGTCTTTTTCCGAGACTCCCCACAATTGCAGACAGAGCGAGGTGTTTGTTTCAAAAAAAAAAATTAAAAACTACAAAACTATCAATGGACAGATAGATAAGTATCTCCTTTTATAAGTAGTAGAAGCACTTTTGGAATCAAGATTCAAGTAATTTGGGCATTAAAGTACTCAAAATATATATTCTCTACCATTAGATATTTATTAGACATTTAATTATGCCCCATTTGTAACTGACCTTGACAGGCAGGACTTTTCAGTTGTGAAGTATCAGTACGCGGGAACTCACCATATTCTCATTGGACCTAAGCTGTCTTTATGAGCAAGAATTACTTTTGCTGAATTATATATTGCTTTAAAATAACCATTTAGTTTAAATGTTCAAGTTCTGGAAATCATTTCTCTCGGCGTGGTATAAAGGGGATAAGACTGCGTGGGGAATCAGCCACGTGGCAGTGCTGGGCGTGTGCTTCCAGCATGGTGGATAACGCCGTGTTGATCCACATGCTGTGAGCATTGGAAACAGAATGAACTCGGGGCTATTTTATCAAGGCTGCAGGGCATGTTTCCAGAATCTAGACGTGATAAATGAATGCATTTGTACATTAATTTGCAACATCATTTATATCAGAGCAAAAATAATTTATCTTTATTAATAAAGCATCCCATTCCTATTTTTTTTCACATCAATGTTTATAGCAAAAGGAAAGATTATCTAAGGCCTAGTTGTCCCTGATGCAAATAAGAACGAGATAAGTCTGAGTATTCTTTATGGACTAGCGCCAAAAGACTATGCTTTTAAATGTCTAAGTAGCCAGTCATTTTGGGATAGTCACTGAAGCCAGATTCAGCCAGAATAATGGTTTGGCACTGTATAAATGCAGCCTAATACTTCCTTTACACATAAAGCTGTAAACTAAAAGATAGAGGAAAAAATCTACTTTTTTCAGTACAAATATTCTAATAAAGTAAAAAAAAAAAAGTATTATTCTCTTCCTTTGAATTTCGCACATTCTGGTTTCTTCACAATCTTTTTAGTGCGTAAACAGTCAAGGCAGAAATATAAAGTGTGTTCATTCTTTTTTCTAATCCATCAAAGTGAGAATTTTGCAAAAGCACTTTCTATTACAGATCAAGTTCAACAGATATATTATCAACTGCAGTGTCATTATCCGAGCCACCAAATAAATCTTTCATAGAGATATATTTATCGGTAAGAGACTGAAAATGTGGAAATACTGGTAGCCAAAGTGCTACAGTTAATTTGGCATGGTAAAAGATGTCAGGAAGAAAACAGAATTCTTGATAGAGCAAGAAAATTCAAAAGACTAATTTGGTGACCTAAATGCTAATCCTTCTGCTTATATAAGCACACATCTCAATGTGTTTGGAGCACAAAATATTACTTCGGTGCTTGCACAGTCGGTTGTACAATTTCTTCCATTTGTATTCCTAAGTTCATTTCAGCTTTAGGCCTCGGAACATTTCTTGATTTATTAGTCTTGCTTGGGATTACTATTTTAGAAAAAAAATGGAAGCATTTATAATAACAGTCATAATAATAATTTATATAATAATAATTGTAATAGGCTTAAAGGAGCCCAAAGAGTAATCTGAGTACTTTACTAATAATATAGTAATTATTTGTGCCCAGTTTTTTATATCTTCTCAGAGAGTAAATTGAATGATATCTTCTTGAAACATGTGCTACCAAAATACAATTAAAATGCATGTTTGCAATGTCCTCCTTTCTTAATCCCACGGACATTGGACCCTAAAAACTTTCTTTTATTTTTATGATATATTCTAAGTCGAGATTTAGGGGTGGATGCGTTCCAAGATTTCTTTTATTTATAAAGCGAATGAAAAAGAAATTTAATAATGCTATAACTGCTTGAAAAAAACTGCCAGCTTTGATTACGTCAATGGCAGTTAAACATAACACAAATAAAGTGAACAGAGCATCTGGCTAGTCTGTAAGGATGAATCATCTTCAATGGAAGTACCAAATAATAGTTAAAAAAAAAAAAAGTAAATAAAATGGTATGAAAAGAAAAAACTTCTTTCAGGCATGATTAGAGCCATGAGTAAAAATAATCCAAGTTGATGTGTGGCGATTTCTAATGCAGCATAATTTTAGAAAATTATTTGGTGATTGTATAACTGTGACATGCCTGAAAAATGTTAATTAAACTGGTTTACACAATGGTTGAGAGGTATAATTATTTAGCCACGCTCCCACAGTCATTTGGAAAGCAATTTTAAGTTCCAATTCTAAAAGGCTGTTTTGGATTCTAAGCCCTGGAGCTGGTGGTTGAATGCAAAGCCTTTTCTATCCCCTGAAAATGATGAGGTCCTAGAAGTGTCGCAGTCCTGTTTCATTCAACTCTGATTTCATTTACCCACGTTAGGAAGAACAACTTCAACAGCAATGCAGATCTGTACTTAAATGCTTTCTCTCTTGCCCAGTATTGTTTAGCACACTTAATTCATGGAAGAAAGACAGTGATAAAATATTAAACAGCATCTCTGAATAAATAATCCAGCCATTGTATCTTTTGACTTATAAGTATTCCAAGCAATCAGTCTTCAAGGCAGAAGAAGGGAAGATGGTTGAGAAGATAAGCCAGAGGACCTCTTAAAATCTGGGGCATTTTTAATAACGTCCTGAAACTGATATGAGTGCCTGAGATTGATGTCCGGATCTTGGCCTGGAATTCTATTAATAGATTTGGGAATCAGTCTGTTGAAATGAACATTAGGACTGATGACAAAAATATCAAGTGGGAAGATTCCTGGGACTTTGAGTTGCAGAAGTGACAGAGGAATGGAGATCTCAGAGGTATTCATGTGTGCACCAGTGGTCCCAGTGCAACATGGAGCAAGGTCACTTTTGCAGCTTACTGCGTTACTGTGAGATCTATGAACAAAAGCAGCGTAGTAGGAAAACCTAGCTTCAGGCAGATAATAGTTCTTATGACACAGACTGCAACCTTAAGAAAATCACCAAATACCAAAACTTAATTTCTACCTCATAGAATTCTGTCATAGCCCAGGCTTAGGAAAAAAGGTGCTCATATTTATAGTAGCAAAGTAGATATGTAAGACTTCATGGCCACTTTGGATATTATATTTTGATTTTCCTATCAAGTAGCCTGTATTCTCATTATGCACTTTATAGTCAATATTATGAGCATAAGTGAAGGCCTGAATGTTTTAGAAGCTCTGGGCCTTGCCAAGTGGGCTTAATGAAACTAGAAAGAAGCCCTGAAAGTAAAACAAAACAAACAAATGTCAATTTTACAGGCACTGGAATTGGTTTCATACCAAATTTGCATAATTAAATTAAAAGAAAATAGGAATAATTCATTATGCAACTAAGTTGCTCCTTTTAAATAGACAGGATTGTTTTTTTTCTTAGACTCTAATTAGAAAATTCAGAGACGATCAAAATAATTTTGAAAGAGCTTATGTTTGTTCCAATGCCAGTTGGGGGCATTTTCAAGGGAAGATTTGCTACGGAGAGTGTTTGAAGAACTCAAAGTGTCACACCATAAACAGTCATTGGTGGAGTTCACACACTTGATGTGAACTTGCTTTTCTCTGGTTTAGTCTTCCTAGAACCAGTCTATGAACTTCTCGAATTTCAAGGTAGAATATAATGCTAAGCAAAACACAGCAATAGTAATGCAAATTTTATCTTATCATGCTATTTTATGCCAAGGGTAGTTCATTTAAATAGCATCATTAATTTTCACTTCAATTCTGGTTTTCCATAGAACACAATACAGGGTTCAAGGCTGGGTCTAATTGGCATAAACATGGTGGGAATTTTACCACTGTCAAAGGATGAATCATTTGATTTAGGTTAAAAACAATCTATCCTGCTTTATCCTTGTTGAACACCTACACTGATCCTTGTGAAATCTTCCCTGAACCATTTTGTGCTACAATTGTCCTGGTGAGCAATTCCAAAACCATTTTCAACAGAAGAGTCAGTCTTTACAATTTATCAACACCCCATTTTCAGACTGCTTTCTGTAAAATCACTTTCTCACGCTTTTATCCCTAGGTGACTCGGAGAGCTTCCCATTTTTTGTTTAGTGATCTACAATTTTACATTTTTCTGCATCTTGCTCCCCCTACTGTTGAGTAGATGTCCGTGCTCCCTAAAGGAAAAATCACTGCCATGTTTCAAGATATTCTATGCTTTTTCTATAAAATGAATGCCCTCCCCGGCTGCCCCTCTCCCCTTGATCAAAGTGTGAGGCAAGCTAGATAAGAAACATTTCTTTCTATCATTACTGTGCCCATCAACAGCAGAAGCCCGCTCTGCATTCTTTCTGAATTCTTTTATGCAGCTAGGCTCACATCCTGACAATGTGAACAAAAGTCCACTGCAAGGGTCACTGCCAATTTTTCTTGACCTGTGGTACCAAGGCCGATCACATCTCCCACCACCGTCCCTTTTATGTGTCCATTTATTCAGCAAATGTTTATCATAAACCTTCTAGTTTTCAGACCATGTGTTTAACAGTGAAAATATGAAAAGGATGCACTTCTTGACCTGGGACTATCATACTCTAGTGGCAGACACTGATACGTATACGTAAACAAATAATTTTAATGTGTGACAAGTGGAGAGGTGACATATATATATATATCTATATATATACCATAGTTGTTAAGAACATGCATTCTCAGCTCTGACCTAACCCCCAAAATTTTCTCACGTGCAAAATAGGATGACAACTGTACCTCCCTCCGAAGGTTTTTGCAAGGAATAAATGATATACGGTATATAAGGCCCTGAGTCTGGCACATAGTTGGTGATCAGTAAATGCCAGCTATTATGACCGGTGTTATAGTCATCAGCAATCGTCTGGGTTTCCTGAAATGCGCACTCTTCTCCCACTCACGCCTCAAAATTCCTTCAGCTGGTTTGACAAATCATTTTGAACTAGGCAGGGCTCCTGTGTACCAACACCCACGGGGTCCACCACCAAGTGTCTGGGGGTGGGCCTGGAGCCGCCGCTGTTCCCCCCCAGTCATCAGTCAGGAAGAGCTGGGCGTGGGGTGGAGGACAGCGAAGGCAAGCGGACCCCCAGCACCTCTGCGTCTGCTGTAACCTCATCTCACCTTCCCAGGATAATGGCAGCTGCTTTGCTTCCTCCTCCTGCAAATTGGTCTTTTGGCCAATTCCTAACTCAGAATTATACAGGGCACTATATTCTGGAAAAAAAGATCCAACTTAACCTAGTTGACACAGGTGAAAAAACACCAGAGTCCATCTGTCCTTGACTTGCCATCTGATACGCGCCCCTTTGACCATATTTAACTTCCAGATAAAGACTTAAGAAAACCATGCTTCTGCCTAACATGATACAGTCACGTCTCATATGACTGAAAATACTGAGCCCCCTAATATGCTGGTTCTGGTGAAATGGGTGCAACTGGCCACAGGCAAGACTCTTTAACCATCTGAAAAACAAGGAACTCAAAAGTGAAGCCCATGCTTTGTTTAAAGATGAGGGCCCAAGTTGGCCTGGAGATCTTTCAGTGTTAAACTATTTTTGGTCAACATATTCTCCTTGGTGCGGGGCCCTTGGGTTCTCCAAGTATTAGAAGAGGGCCGTGGCTCTTGAGAAGCAAGTCTTAACCCCTTAAACAGTAGGCATCTATCTCAAAGATCTAATGTGACCTTTGATTTAGAAGGCTTACAGCTGGGGTGAATGACACCTGGGTACAGTAAACAACCCCTGAGGAGGTACAATAACAAACACCTGTCAGGTGATTTCAATAGCTCTCTGGGCCCTAGAGCTTAAGGACCTAAACCAATACATCAATGAAAATGAAAATTTAAATTATATACACCAGAGCCTTTGAAAACCAAGTTTTGGAGAAACTTGGCCCAGTTTTGGAGAAAAACAGAAGTGAGCAAATATTGCATGGACAGTACTGCAAAAGTAGATTAGGGGCTCATTCTAGGGACAAGGAAGCAGGTATATGAACTGACACGAAGAGCTGACAGGGGTGAAGAGAAGAGAGAAAAAAAGGAAAAAGAGTTTGCAGCTTTCCAAAGGAAGTTCTTACTTGCTGTAACTATTTCTATAGCTGCTACATTTCCGCTGTGTTGTGACTATTCATAGATGTCAAAAAGAGTCTTTTTCATGTGTAGGTTCCAATTAAAATCTGGCAGCAATTCATCAGGGCTGTGAAGGCAGCGCTGTAGCTGTTAGCGTCGTCACCTAACTCGAGCAACCTGGCTCCAGTTCCCCAAATCAGCTTCTTTTCCAACAACAAAGAAATTTGGGGAGCCCTTTATTTATAAGGCAAGCGGTGCAAGGGCTTCGCCGTGGGACGTGTATCTTGACAGCGTCTTCCTGGTTGTTTTCACCATTGGCCGCTCTGCATGTCCAGTTCCATAAGCAGAAAGTTCTACCCCAATATTATGTTCCTTCTTTACTGAGCAAAGTATATTTTCTGTGGAATATGAATTTCCCCTCAGCTTCTCACAGTTCAGTAATGCCTGGCAACATCAAAGAACCGAGACGACAAAATGGGATGCTTTCTGAACATAAAGATGCTGGGTCCTTCAGTCTCTTTCAAGAAATAATGGTGTCAGCAACACCTCTCAGGTGACATTAGCATCAGCACAAACAGCCCCACCGAGCTGGAAAAAAAGCTGGGTTGTTAAAGCAGGGGCAGATATATGCCATTTTCAAACCAGAAATGCATCCAGCATTTGGAGATACTAAGATTGCCTGTTATTTGTAATGATTACTGCATCTCTGATATTTGGGGGAAGGGAACAATGAAGAAAAAACTGAAAATTAATCATTGCTTGGGAATAAACAATTGTTGAAATAATAAAGAGCTGCCATAAAAAGTACCATTCTACAAATATTACTCCCAAACTGTGTGACTTAGGAATGTCACAGCTGGTAAATCTAGTATGTGAACAAAAATGAACTCAAATCCTAGCAAAGTGTAAAATGCTTCTTCCACTCCCAACCACACACTGAAACTCCTTTCCCTTCTCATCTGAAGAGGCCTCCACCAGCTTATCGTGGCCCCAGAGAGCCCAACAAAATCAGTTGATGTTGATTGTGGGAAACAGAAAAAAGGAAGGCAGGGAGGGAGGGAGGGAGGGAGAGAGGGAGGAAAGAAAAGATGATTGCTTCCTAATGCTTACAAGTGTCCAAATGTGATGATACGTTTCATATTGCTCAGCAGAGGGGCGTACCTCTGCTGGTGAACTTCTTGTTCTGGCCAAGTGAGTTAGTCTCGATGGAGCTATTAATTTATACAGGCAGATCTGAGTCAGTGTCGTTCTGACAAAGTAGGTGCTGATACCAAGAAACAGAGAATCCATCTTAGAAAAAGAAATCAACACCTGTAACAGATCAGTGGTTCTCTACTGGGGGGGGGATTTTGTCTCCTTTCAGGGACATCTGGCAATGTCCGGGGATACTTCTGGTTGTCACAGCTGGGGTGTGGGTATGCTACTGGCATCTAGTGGGTAGAGGTCAGGGATACCGCTAAACATCCTGTAATGCACAGGAAAGTCCTCTCTCCCCACCTCCCCACCCCGCTGAACAAAGAATTAATTGACTCAAAATGCTGATTAGTGCCAAGAACTAGAAATCCTGTGATATATTAAATATGGCCCCAAATGTTTTGCCACTTCTTCCATCAAGAGCTGGAGTGCTTCCCGCTGTGGCTGGCCTGGACCAATTGAAGACAGTGGAAGTGATGTTCACATTCCAGAGCGGAGGTCCCAAGATGCCTTTTAGCTTCCTCCCGTGCTCCCTGCGACCATCTGCCAGGTCACCTCAGGATGCTGCCCTGAGACCATCGTGTGAGGAAGAAGCCCAAGATGAAAGATCAAGTAGACAGAAAGACCCATCTGTCCCAGCTGTACCCACGAGGTCAGCAGATGAGTCCCTACCACCCCACAGCATGCTGAGAAAGAATAACTGGCTCTTTCGTGTCACTAAGGTCTGGCTGGTATGCTACGCAGCCATTGGTAACTAATTTGGGGATACGCGGAGCTTATTTTCTCCAGCATTCTCCGAGCGATGGTCCACCAGATCTTTACCAGAAACCTACCGAAGTGGTCCCGGCGAGGACAGCAGCTAAAGCTACTGCTTCTTTGCCTTCAGTGATGAAACCAAACCAGTGAAATTCTGGGGAAAACACTCTTCACTAGTGAAAACATTCTAACTACCACTGGGCCCTGCTCTCTCTTTCCACTCAACTCAAGTCAGTATCAATCGGGGTATGTTGAGGGGAGAGAAGAGGATAGGAAAACAAATAACAGCGCAGAATCGAGAATCTCCATCAAACCATTATGTGGTTACATCCTTCCTGCATTCCGTGGCTTTCTCTCTGGAAAACCCCAGGAGAGACGGACATTCTACTCGCGCACACCAGGAGAACGAGGGGACTGCATGCCTCAGGACGTCCGTCCTCTGCGGCCACTCCCACCCAGGTAAACCATACACGCAGCAAGATGCCAAGGACCAGCCGGACGCGGCGTGAGGGGGGCTGGGACTGGAGAGGGGCAGGGCCGGTCTTCCGCACTCTGCAGGCAGAGGATTATGGCCCACTGTGGCTGACAGCACTCCCCTCTGTCCTCAACCTTACCTCTCTCCCTTTCCTGCCTCCTGGGCCGTTGGGTCCTGCTTGCCCCAAATCATGCAGCCAGGAAATCAGATTGCAGGGTTCCCTCCACCGCAAGCTCCAGGCACTGTTCTCTGTAGCCAGAAGCAGGGCTTGTGGGGAGCTGTAGGTAAGCTGCTGCATCATGACATGAGCATCTTCTGGAGCTTGGGGCTGTGGTAGAACGAGGGAGCCTCAGCTTTGGGAAGAACTCACTACATGGCGCCTCCGCAGGAAGCAGGGTTGACTGTAGTCTGTGCGGAGCGTCAGCCCCCTCAGAGCCACCCCCGCTCTGTGTTCTGGGGCTTGTGGAGGAGACCTGGGAGCCTCGGTCTTTCCCAGAGCTGAGGAGGGGCCGGGAGAGGCAGGAAGGAGGCTCACTGCTGTGGAGCAGGGGCAGCTGGACCACGTCCTGGAGGAAGTGAGAGCTACAGGCATGTCTCCTCCCAATCCTTCCTGGCACCTGGGATCAGGTGGCTTTTACTTTCCTTTCGCATCTGGGATTCGCCATACTGGCTACACATTGGAACTGCCTAAGAATTTTTTTTTTTTTAATGCTGATACCTGGACCCACCCCCAGAAAGTCTAACAGAAACTGCCGGGGGAGGAATCCTGGCATCAGTAGCTCCTAATGTGCAGGTATGTTTGTTTGTTTGTTTGTTTGTTGGAGGGACGCTACTATTCTTTCTTTCTTCTGGGTTGAGGCTCTCGCCTTCTTCAGCCCCTGGACAGCTCACCGTGGGCTCCACCCTCAAGTTAGCACGGGGGGAAAAACTCACAAGCGTCAGCGCCCTCTGGTGTCAGTACACTGTATGGTTCCAAAGGAAAACATTTTTTCACGCAGGTCATTGCCACTGAAGAAAAATTAGAAGATACAGATACACAGAAAAAAAAATGCATAAATAACCTGCACGGCTCAATGTTAATGACTTGGGTATATAGTCAAAGAATTTTTGATAGATTTTGTTCTTTACAAAAATGGAAGTAGGTTGTATAGGCTGTCTTGTTAACCTTTTACTTAGTATACTATGAATGCATTTTGATGCAAATACATTTAATTATATACCATTTTAATTGCTTAATAATTGAATGGTATTTCACATGCAATAATAGTAAAAATATGTGACATTTATTGAGCACTTAGTGTATGCCAGGAACTATGCAATGTACTTGACATGGCTAATCTCATGTGATATTCACAACACCCCTATAAAGTAGGTATCATAATTATTCTCATTCTGTAGATGAGGGTATTGATGTTATAGAGGATTGATAATTTTTCTAAGTGGTGGAACCAGAATAAGACATAAACATTTTATTCTGTTGCCATTGTTATCATATTAATAGTTGTTGTTTCCTTTGGGGATCATAAATTGTATTGTGTAACACACACACACACATACCTGTGGTCATAGATCATTTCCTTACTCCTTATGCTAGGACCCTGTATGAATTCACGGATTAAGGGGTATTCATTTTAATTATCTTACATCTATCACCAAACTTTTCTCCAAAGATATTCTACTACACTCTCAGTGGAAGGCTAACAAACATGTGCTTGTGTATTCTTGCATTTAAACAACTCCTCAGCTTTACTTTCTAACACAGTACACACACAAACACACACACACACACACACACACACACACACACAAAAGCTTTTTAGGATCTCAGTAATTTTAAGAGTGCAAAGGATTCCTGAGACCAAAAGTTGGAGAACCTCTGCACTGAGTACATTTATATGGGAGGCAACCCCCATCACCCCATCTCCTACCCACCTCTATTTGGTCCACAGACTGTCCCTTGGCTGCAGGAAGATCCTGACATTATATATAAAAAACTCTGAAGACTCCATCAAAAAACTATTGGGTCTAATAAATGAATTCAGTAAAGTTGCAGGAAAGAAAAATCAATACACAAAAATCTATTGTTTCTATATACCAATAACAAACTACCAGAAACAGAAATTAAGAAAACAATACCATTTACAAATGCATCAAAAAGGATAAAATACTTAGGAATAAATTTAACCAAGGAGGTGAAAGACCTGTATACTGAAAACTACAAGACACTGATGAAAGAAATTGAAAAAGACACAAATAAAGGAAAAATATTCCATGATCATGAATTAGAAGATTCAGTATTATTAAGAGGTCCATATTACCCAAAGCAATCTACAGATTCACTGAAATCCCTATCAAAATCCCAGTGTCACTTTTCAAAGAAATAGAGCAAATAATCCTAAAAATTTGTATGGAACCACAAAAAAATCCTGAATAGCCAAAGCAATCTTGAGAAAGAAAAACAAAGCTGGAGGCATCATTCTCCCTTACTTCAAACTATATTACAAAGCTATAGTAATTAAAACAGTATGGTATTAGCACAAAACAGACACATAGATCAATGGAACAGAGAGCCCAGAAATAAGCCCATACAAATATGGTCAATTAATTTATGACAAAGAAACCTTTCCTAATGGGGAAAGGACAGTCTCTCCAATAAATGGTGTTAGGAAAACAGCCACATGCAGAAGTATGAAACTGGACCACTATCTTACACCATACACAAACATTAACTCAAAATGGATTAAAGACTTGAATGTAAGACGTGAAACCACAAAACTCCTCGAAGAAAACATAGGTAGTTACCTCCTTGACATCAGTCTTGGGGATGATTTTTTAAATCTACGCCAAAAGCAAAAACAACAAAAGCAAAAATCAGTAAGTGGGACTACATTAAATTAAAAAGCTTCTGCACAGCAAAGCAAACCAACAACAAACTGAAAAGGCAACCTACTGAATGGAAAAAAATATTTGCAAATCATATATCTGATAAGGGACTAATACTCAAAATATACAAAGAACTCATACAACTCAATAGAAAAAAACAAAAAAATCTGATTAAAAAATAGACAAGATGATCTGAATAGACATTTTTCCAAAGAAGACATACAGATGGCCAACACATATTGACATGAAAAGATACTCAATATCACCAATCATTAGGGAAATGCAAATCAAAACTATGAGATAGTATGTCACACCTGTTAGAATGTCTATTATCAAAAAGATAAGAAATAAGTGTTGGCAAGGAAGTGAAGAAAAGGGAACCCTCCTGCACTGTTTGTGGGAATGTAAATTGGCCACTATGGAAAACAGTATGGAGGGTCTTCAAAAATTAAAAATAGAACTACCATGTGACCCAGCAATTCCACTTCCAGGTATTTATCTGAAGACAAAACAAAACCACTAACTGAAAAAGATATCCACACCCCCACGTTCACTGAAACATTATTTGTAATAGCCAAGATACAGAAACAACCCAAATGTCCACCAATGGATGAATGGATAAAGAAGATGTCGTATATATATGTACACACACACACACACACACACACACACACACACACAGAGCGGAATATTACTCAGCCATAGAAAAGAATAAGTCATGCCATTTGTGACCACATGGAAGGCCCTCAATGGCATTATGCTGAGTGCAATAAATCAGACAGAGAAAGACAAATATTTAATATCATATTATCTCTCTTATGTGGGAGCCTTGAAAAAAAGAACTCATAGATACAGAGAACAGACTGGTGATTGCCAAAGATGGGGGGGGTGAGGGGGTGGGAGAAATGGGTGGAGGGAGTCAAAATATGGAAAAAAATATGGTGCATTACTGAGCAACAAAACAAAAAACCCCAGCAATTGTTTAAAAAAATGCTTGCAGTGCATAAGCTCAAAGGACTTGTTTTGTATAAATTACATGAACAGCCAATTGCCTCATAAATTATAATTCTATACCAGCACTGAATGTCAGACTTTATTCTAGCTTTGTTTATGTCTTTTTGTTCAAAAAAAGTATGTCATTTTATGAAGACTTAGTAATGCTGCAGAAAATTTACTGACCCTTAAAAATAATGCATTTTCTTAAATAACAATAACAACAGCTTTCAGAAATACTCACTTTGAACTTTATACCACCATCATTGAAACTAGGCAGAATTTAAAATCACAAAATAAACTATCAATTATGGAGAGGAAATTAATTTTAAACAATAATGTATGGTTCTGATAGGTTTACCTTTAAAAAATCAGAATGTTGTATTAAATAACTTTGTAGAAGTCAACTGGTATGTGATTCAATATCAACATTCAAATGTTAATTTGATGTCTATGTAAACTGTTCCCTTTTAAGAAATTATAAGCCACACTGCAAAATTTATGTACTATTTTCCTTGTTGAAAAAGCAATTGAATTTGTCATTACTCCAGATATCCCCACCCCCAATTGCAACTCTTCTTCCCACCTCCTTAAGGTGACCAACCTCTTTTTTGTTTTAACCATTACCCTGCTTTTCTTTTAGTTTTATCACCCATGCACGTGCTTCCTCAAACACATTGTGTAGTGTTGTCTTATTGAACTTACAAATATGCAATCATATGGAATGGATTTTTCTGAATTTGTTTCTTATAAGCACACACCATTATGTTTTAAAGATCATACGTGGTATTGTGTGAGGCTATAGTTTATTCAGTTTCAGCTGTGTGCATATAGTCCTTCTTGCAACTGTACCAAAATTTATCTATCCATTGTGTTGATGGACATTTGCATTATTCCCAGTATTTGTTTGTGCATTGTTTATATACCCATTCACTCATTTATGCTAGCACGATCAATACTTTTGTGAGTGTGTTTCCCAGTGCACGTGTGCAGGATTTTCTAGGAGTGGAACTGCAGCCCTGTACGCATAGGCAATGCCGAACTGTTTTCCAAAATGGTTATACAAATATACACTCCCATTACAACTGACGAAAGTTCCTTTGGCTCCACATCCTCATAATACTTGGTATTTGGCTTCTAACTTTTTTGCCAATCTGAAGATTGAGAAAGAAAATAATATTGGGATATTAATTCTGATTTGCCTAATTAATAATAAGGTGGAGGAGTATCTTGTCGTTTGCCTGTGATCTGTTGTATTTCCTTCTTGGTGGAATGCTTGTTCATGTCTGTAGCCCATCTCTTTAGGCAGCAACTAAGCATTCTGGATAATCTTTTTTTGTCTATTATGTATGTGGTAAATTTCTATTCCCAGTCTGTGGTTGGTATTAACACTCACTTTTTGATGTCTTTTCATAAACAGAAGTCCCTAATTTTAATAGAGTCAAATTTGTCAAAGCCCACTCAATTTTATTAGTGATTGTAAGAATATACAGATTTCCTATTTCTTCTAGAGTCAGTGCAGCAAGTTTATTTTAAAATTAATCCATTCCACCTAAATTTTCAAATTATTGGGCTTAAAATGGGCCATAGTAATTCTTAACTATTAAATCTCTGAAGTGTCTCTAGTTAAGTCCACCTTTCATCTTAATATCTTACTTTCTCTCTCCTTGATTAACCTTTACAGAGGCTTCTCTGTTTTATTCATCTTTTTCAACGAACCTACTTTGGGCATTAATTCTCTCCTTTATAATTGTTTTTTATTTCATTAATGGTTTCTTTTATCTTTATGATTACTTTCTTTCATTAGATCTCCTTTGGGATTAATTTGCTGTTTTTGTTTGTTTTTGTTTCTTATGTTGGATGCTTAGTATCTTAATTTTAATCCTTTTTCTTTTATTTATTTTTAATTAATATTTTTCTTTTTTTTTTTTACCCCCACTCCCACTCCTCCCTTGCCCTCTGAGCCCAGGGATGCAGACTCTGCACACAGTGTCACTTTATTTGGGAGATGCTAGATAGAGTCAGGGCATGGAGGGGAGGGATGGGCATGGGAGGGGGGGGGTCAGTGCTGCTGGGCCCACTGACCACATGAGGGGCAGCAGGCCTCTTCTAGCAGAGCCATCAGCACTTTGAGAAATCACCTCTGGCCACACAGCGTGGCCTCGGGTTATCACACACCAGGTATTTATCAAGAACCAGGCACTTCACGCACAGCCTCCCACCAAGTCCTCCCAACAAGCCTGCACAGACTGTCAGCCTGGTTGTAAAGATGAGGTCATGGAGGCTCAGCAAGGAAGGAAGTAGAGGAGCTGAGATTTGAACCGGGTAGGCCTGACTTGAAACACCCAGGCTTACGTGTGATTGGAGAAGAAACCAACAAGAATGCTAAGAAAGGGAATGCAGTGGAGGAGAAAGCCTCAAAGAAGAAGGACCCCGCGAGGTGCTGCTGGCTAATGCCCAGCCTGGCCACTCCTGCGGGAGGCCAGCCCACAATCCTTTTTCTTTTAAATGAAGGCGTTAAGGGTTGTATATTTCCCTGCTAGTATCATAGCATTTCACAATTTTTGACACATAGCATTTTGCTTCTCCCTTGACCCATGAGTTATTTAAAAGTTTTAAGTTATTTCCAAACATATGGAACGCTTTTAGTTTTATTCTGAACTTAGTTGCATTTTAGTCAGGGAATATGGTTTCTGTGATAACAGTCCTTTGTCTCTGCTGAGGTAGCTTTATGGCTTCACAGGTGATCAATTTTTGAAAACGTTCCCACGTGTTTGGAAGAATGTGCATTCTGTAATTGTTGCAGGCAATATTGCACACACCTAAACCTGTTCATTGCACTGTTTAAACCTTCTATATCAATCACTACTCACTTTTGTCTGCTCGAACGATTAATTTCTGGGGGGGATATGTTAAAATCTCCTACATGTATTTGTCTTCTCACTGCAGTTCTATTTTTAAAAAGTTAAATTATGCTATTACAATTTTAGCATTTCATATCTTCCTGAATTGAACTTTTTATCATTTTGAACTTCTACCACTAGTAATGCTTTTTGCTTGAAATCTTTTATCAGATGTTAATTAGCTACGTCAACTATCTTGTGGCATATTTGATTAAAATGTATCTTTTTGGTTGATAATTATCTGGTAAATCTTTCTCCATGCTCTGTCAATCTTTGCATTCTTATGTTTGTGGTGTAAACAGAGCATGGCTAGAATTTTAAAAATCTACTCAAGTGTATTTTTTACTATTTCTTTTAATGTGGGTTTTGGGTAGTAAACCTGGGAAGCTGTCGGTTTGTTCATTTTGTGCTTTATTTTGCCTTCATTCTTGAAAAATATTCTGAGTGTAGAATTCCAGATGGTCAGTTTTCACCACCCCAAAGCTATTATTCCACTGTCTTCTGGCTTCCATCACTCTGCTTGAGAAGTTAGCATTAATCTAATAGTCAGTTCATTTTCTCCATTTCCTCTCTGGCTTCTATAAAATCTTCTCTTTTTGGTATTTTGAAGTTTCATTATATATCTAGATGTTTGTTTGTTTTAATTATGTCTCTTGTTTGTCACTGGGTTTCCCAGATCTGATATTCTCTCTTCCAATTTTGTCTCTGCTTAATTTTTCTCCTTCTGAAACCTTTTTTTTTTTCTTCTGAAACTTTGATTAAATATGTCAAATCTCACTCAAGTCTCCTTGTTTCTTAACCTCTTTTGTATTTTGTACTGAATTCCGGATAGTGTTTTTGAACTATCTTCTCATTTACAAATTTTTTCAGCAGCGTAATTTGTTCAATGTGTCCAAGTTTTATATTTTTAATCATGATATCTTTCAGCTCTAGAATTCTGTTTAGTTCTCTCTCTAATCCACAGGGTAGGTTCTGCACTCTGCTCATCTTTCAATCTTCTCTTTATTTCTTTAAGCATATTAAAGTTATCATGTAATCTGGGTGTGATGGCTCCTATACTGGAAGTCTTTGTCTCTTTCCATTGTTTGTTCATTTTGTGTTTTTCATCCACAAGTGTCGCTTTCGATTGGAAGCTGCTTACTTTCCTTAGAAAGCAATTGGTAGGAATTCTTTCAGGTTTGATTTGAAGTTGTGTTCTTCCAGAGAGTATTTGTGTGCTTGAGTATAATGCTAACAGTGTCTTGGTCTAAGACAGTGTCTTGTTCTAAATACTCTGTCTGCGGTCTCTTTGGAACACGTTGGCAATGTGAATTTGGACCAAAAGCCCTCATGAAGATAAGCTTACAGACATGAATCCTCAGAGGAGATTTCCTCTCTTCATCCAGTACCAAGGGCAAGATAGTGTTTCATTGCTGGCCTCTTCTGCGTGGTAGGTTTATTTCATGCTAACCTTGACACAAAGGGTGTGGTTCTGTAGGATCACAGATTTATGCAGATGGCTCCTATTAGATTCTCCTACCTCACGCAGGCCCTGGGATCTCACGCATAATACCTGTGCAGTGGCCAAAGTGGGGAGGGCACAAGTCCAGCAGAAACCTTCAGGGTGAAACCTTGCTGTGATGTCTCCTTTCTGGGCTCCTGCTCTCACTCAACTTTTGGGATCTTGTGGATTTCTTAATCTTATACCATCTCATATTCCATGTATTTAAATAATTTATTTTCATTTCGTCCAAAATTCTACTCGCTCATATTGAGAAAGTCATTTCAGGTATCAGATCTTTTATACAGCTGGGAATAAAAATCCTAAACTTGTTACAAGTTTCTTACTTGGTGTGTCTTCTATTTGTCCTGCTTTTTGATGATTCTTTTACCTCTTTCCCCTTTTTCTTCTTTTGAATTGCTTTATTTTTACTCTTTTTTCCCTATACTGATTTGTGATTCATTGTTTCCACTCTTTTAGTGTTCATCCTCAAAATGTTACCATGCATCACTATCTTAACCTTCTTCCTGAATAATAACAGGGCCTTCAAAGGCCAGATCTAATGATCACCCTCCAACTTACATGGTATTTTAAAAATCAGTATTTTAGCTCATTATTTAACCCCGCAATTTAGGTATTTTAATTTTATATACAAAATATTCACTTAGATTTTCCTACATACTTACCATTTTTTTTTTACTAAGCAGTTCTTCCTAAACCACTAGAACTTCTTTTTGTGACGATTTTCCTTTCTTCTTGAAATATACCTTTTAGGAATCCCTTTGATAAAATTCTGCTGATCATAATCTGTTTTTGTATATATGAAAATGTCTTTATTCACCCTAGTTATTAAAAGAAAAATTTGCACTGTATACCGTTCTGAGTTGGCAGTTATTTTTTTCTCAGCATTTTGAAGATATTATTCCCTGGTCTTTTGCTTCTATTATATCCATTGATACCTCTGCAGTCAAATTGTTTTTCTCCTCTGTTCCTTCTGTTCTATTCATTATCTTTTCAAACACTGACTAAATTTATGTCAAGCCTTCTCATTCTGTCCTCTGTGCATGTGTGTGTATGTGTGTGTGTGTGTGTGTGTGTGTGTGTGTATGTGTGTGTGCTGCATTCTGGGTAATTCTGACATCTCTTGATGCTTTTTTTTTCTTTTTTTCAGGAGGTGCAGGGCTTACTCTTTCATTTCAAGAATAATATTAATTCTTCATTTGTGTAAAATATGCTATTTAGATCATTTCAAGAATTATAATTTTCATCTGCATGTTTTTGATAATCCTTTGTTCCTGTTTTTTATTTTAATTTTTTAATTGTAAGATTTCTTTTTTCTTGGTCGCGCCTCGTGGTTTACAGATCTTAGTTCCCCAACCAGGGAATGAACACGCGCTCTCGGCAGTGAAAGCGCAGAGTCCTAACCACTGGACCACCAGGGAACTCCCTGTTCCTGTTTTTCTTAACCCACATTTTATCGTCATAGTTCTTTCCCATTCCAAATCTGACCACTCCAATAATCTGAGGTGTTTGTGCAGGAGGTGGAATGTTTATTTTTTTGTTTATTTTTTTTAAAGATTTTTTTTGATGTGGACCATTTTTAAAGTCTTTGTTGAATTTGTTACAATATTGCTTCTGTTTTATGTTTTTTATTTTGTTATTTTTGTTTTGTTTGGGCCGCGAGGCATGTGGGATCTTAGCTCCCTAACCAGGGATCAAACCTGCACCCCCTGCATTGGCAGGCGAAGTCTTAACCACTGGACCACCAGGGAAGTCCCGAAAAGGTGAAGTATTCAGACTGATTGTTTTGCTGTCACTTCATCGTGGTTTGTTTCCTTGGGCATATGATGATTATATTTCACTTATATTTCACTTAATTTGACTATCTTTGACCACATATTCCATGAAAGTTCTGAGTCCTGGGGATGCTTTTCTCCACAGAGAAGGTGCCTACAGGAACTCCTAACATCTCCAAGTTTGTCTGTTCCATTCGTTGTGGGTTCCTGGCTTAAATTCCAAATCCATTGCTGGAGGGGGCATTTGCCTCCAGGAAAAAATCCAGATTTGGGGCTTGCCTATGTTCAAGTCCATTTTCAGCCCACCGTCACCTTTTTCTTATTTGGGGTTTTTGTTTATGTCTGCATGTTTTGGCTACTGAAGACTCCCCTTGTTTGCTCACAAGCTCAGCACTGCTTGAACAAGTCTGTTTGTCTGAATCTATTCCAAATCCAGCAGGACTTCAGCTGACCAAACACTGCCCCGCAATCCCCAGCTCATGTCTGTTCTGCCATACTGTTGGACGTTGCAAGTCCAGTAAATGGTCGTTATTATTATTGATTCAGAACACACAGCTTGTCTCTCATGTGGCGGCATGGAATCTAGTCCTGGTGTGTTGAGAAATTCATAAACAGTATTCAAAGAAACTGACAAATATAATTGATTGCTGCTGGTTACATAGGATTTTGAGTCAGCATTTTAAAAATTGGAATTAGGTCTACATAATGCAAACTTGTTTTGACGCAGCTGCCATTTCAGATTCAAATGACAGAATGTGGTCCAGGGGAAGCAGCACACACTTTAGGTTTGTTCAACAATGTTGGGCTGAGGCCACTTACAACACTGCCTCCTGGGGCGACAGTCCGCTGCCAGTTCCCATCAGAGCACGCCCAGAGCATGACGGGGAAATGACCTTTCTGACTCTCCTAGCTTCTTTCCTTCCTCTCTCCTCCCCTCTCTTTCTCCTCTTGCTGGCTGACAAAATTATGTCCAGATCTTCCTTAAACTCCAAAGGGGCACAAACCATTAGGAAATGAAGGGGTTCTTGTCCAAGAATCTTGGGCCCTCCAATATCAGAAATTTCCAAGACAGAGAAGAATGAGCCTTCTAAGTAGGAACCAGAACGGTTTGTAGCATTTTTTATGTGTTAGAATAAGTAATCTATTTGATGTCCTCATAATAAGATGTACCCTTCTATTTTCACTCCTCTCAGATATGAATTATTAAAGTCTCTTATTGTTCCTCTGTAAGTCCTGTAAGTTCTGCATATAATGCAGAACTCATCTGGATAAAAAGGGAAGAAGAAAGCTGGAAGTAGCAAAAAATAATGCATCTGGAGCTTATGATTCCTGCCAACAGTAAAATCGTTTCTTGTACTTTTGTACAAAAATGTTTTTCCCCATTTCATTTCCATCTTGTGCACAAGGTAATTACCCTTCAGAGACACCTCGGGAGAGGCTATGAAAATGTCTGATAATTTTTAATGCGTCTGCCTCTACATTTTCTTTCCGACAGTCTACTAAGTAGAGCACATCTGCCATGAAACATCAGCAGAGAATGACTTCATTAAATATTAAATACTGTTTTCTGCCTTCACAACAAAACCCTCAAATGGTGGAAGCGTCCAGGAGGGCAACCAAACTCATTCTGAGTTGCAAAGGGCTCCTTGCAAAAGTCAGCCCGTTGCTGTGCTACTGGTCCCCTGTTGAGTAGTGACCCGCTGGCTGCTTGTGCAGTTTGAACAATTGTTACGACAGCATCTCTAATACTGGCTTTCGTGGAAGCTTGAGACAACATATTTGTGGATTAGAAACAATCTTCGAGGCTTGTAAAATTTGCCCAACAGTCAGTAATAATTCAAAATGAGAGACAAAGGAGGATATGTCATAAGCCTCACATTCCTTTTTCCCAAATCCATTCCTTTGCTTTGATGTACATAATGGAAGTACAAGATTTTAACCTATTTGACATTCACTTTGGAATTTTCCCCTTCTATAATTTTAAAATTCCCTTGGAAAATCTCAGGGACCATTGGTTTTCCTATTAGTACCATCTGCTGGTCTGGATATTCTGACTGGGTTCTGGTTTGTAAGCTTCAATACACTGAAGAAAACTTAGAACAGATTTTTAAAGCAATGAAAAAAATCTTTGCTCAGAGATTTTGTTAAAAGATTTTTACTTCACACGCACCTGATATTTGTCATATTTCCGTTTTACTTAACCCCCAAAGCAATAATTACCATGACTCCCAGTCATTCATAAGTCTATTCATATCTGTTATATTACTTTGTATTGTATATTATTATAATGTATTAAGGCTGACAGGTTGACTTTTTATTTCCCTTGATAGTTATGAAATTTTGGAAAGTTAACGTTAATGTTTAATTATGTAATCTCCAAGAAGCAAGTTTCAAATCTGCAGGATAAAAAATTTGATTATTTGAACATTTCATATGTGGTTTAGGTGAACTCTCCTCAACCTCAGAAAATAATACTTACATTTATTTCAAACACTATTAAACAGGTGGATTTTGAACTGGTGAGTCTTGTTTTGAAGTATTTAGTTATATAGATGCTTACAACTAGTATCTGTGTGTTGGTCATATCTAGTTATCAGCAATTTTTTCTTGTGGTTGTCTATAGTCTACAATTGAGGCCTTCCAATATCCCAAACAGTCATGTCTTTTAGTACTGTATTGTTTCAAATAGACTTCTACCCACGATTTGTAATCCAGGTGGCTTTCCAACCAAGGGCATTTCTCTACCCCTGCACTTGCGTCCAACGCTGAAAGACACCTGGTGGTTTGCTGGCTGGGCTTTGGTGCACGTGCTGGCTCAGTGGTGAGCCGAGCCCTGGAGTACATTCTCCCTCCTCCCTGCTCACTGATGAGATATAATTTATGTTGATTCAACTCTTCGCAAACTGCCGTCTGTCAGCGCTGCCCTCTCTAATCCCTCATCTCCTTCCTTCATTACATCTGGTTGAACTGGCAGAAGCTCAGGTTCTGGCTGGCAGTGAAGTCTCTCCATCAATAGTGAAGATCTCCTTGGAAATGAACACCTCACTCATGAATTGCCTTCTTTCAGTCTCGACTGTAGCAATATTGTCGTTTGGCTTATCATCATCCCCTGCTGCCCAGGAAACAGAGCAGCAGCACCTACTGACCTCTCTGGCTTCTGGGACTGGATTGAGATACACTTTGCATCTATGTCTTCCAAATAATCTTTTTTTGTTGGTACCCCATGATCTTGTTTTATGCTTCCAGGAGCTTGATATTTGGAATATTCATAGTTGATAGCACCCAGATTCCTGCTGTTTGTTGTGCCTGGAGCACAGATCAATTTTACTTAAGATTTCTGCCCCAAAGGGACTGTCATCATAGTCTTTATAGAGATCTGAACAAATCTTTCTATAGCCTTGGAATATAGGAAAAGTTATTTCATGCTAATTGAAAAGTAAACAAGCATCATTTAATAAGAATACTAAAGCGTGATGAAAATCTATATGTAGACAAACTAAAATTAAGCGTAAGTTAAAAACACAATGTTTTTAGAAGTGTTTTCCCTAAGCCAAGATTTCTCAACCCCGACACTACGGAAATTTTGGGCCAAATCATTCTGTTCAGGGGTATCCTGTGCATTGTGGGATGTTTAGCAGCATCCCTGGCCTCTACTCACTGGATGCCAGGAATACTTCTGTCCTCTATGTGTGACAATCAAGAATATCTCTAGACGTTGCCATGTGTCTCTTGGGGGTAGATCTGCCCCCCTGTTGAGAATCATAGTCATTACATATGAATATTAATGAATGAAAACAGTAAGATACGAGTCATTACCCAGAATCCAGGTGGGTTTACTTAGGTTGCAAACAACATCACTGTAAGAGAAATGTCAAAGGAATTCAAACATGACACAAAAAACAAAGAACTGAAAACTGGAGGGGAATATGAAAATATTTCTTCCAGCAATGGAGAACTGAGATAGAACTCAACGATCCCAGACTCCAGACATTCTCCCAGCAAAGCCTGGGGCCTGAACATAGGACTCATTAGTCAAATATTCTAACAGAGATGTTCCCAAGTACATAGTTCTTACTTTATAGGAAACCAGGAACTGGCAGAAACTTGTCATGGGTCACTGCTAGTAGCTGCTTCCAGAACCACTGATCTACTGGGCAGATTCTGAGTGATAAAAGGAGAAAAAAAGGTCTCCAGTGGGCTATGTTGTCAGGTTCTTGGACATGAGCCTTCTGAAGGTACCCTCATTGAGGGTCTATCTATACATTTCCTGGAAGCAGAGGCCCTAAGGCTCAAAGTATCCAGAAAGTGTCCATCAAATTAGACCATATGACAGCTTTTTTGCAGTCTTCAGCCTGATTCTGGTTAAGCATGAGGGTTATAAATCCTTTAGTTCTGAGTACACTTTTCTAATGGGCATGTTAATACACACAATGGTACTCTATTATAACAAGCTTTCCTTGCTTCATGGCGTTGGATATGCCATGAGCTAAATCATGCCCCTGAAATGCAAAAACCTATACAACAACAATCTAATGAAAGAAACGTGGTTAGTTCTGAAACAGAAGTTTAAGTTCATCCCAAAACTTAGAGAAATTACATTTTATACAGCTATCCAAGCTATATCATATCCACCACTTAAAATAATGCCTGATTCCGAAATTTTGGTCTAATGGAACCAATCATGCCCATCCTGGTGAGTAGAGACCACATCTTACAGCAGTTAAAAACATGGGTAACTACAATTTGCTAAACCTCAGTTTCTACATCTATAAAATGGGGGAAAATAAGCATTCCTGTGTCTCCGACGTTTGTTTTGAGGATTAAATGAGACACTAGATATGAAATAAATTGTTCTGAATCTGGCACGTGGCGAGAACTCAATAGCTCTTAGCTGCTAGCACTTTACTATATAATTACATAGTAACGATTATTGTTATAGGAGCTCCCAGGTGAGAGGGATGTTCTGTTCTATTTCAGTAGGATTTTCTTAAATGTAAACCTTGGGAAATCCACACGTAAGAAGTTAGCTTTCCCAGAAGTAACCCAAGAAATTCTAAATGCTTGACAGAAGAGATTGGGAAACTCTAGTTGGGATAAAAGTCAGTGCAATTACGTAAAGAAATGTGACTTAAAAGAAAACGAATCAATATATTATATCCTAGCTTAAAAGACCAACAGACATCCAAAGTTATCTTGGAATACCAAAAAAAAAAGAAAAAAAGAGAGGGAGGCCATACAGCAAGGGTTTCCATTTCTTTCTGTGACCTGGGGTCAAAGTGCCCTAACCAGCACACAGGCCGTTTCAACCCCCTCTGGCAGGAGGACAGTGGGGACCATCACGGCTCTACGACGACCGAGTTGCTGAGCTCTGCTGCTGCCCTGACCCTGCCTGCCAAGCCACCTTCTGAGAAGCAGCTGACCTCCCGCTGGGAGGACCCGCAGGGCACAACCAGCATGGATGTGGTCCACCGGAGGTGACTGTGAATGCCTGCTCTGAGGGTTGGGGAAGTATGTGAGAGTTTGGGAAACGCCCGAAGGACAAGAGGGACACACAAAGCTCAGGGATGGGCCTCCGCAGACGTATTCTGCCTCTGCAGAGGGTAATGGAGTCTGAACCATCTCTGTGTTCATGACCTTGAAATCTCTTCAATGCCTAGATACTTTGTCCTTTGCCGCTTCGTTTGAGGACCTCCTGGGTTAGTCTAACTTACTGATAATGATACTCATTCACTAACTGAGTGAGGAGTTCAGACTTCCGAACACAGTTGGCCCTCTCCCTTAAATAATGAGACACTCAGGAACTAATTATTGGAAATGTGTAAATCGGCATGTAAACTCAATAGCTTTCTGGGAGAATTGTGAGAAACCCTGTGTAAAAACAGGAGCAAGGAGAGACCGGCTGTGTTAGCTCCACAGAGGGGGCGGCTTCAACAGCAGGAATTTCCTCACAGTCTGGAGGTGAGAAGTCAAAGATCAAGGTGCCATCAGGACTGGCTTGTTCTGAGGCCTCTCTCCTTGCCTGTAGACAGCCATCTTCTCCCTGTGTCTTCACATGTTCTTCCGTCTGTACACATACAGGTCTGTGTTCAAATTGTGTCCTTTTATAAGGACACCAGTCATATTGGATTAAGGTCTACCTTAAACACCTCATGTTACCTTAATTACCTCTTTTAAGGCCTCTTCTCCAAATACAGTTACTTTTGAGGTACTGGGGGTCGGGACTTCAACATAGGTATTATGTGGCAACACAATTCAGCCCATAGCACCAGACCACCTCTTCATGAGCTTTTCATGACCACGAGTGGCCCGGGTCACGTGGTCCTAATTCCAAGGGCTCTGACCACGGGGCAAGACTTCCCCCACCTGCAACTCATTCCCACAGGTCTTCCCTGGGGGCTTGGGGGGTAGTGTATCACGTTACTGTTACGGCAGTAACAATTTGCCACAGAGTTATTAGCTTAGAATGACCCCAACTCCTGATCTTACGGTTCTGTAGTCAGAAGTCTGACACGCAGTCTCACTGAGCTAAGCCCGAGGTGCTGGCCTGGCTGCATTCCCTCTGGAGCTCAAGCGGGGAGTCCACGCCTGGCCTCTTCCAGCCTCTCCTGGCTGCTGCATCCCTGGCTGGTGGTACCCTTGCTCCATCCTCAAAGCCAGCACATCGTATCTCTGTGCCCCTGCCTCCTTGTCCCACTTTGAAGGACCCCTGTGATTACACTGGGTTTACCTGGATAATCCAGCATAATCTTCCTTTCTTATCTACCGTCATCTGACTGGCAACTTTAATTCCATCTGCCACCTTAATTCCCCTTTTCCATGTAATCTAACATATTTGCAGCTTCTGGGAATTAGGATTTGGACATCCCATCTTTGGGGGGCCATTATCCTGCCTACCACAGAGGGCATATCAAAGGCAGGGGCAGCATCAGAGATCTGAGAGCCATCTCCCAACAGCATGAAACGCTCCCCCAAGTGCAAGGCACGGGCCCACCAAAGGCGATGGGAGAGCAAATACCTTGGAGGTATCTGAGGCCTCCACAGAGCGTAAAGCTGTGCCGGGCGGCAGGGTGGGAGAGCCCTCCAGTGGTCCAGAAAGTGTGTGGAGGGGGCAGGACTAGAGAACAAAACCTCCCCAAGGGTCCAGAGCAGCCAGCAGCTAGGACGGAAAGCAGAGAAAAGTCTCCCACGGTCCAGAAAGCTGGTGGTTCAGTTGTCAAGCAAAAGAGCTCCCCGGCATGTCACCAGTGCTTGTTTCTCAGGCCCTTTAGTAAGACAAGTGCTGATCCTGCTTTAGAGCATTTGAAATTGGTGATGAACTGAACCAAAGTGAAGCTGCCACAAGGCTGAGACCAGCTCAACCACAGATCAGACCAAGTCAGCCCGTCCCCTCACTCCAGCAGCCTGACCAAGAAGGGACGTGTGTTTATGTGGAGTAAATGCTATTTACTTTCATTTCTACCATTCTTTTACAAAAAAAGTATTCAAATAAAAAGCTATACTATAAGACACACCAAAGGGACAAGAAAATGTGATCTATGGTCAAAAATAGGAAAGAGTCATAGGAAGCAGACCCAGATGGCTTCATTGCATGGGCATGACCAGACAGGGACTTTAAAAATAACTCTGGGAAGAGCCCACATGCCGCGGAGCGGCTGGGCCCGTGAGCCACAATTACTGAGCCTGCGCGACTGGAGCCTGTGCTCCGCAACAAGAGAGGCCGCGATAGTGAGAGGCCCGCGCACTGTGATGAAGAGTGGTCCCCACTTGCCACAACTAGAGAAAGCCCTCGCACAGAAACGAAGACCCAGTACAGCCATAAATAAATAAATAAATATTTAAAAAAAATAACTCTGATAAAGAAGCCACAGGGGCTTCCCTGGTGGCGCAGTGGTTGAGAATCTGCCTGCCAATGCAGGGGACACGGGTTCGAGCCCTGGTCTGGGAAGATCCCACATGCCGCGGAGCAGCTGGGCCCGTGAGCCACAACTACTGAGCCTGCGCGTCTGGAGCCTGTGCTCCACAACAAGAGAGGCCGCGATAGTGAGAGGCCCGCGCACCGCGATGAAGAGTGGCCCCCGCTTGCCGCAACTAGAGAAAGCCCTCGCACAGAAACGAAGACCCAACACAGCCATAAATAAATAAATAAATAATAATTAAAGGTGCTAATAATTTTTTTTTTAAAAAAAAGGAGAAGCAAGATTGGCAAAGAGGAACAGGAAGAATACTTTGGCTACTTCATGTGCAACAGGAAAAAAAAAAAAAAAAAGAAGCCACAGGATAAAGACACAAAGAACGGCACACAAATACTGAACCCCATTTAGTAAATTTGTTTCTCAAAATGTCAGCAATTCTGCAACTACTTTATATGTGTCCTGGGGTTGATAAGGAGAGACAAGTTTCTCACCGTCAGAGAAAAAAGTTATAAATTAGGAAAGGAGAAAGGCGAGAATGACCCTGAGGTGTTGGATGGGAACTGGAGACATGGGTATGAACGTGTGTGGGTGTATCTGGCAGACAGAGGTGGAAATTCAGAGACGGGTTAGTATCCATACACGTATTTCCAAACTCCATCCACTGAGAGCACCTGGAGGCAAGGGCCCCACAGCAGCAACGAGCACACTCAGAGCCCAGGTCTTGGTTTTTAAATTCCATTCTCCAAGAGAAGGAATCAGGGCTCCTTGCAAAACAGACTGATTGTAGGCACGGGGCGGGGAAAATACAAGATGAAACTAGAGCATCTTGCAGAAAGAAGTACTCAGAAGAGGATGGGATATGTCAGAAGGCGTAGGCACGTGAAAAAGCTCCTGACAGTCGAGGCTGGAACAATTTGAACAACAAAATAAATGACAATGGTGTTAGATTATAAACCACAGAATAAAATAAATATTCATGAGTCCATACTGACACAATAGGTAATTGAATAAATAAATGGGGGGAAAGAAACAGCCTTCTTATGGAATTCTAATGAATGAACGTAGAAGTGGTAACAGAAACAGAAAATTATCCTTCGACACAACAGTTAGAATTGTTGCAGGCAAGGCCCACCGATGGTTGCTAAAGTCAGTGAACAAAGTTTGAGGAGAAGCAGGATATTCGCTTAGTCTCAATGTCTCTCCCCAAGAGGTTTATTAACTACAAAGAAAAAAATGATAACTTCACAGTGGAGAAACCCAGAAGACATCACCTTTACCAAGTGATCAAGGGTAGTATCACCAGCAATGTAAAACACAGCAAGATGATGTGCCCCTGTTACAATACACTGGGATAAGTGCATCACTTCTGCAGTGTCTGCTAAAAATGCATAAACTCAGTCTAATGAGAAAACACCCAACAAACCCAAACTGAGGGATAATCTACAAAAACCAGTACCTTCAAAAGTGTCAAGGTTATAAAAGACAAAGACTGAGGAACTGTCACTGACTGGGGAGATTCAGGTGACCTGACAATTAAATACAAGGCGGGACCCTAGACTGGATCCTGGAACAGAAAAAGAACATCGCTGGAAAGGTCTGGTGATGTCCAAACAAGGTCTGTAGTTTACTTGACAATAATGTACAACTACGAATTTCTTAGCTTTGGTGACTGGACTCTGGTTATGCACTATGTGAACATCAGACGAAGCAGTGTGAAGGGTATGCGGGCTCCCTCCGTACTGTCCTTTCAACTTTTCTGTGAATCTAAAATGATTCCAAGATAACATTTAAAAGAAAAAAAAAAGATGCCACAAGATCTAGTGGGAAAGACTGACAAAATGCCTGAAGAGAAGGAGAATTTCCACAAAGACACAGAAAAAAACCAAAAAAAGAACCTAATGGAAATGTCAGAACCAAAGATACTGATACCTGGGTCTTACACAACAGAAATCCTGATTTGACTGTTGTGAGGCAGGGTGCAGGCAGTCGGAGGGGTTTGTGTGTATGTATGTAATTTCCCAGGTAATTCTAATTACAGCCGAGGTTCGAACAACTGGGCTAACCTAGTCAAATTAGTATTAAAATACGAGGAAACTATATACAGTGTGTCGAGGTCCCCAAGACACATCTAGTAACTCATCACCACGGCTCACATTTTACTGCACACATGGGAGGGGACTGTGTTAGCTGTTTCACATACGTCTTTGAGTATCTTCATTCTACAGCTGGGAGAATTTGAGGCTTAGAGTTTTTTTACCCCAAGAGCTAATTTACCCCAACATCACACAGCCAGGAAATAGTCAGCTGTCATCCAAGCCCAGTTCAGCTCTGACACATCCTGTTCTGAATCTTGTCTTTCTTTTCACTGAAATTGGGGATAAATGATAGCTCTCCCTCTCTTTACCACAGAACATGTTCTAGGGTAAATGATTATGCCTCCAAAAGGACCTTGAAAGAAATGATATAAATTCTATTTTTTCCACTGTTATCACCAATGTAGGTAGTTTCAACAAAAAGAAGGGTCTCAAGTATAAATGGGGCATTTGAAAAATCACCTTTAGGGGTTTCCTGAATCTCTTTTCCACATTATAATAGTATATGAAAATATCACTTCCCCAAATTCCTGTCAATTGGCCTATTTGCCTTTATTTTTTAAAAAAGACAAATGGGCTTTTGCTTTTCATATATTGGGTTAGCCAAGAAGTTCATTCAGTTTTTTCTGTAAGATGTTATGAAAAACCTGAACAAACTTTTTGGCCAACCCAATATTTCTGACTGCTTCCCCTTTTGGCTCATCTGATCCTTGGACCAAGTGAAGTTGTTTTAAGTGGTTATGGTCTGCACAATGCAAACTGCTGACAATTCACCAAATTGTTAGAAAACACGTCCCTCCACAGCCTCTGGTAGTTCTAGCTTAATGAACATGAAAGTCAATTTTATTACCAGCATTCCTACATGTATTTCAGCCACTGGACACCAAAAGGGGAAGGAAAAGGCCCCTCTGCTCTGTTCAGGAACAAACCTTCCCATTGCACTAGGCCCTAGAGGGCAGCCTTGGGCTGTCACTGGGAGCCCAGAGCCGGCCAGCCTGGGCCATCCAGCCGCAGCTGTCCCAGAGCAGCCTGGGTCCCCCCCTCCCTTCGGGTGGAACCATCTCTCACGGCAAGCCAGAGCTGTGGCAAAGTTTCTGCTACTTGAAGCAAAGACGCTGATTTAGAATTTTAAATAAAAGATAGCCTTAATGAAATAAAGAGTCTAAGTTTCTAGTACAGGAATCAGCAAAAATTTTGTGAAAGCCCAGAGAGTAAATATTTTAGGCTTTTTGGCCCTGGGGTGTCTGTCTCAATGACTCAGCCCACCTAGAAATGCACAAGGACCCTTAGACAGTGTGTAAACAAATGGGCATGGCTATGTGCCAATAAAACTTCATTTACAAAAACAGGGGGCAGGTTGGATCCGGTTTGCTGGCTGTAGTCAAGCAACACCTGTTCTAGAACATTAGCAGGATACGCTATATGTGTGTTTCCCTCTAATTTAAGATACCCAGGAACTGTTAACTCCTTTGTTCATGCTGTACCTTATTATTCCTACCTAGAGCACAAGCACAGCCCCCATACTCAAGTGCTAGAATTTATAGATGTGAAGGGCAAGAGATTGGTTTATATATTTAACTTCCTCTATGCTGGATACCAGTGCTAATCATTCTTAAACGTAGAAATGCAGATAGAGCCTGTGTGTGTCCGTCAATAGCACGTGAGCCATCTTAGTTGGCACCTGCCGAATTCTACACAGACTATAGCTGGAATCTGACCGATTTTGCAAAATGTATTAAGGTACAATGACCATAGAACTATATCCTGATGCCTGTACATGATAATGCATCTGGAAAAAAGCTAGGTTGTAGAATCAACAGCAGTTAGATGGTCCTGTAACACAGATATTCTTCAGATATTCCTGGGAGACCAAAATTTTTTTTAAAACCAAGTAAAATCTACACAAGACTTTAAGTTCATAGTTTGTTTTTTTTAATGCAATCTGAATTTCAAAATGTAGCTAGGTTTATTCCGTGATTGATTTGCACAAAATGACTACGCCGTATAATGCTACTTGAATTTTAACAACAGGTCCTGAGGATTCTCCCTCTGCGTTGAAACGATGGCTAGTTGTATCAGACAGTAATTATGGCCAGTAGATGGCATCTAACAGCCAGAGCAAGATTTTAAACTTATACCTGTTTTTCACATCAGACTTGCTGATTTATGAGGGCTCACCCTCTGATGTTATTTATACTGGATCTTTTTGATTTTGAGCTCTACTCACAGTTGAATTTTTAAATTCCCACCCAATAAAGCTGTCTAAAGGGCTACAAGAGACAAAAAAAAAATTTCCCTCTATTTGAACCTGATAGTTCTACTGCATTTCAGCATAATAAGCAGACGAAATGTTCTGAATTTTAAAAATAGACATAATTTAAAGACATGAAACACTGCACACAGGCATTTCAAATGCCTCTCTGATTGACGCATCCTCACCTATACCCTACTTAGTTCTTTATGACTGAATAAAGCCCAGTTGCTAATTGCTGGACCAGGCCCAAAAGATACAATGAGTGTAACACTAAACACCCTCCAACGTGGATAAATTCCATGAGAGTCAATTGAGTTTAAAAGTTTCACAAATAATTAAATTACTGTGTAGGACAGACCAGAAGGAGAAAGCCAATAGACTGAATTCTGCTCCTTAGAGCTCAATTTGCTTTTCAGCCGACTGTATTTAGCTATCTGCAATTGCAACAAACTAAAATCATTAAAAACCCATCTATTTTCTTATGCAACCTCAACAGAACTTCAAGTGGATTTTACCACACACAGATAACAATACGTTTTAAAAGGAAGCAGAATTTACAAGTCTCAACTCTTTTTATTCCCCTGAAGTGCACATCAAAGTCAATATCTGAGCTTATAAATAATTTGGGGCAAATAAACGGAATATTTCTTAGGATACATTTTCTAGGTTGTGACCCACGTATTTTGGTGTTGGAGTCTGAGTTAGATTGATTGTATAAATAAAATAGCATTCTTGGAAATGGGAAGGACAGAGGTCTGTGGGGAGAAAATAATCTAATCAGAGACTTGTTTCTTACTTTAATCACGAGCCATAAAAACAGCCAAATCCCATGTCATGCTGCAGTAACGGTTACATCAGCACTTCATACAATATTTATAGTGTAAAAGAAGCCGTGCAGTCTGACTCCGATATGACATTATTCCTCCTGCTCTCTCAAACTTTATCCAATCTCCCTGCCCACCACATACCCACCCCTCCCTTCAGCTAGGTGCGTTCCCTGGTGCCATTCTGATAATGCAGATGACTGCCTGTAGAATATGGATGTTAACAAGAACTCTAGACCACAGAACAAATATAGAACCACACTGGATCCAAGGGAAGATGCATTTTAAATGCCTTTTAAGTAGGGGGACCAATCATCTCAGTTTGCCCCAGACTGAGGGGTTTCCCAGATGTTGAATTTTGTGTCAAAACCAGTCAAATCCTGGACAAACCCGGACTAGTTGGTGACCCTGTTGTTAAGAGGCTATTACTTTAGGATATGAAGGCTTCATTCAAAAATATTTGTTACACTCTAGTCATATAAGAAATCATCATGGGTAAGACATGACACGGGGCTCTACTGCTTGAAGCTGCTGCTACTTAGACAAGGGTCAGGGTGTCATTCCCAGGAGATCCAGGAGCTTTTCTGTGATGCCAGTCTTCCTCCCTAATCACAACTGCTTGTAGGTTTAGGGAGGGTGGGACAGGGCTTTAGAACGCGAATAATTCAAGGAATTCAATAGCTGTTTGGAACGGCATCTCGAGTTATACATCCTACTGGCACTCTTTTTCTCTGGTATTGCCGATTCTGTAATGCTCATTGAAAACTCGTTTATACTCAAAAGAATAAATCAAAGCAGCTGAAAAAGGAGCTCAGTCATGAGGATTCAATCAACGTAATTATCATTCTTCTCCATGAAGCTGTTCTGGTGGCTTGAGGACCATCAGGTGGGATTTGAAGCCTTTGCTGCCTGTGACATCTGTGCTAGTTTCACCAACAGCTCCCTCCAGAATTTGGAGTAAACAAGGGATTTAAAAAGTTACCAAAATGGGGCGCAGGGCTGCATCATCACCTTTATTCCGACCATCTAGACAATATGACCCATCAATTGAACAGCCAAAGTTATTATACACTGAAAAGTCAAAGCTAGCATAGTTTCATTTTAGTGCAGTGCCACATAAAATTACTTTGTTATAACACATCCTCTCTGATTGACGCATCCTCACCTATACCTTTGGAAAAAGCTGAGGATTTCCCCCTCAGCCTGGCTGACACGCTGGGAATCCCATTTCTGCCTTCTTGTCCCCCCCCCCCCTCACCTTTCACCCGCCACTCACCATCAGCACCCATTCAGGAACTTCTCACTTGAGCCTCGTTGCTTCTCGGCAACTTCTTCTGACGGTAACTTCTTCAAGCAGCTCTGTTTTTCCAGAGACACTGGATTTGTGGGAAAGCCTGCTGCCGTGTGCAGTGTGCACGCTTGTGCAGGGTCCCTGCCCAGAGTGGTGGCAGATGCGTGTAGGCAGCAGTGACACGGCGCCCAGAAACAGGTCCTGCAGCTTACGCATATGTGAGTGACGGGGGCCGCAGAATGTGCCTCTAGGTTCCAATACCTACAACTCCATCAAAAAGACCAGTGTTTTTACAAACTAGACAGGAAAAGGTACAACAGAAAGTTTTCACGAAAAAACGCCTCCCTCCTAACTCACCTGAAGTTTCTACCGGCAGCTGGTCAATGATGGCTTCTTAAAAAGCTTAAGTAGCTTAAGAAAATATACTATCCTGGAAAGGTCATGTGAGTAGCAACTTATTACATGTAGTTATTCCAGAGTTCAAGAGAAAGGTAGAACAGATAGATACATCTTGACCTCAGTCCATACCAGTAGGTATTTTAAAACGGTCGCAGGTAACTGCCTGACAGGGGACTGGCGACAAAGATACAGGTGATCCACCTGACAAGCTTATCAAAGGCCATTTGCCTTATCCAGGTCCTTTTAACTGTCGCTGCAGAAAGCTCGCTCCTCCTCCGAGCTGCACGGAGCCTAAAAATGAGATGTTTGCCGGGGTCGTTTTCCAGGAACTTGGATCAGCGGCGCCTGGTTGGAGCTGAGCTGGCTAAGACTGGATAGGACCACCCACCCTCCAACTGGGCATGCGCGAGTGCCCCATGACATTTGACCTCAGAGGACCGAAGACGGTTTCTGAACGGGCAAGAGGCCTGGGGCTGAGCTGCGCCTGCTCAGAACGAGGATGCCGCACCTGTTTCCCATCACCTTTCCCCGGTCCCTACGATCCCTGCGCCTGTAACGGCAGCTCATGTCGTAAATGCCCGCCGGCGGCCCCGGCTTCTGGGAGGCGGATTTCAGACTTCCTTCTCCCCTGTCTGCACTCGGCTAGCTTGTGCATCAAGCCCTCTCTGTTGCAAACCTCGGAGGTTGAGTGTTTGGCTCGCTGGGCGTCGGGGCAAAAAGAACCTGGTTTGGGTAGCAGAGTGACAGCCGGTCCGGACTTCAAACAAACTCAGTATCTATCTGAATCTGTTTAGCCAAGTCCTCGGAGAGCGAGGGAAGTGTTTGAAAATGGCTAAATATAACAAGTCATTTTTAACGAAGACAAGTTTTGTATAGACCTAGGTACCTGCAGAAAAAAACTTGCAGCCTAGTAACTTTAAAACCAACCTACCAGCTTGTTTTTTTTTTTTTTTTTTTTAAATGAGGGAGGAAGTACTGTCATTCGCTTTTTCTTTAGGCTAAAGCATTTTATGAAAGATGTAGTGGAATGAGTAAGAATTCAGGCTCGAAAGTCAGCCTATCAGGATTCAAGCCCTAGTTCTGCAGCTGCTTATAATTTAGTTTATAAGTTAAAGATACAGGTGGTTCCTACAATGAGGGTGGTTTGGGTATGAGTCTGTGTGTGCCTAGAATTACGCTTGGCACACAGCAAATTCTTGTAGTACTCGTCACCATTGAAATCACTTCTCTGAATCTGGGTGAGGGTTCTTGCTAAGACAACAGGCGAAAGGAATTTTCCTTATTCTGGAGGAAGGGAAAATGAAGCAGCAGCAACTGCTAAAACTGTTAGCTGTCCTGAGTGGGAAAGGCTTCAGTAAACAAATGCTTGTCATGAGCTGTATTATTTTGCTTCAGTGACAACGAATCTTAGATTTTCTGGGATCATTTTAGTTAACGTTCTTTTCCTCTATTGCTACAAGCTTCTGGAATATCTCAAATTCTTAAGTTAGGGCATCTAAACTGTATCTTCTAGACGGTCTTTTCGTGCAAGGGAAATACAAAATTCCTGTAAATCTTCCTGTTCTGATTCTATGTTAAGACCATGACCATCTTAGCTCACTTCCTATTTGCACCTGCCTGGTCCCTGGCCACCTCCTTCTGGGTCACACAGTTCAGTTCATACTGGTGAGACAGCTGTGCTCATGGATTACTTCTCAATTCTTTGGAAGGTAATCTTTTCTTGCCCTGAGGCTGTAGAGAATGCTGAACCTTTGTCAAGAAATTTACAGGACTAAAGCTAACCTCTGAGAACATTCACAAGGGCAAAGGCATTATTTCAAATGAGACTACAATGTGTTCTTAAGGAATATACACTGGTCTTTATTCAAGACCCGGCTCAAATGTCACTTACTTTGTTAGCTTTTTTCAATTTCCTCAGTCGTGTTTGTTCTCGTATCTGAAGTGGACAGGACTCCACCAGCACTTTCGTTATGGCATCTGTCCTGTTGTAACTTACCTTCCTACAAGTCTAACCCCCTTTTTTCCACACCCCTTCTTCCCTGCAATTTATGCGTCCTCCAGCATAAGGACTTCTCTTAATGGTCTCAGCAGCTCATGCAGTACATGGCCTAGAGCAGGTGCCCCCTGAAGGCTTGTAAAATAGAGACCCCATAAGGTGTCAACCTCAGTGCTCAGAGGGACCACGAGTCCTGGGCCTTTGCAATCAGGGCCCACGTGCAGGTCTTTCCATGAGAGCAGAAGTGAAGGCTGTTGCTTCCAGGTTAACACCTAGAATGTATGAGGTCACAGCACCTTGGCAAGCACTCCACCCAGGGGCCCCACCCTCGGTTTTTGAGCAATGATTAGGAGTGGAACTCTCTGCCCCTCGCCTGGGAGGTGACTGAACAATAAGCCTTTGTGTTTTAAGCCACTGAGATTTGAGGGGTTTTGTTACCACAGCCTATCCTGCCCTATCCTGACTAATACATCGTGGATGTCACATTTTCATTTCGTTAGATCAGACATCAGATGGGAAGCATCATGGCGTCCTAGGAAAAGCACTGGATCAGGAGTCAGATCTGTGCGTGCCTGCATATGCACTTGTATTTTAATCATTGACAAACTCGGGGAGTTTTGCTCCCTCTGGGGTGAAACTAGGGAATTGAGCTAAAATGATTCAGAGGTCCACATGCCATGATTCCATGGATTCGAAGAAATGAAAACTACTTTTGGGGTCAGATGGTCAAATTTCAGAGATTACTGTTGCACGGGCTATAGGTCAGAAAAGGTCACTGGTCACTACAAACCCAGAGAAGAATCTCGTGTATGTTATAGCCAAGTGTCTGATAGCCCCTTAGCAAGAACACTTTTGTCCACGATCCACTTGCAGAAGAAAACGGTTTCTAGACAATTCTATCTGCCTGTCTGAACTATCTGGTGGTTGAAGACAGATTATGTCTGCCACTTCCAACCTCCTAAGTAAATATGGCATTGGAGAAACAGAGCATCTAAGGGGTTCCCATGGTTGGCCTGCATATTGCAAACCATCACAAGAGACCTAGCAGCTGTTGAAGAATGAGGTTGCAGGTTTAACTTGCCGAGCAGGTCTCATTTGGCAGCCTGGCATTCAGGCTGGTAGCTTTGAAGTGATGCAGGCAAACCTGTGAGCTCGCAGCTGACGGAGGCCCATTAAATGCAATCAACCTCTGCCACATTTTCTGGGTATTTCAATGTGATTACACCGGGGGTAGCCGAGATTAGGACCCCTCCCTCACTAGGGATGTGCTCACAATAGGGTTTCTCCAAGCAGAGGGGCCAGGAACTCTCTCTCTAATGACCCTGCGCTCACAGGAGTGATGCTTACCACCCGGGAAGGATGCCCAGGTTCCCAGCTGCTGCGGTGGACCTTGGCTCGTTCTTTAGAGACAGCAGTGCAAAAGCAACAGAGAAATCCTCTCCTTGCCTCGTGTAGAAATGGCCCGTTGTCATACTGAAAATGAGGGCTCATCACTACTAATCCTGGAGCTGATTCCCGGGGCTCCTAGCCTGGGCTGCTCACCCGACTCATCTAAGGACCCAACCTCAGGGCTGGATGGAGTCGGTCTGGGTGGGGCCTGGGCCTCTGATTTGCTTGACAGTAAACTAGAACAACTCCTTTGGTTTCCCTGCTCCGAGTTAGCATGAGGGTTGGCTATAAATAAGCTGGGGGCTGTCAGCACTGAAGCTCTGCTGTTTTTAAAGGCGGCATCTTGGGGAGCAGTTTTTACGCTGTAAGCCTCAGGGCACAGGCTTCGGCAGAGACAGCTGCCACTCTGAGCACGGGGCAGCAGCCCCCGGGAGGCCCAGGAGCTTGGGTCCCAGGGCCTTGAAGTCCTCCTGGGCGCTGAGGAACGCAGCCATGGGCCCCCCCGCACAGCCCACATCCTCTGTCTGACATCTTCAACAAGCTCTGGGGAACGTGTGAGATGACCAGGTCATCATTTGGTTGCATAAGAATTTGCTTTTTCAATATGTTACTCCCTTGCAATTTCAAAAAGGCTTTCCATGTAATTCCATTACTTCGAGGAAATCCCTTGGATAGTGGGGTTTGCATCTGGGCCTCTTAATCACCGGTCCATGTTGAGACCTAGAGGAAAAATAGAGCTATCTGCCAAAAGTCTGGAACCAGCCCCCAAACCCTGGCCACCTCCACCCTGGGCACAATCTCATCACTCAGCACTTTCCCAGGGAGGCTGGAGTGTGGCCCTCGACCCCAGCTGAAATGTGTTGATATCAGGTTAATATCAGCATCAATTATGTGCAATGGGCATGTGCGTGGGCCGGCTGAGCCCTTATTCAAATTTAATCTTCACAACAGGGAGATCTGTGTTTTTCCACTGTCCAAATGATGAGTCCAAAGTACCAAGCAGAGCTCTAACTTACCTCTGAGGGGTACTTTCATGCCACCCAACAGCTGCTTCCTGGGGCATCAGTAACACAAACCTACCCTGAATTCACCGAGAGGCAAAAAACCACTTCCCCGCTCTGCAGGGAAAGCGGTTATTTAGGGAGAAAAAATACGCCATTCCAGATTCACCTGGTGAGCCATAAACCCAAGCATGGCTTACATGTTCACTCAAAAATAGTAAGCAGTACTGGGAGGGTAAAGCTGGAGTCACTGCATCTAGCTAGCAAAAGACCTGCTACTTTAGCTAAACTGTGCGGAGGCCCGTGAGCAGCAGCCTTCACAGAAAGTGGGCCAAACCTGGAATTCTTCTGGCTTTTGCTTTCTCTGTGGGTGGAGGCTCTGTGGGACAGCAGGACCCAGAGTGGTTTCCTCGAGAAGAGGATGGGGGCGTAGAGCACAGAGACCCACGTCAGCAGCATCTCCGATAACATTTCTGCAGAACACTGGGCAAACTTCTCCCTGTAAGGGTATGTTTTCATTTTCCTCCAGAGTGAATATTACATAGGGGCATGACCACTGAACAATACTTAAGCAGAATTGTTTCAGATCATTCTTTAAGGATCAGATCGTAGATGAACCAAGATTGATGTGACACAAATGGCCGTTCAACATCAGGGTGTCAGCTTCCCTCCCCGCAGCCCTGCCCAGGGTCCACTGTCCTTCCCCAGACGCCCTCACATACACTACTCAGCTGGGAAAGCGGTCCAGCACATCATGTCATATTAAGAAGTTTTCCTTGTGAAAGTCTTTCTACTTTAGTTTCGCTCTGCCCCACACCCAAAGAGCCCAGGTGAAAGACACATACAAAAGGAGAAGCATTAGGTACCTGAAGGCCACCAGGTTGTCCCTCCTTCCTGGGAGACAAAGAAAACAGAGGTTCAATAGGCACCAAGGACCCAGAAAGGAGTGTGCATCCTTAAAAAGATGCATGAAAACACCCAGTCTTAATATTGTGGACAACGTCCCCAAGATCAGCAAGCCCTCCTGCCAGCCCCACCAAGCTCCCTCAGCAGGATGGGAGCTGAACTGTCTCTGATGGACAGACACACAGCATGCCACTACAAACACGGCACCGTCCCCAAACGATGCCAGCTGCCACTTGCCTGTTACTGAAAGGATACACAAGTCATTAAAGGCCTGGAGAGAGACCAGAGACCAGAATTTTCTAATCAGAACTAATCCCTCCAGGCATAGAGCATTTGACACATCAAAGGCTTAATATTTGATACATCAAAGGCCTTCCTAGTAATTCTTTTGAGGAATCCAAAAAAACTATGCTAATAAGTGTTTGAGCTCTGTAGTTTTAAATCGGAACTTTTTTCCTGGCTTGCGATAAACTTTTTATTACTTCATTTGCTTGAGGAAAGTTCTCCATATGTGCTGTGATTTCAGATGACCCAAGACCAGTTGTTCCCAAACACCTTCCCTGCCAGCTCATCACCCCTGCATGAGTGAATCTCTTAGGTTAAGAATTTGAGGGCCTCATTAAAATGCATATTACCCCAGAGACATAATGGATAGAACACAATCACTCATTATTAGGATAAACTCATTTGTCCAATTAGTTCATCTCTCTCTTAGGTGGCCTTGAAGGATTGGGACCCACAATAGATACCCTTTGATGGGGCTTGATTAGACTGTAGAGGTTCATTGCTTGGGTATTGGTCCCTGGGATAAGGGGAAAACAGCCAAAGAGAAAGGAATAAAGGGCTACACGAGGGATAGGATCACTGGAAGCAGGCAGATGTACCATTCACATAATTCCTGATTTGAAGGCTCCAGAACAGGGCTTTTGAAGGAGACCTACATTCCTCCACCCTAACTGCTGGTAACTACTGTTGCATTTCTAATTCCTCTGGGCCCCGGTAGCATCTTCTGTAAATTTGGTTACAACACTGATTCAATAGCATCACTTCTCTTGTTCACGTGACTGTCCCTCCGACCCTCTGCTGCCCATGATAGTAAGGACCCCCCAAGCACCTAGTCCAATGCCTGGCCCTTGGGAGGCGCTCAAAACCTTTATGAGTGAGTAAATAAGTATCCAGTTAATTTCATAAACCCACACAGGATTGAGATGATTTTGATCTTCCACTTCATCTTGAAGGAGGTGACTTCTTTTCCTTTGACAGCAGGGGCTTCTCAGCCAGGCTTCCACCTGAGTGTACCATGCATTTATTCAATTGTACCTCCCAGGCGGGCAAACAGCGAAGAGATGCCCCTCCCTCCAGGGCGTGCAGCCCTGGCACATGGCATGGCCAGGTGAGGGCTATATGGTTTTAGCCCACGCGCTTCCCCAGCTGGGCATTTGGGGCCATGCAATCTGCTTCTCAGGTCGTCTGTTGCCTTGGTTCATGAAGAGACCCCTAACCGTGTACCTGGCCACGTTATATTTCTCATGAACCCCTGAAGAGTTTTACCTATACCCTGTAAAATATGTATTTTAAAGACTCTGAAATAAGAAACTCTACATATGAATCCATGGAAAGAAAAGTATGAGTGTAAAAGAACACCACGGAGCTCCCAAGTTCAAGTACTCACGCCCACAAACACATACCCGTCAGCACAGATGAGATGGGCATGAATTCAAATCTGCACAAGTTTTGATGAAGATGGTTAGGGTCATGAGCAGAGTGAACCCAGCAAAGCTCACTCTACTGTCTGAACATTAGGAGGTTGATGACCAGTCTTTGCTCCAGAGCCACCTCCTCTCCTACTGGTTTTCTATCAAAGTAGAGACAGATCAGAAGGCATTCCATTCTAAGTTTCCCAAGACGGAAAAGCTTGGTACTTGAAGCTCAATCATCCCATGCTGCCTTGATCCTGGAGCACCCAAGAGTCTCTGGGAACCCCGCCTCACTCTGAATGGGAACAAAAGTGTAACACCTGGTCTGAGGTGTCCGCAGAGTCCCACTGGTCGCCCGGAGAGGGGCCCTGGCCCCTGACTCCAGTGAAGAGGCAAGGTTTCTAAGCTTGATGCTCTTTACTTCTTGTTCCAGAATTCTCTCCTGCACTTAGCAATGTTATTTGATCCACTATTGTTTCAGTGTATTATTGGGTTCCACCTATATTCTTTTCCTTGATGCTTTGTCGTGGCAAAGAGCTGCCCACCAAATTTATTTTCTGGATGGTAGGAAACTGTTCTTTATCAAACATATACCCCTTCTTACCCTTGAGTATATCACGTGCCTTCTTCTGCACCAGCTAATGCTGTCTACTCTAAATCCCTGTCACAATTTTTTTAAAAAAAGAATAAAATAAAAAAAACAATACATTTACCATGTATCTGTTCTCAGTCCTTTGCAAGCTTTAATCATAGCCCTTCCTCCACCTGAAAGCCCTTCCAACTGCTCCCTCAAGTGACATAAAGCTAAAAATTTGATTTAAAGTTCACTCTGTGGAAAGCAAGGACGGGTGGGAAACACTTCTTATTTATCTTCCATAATAAGGTCAAAGTTTGGGGCACCAGTACTGAGTCAACACGTGGCCTCTGGCTTACATATACTGAATAGTTTCACTCTAAACCATCAGAATTATCCCACAGCCCATGCAGAAAGTCCAGGGATCTGAAGGTGGCTGGATTAAAATTAGCCAAGAGTACTTAAAAGTGGAATAGTTCTGCAGTGACGGTTATCACTGACACACTGAAGTGAACAGCCTATTTTCAAATAGAAGTTTCAAGAGTTTCATGGTCACTATGTTTTCTTGGCATTTTGTCTCAAAATGAATATTGCTAAAATCCCTAAGCTTATGTTTTAGTAACACACCCAGTGAATTGCATTCTCATAATTGCTCCAAGACGATTAAAGAAAAGCTGCAAAATTGATTACTCGGTGGTCATTCACATTGTTCACGTTCATCAGATTCATTGATCACCATCCTGCCTCTTCTTGACACCAGTAAAATGGAGGTCTGAGTCACATTAAGAAAGAAAAATCTGCTTTGGCCTAGTTGCCTAGTTGGCGAATGCCATTGACACTGACAATTGATGCAGGTATTGTAAGCAAAATACGAAGAAATCCCCACTGGGGCAGCTCTTCATAAACTAGATTAATGGCCAAGAGAACACAGAGTTCTGCTGAGCACCCTCTACTCGGTCCCTAATTCATTTGGTCTAATTAACTATTTTCTGTAAGTGGAAATTTCCCTCCATATATTCTGTTGACAACTTGCTACTGAATAGACAGGTGTAAAGAAAGCAATTTAGAGCCAAAGATTTAATGGTGCTAGTGTCTGATTTTTCTTACTTTTTA